>NC_091175.1:29605550-29770550 GCF_040958095.1 Procambarus clarkii
GGAGTTATATATAGGCCACCAAATTTAGATAGAATGGAAGCAAAGCATCTATGGGATGAAATATCTAGAGCATCTAGATCTAACAGTATTTATGCCATGGGTGACTTTAATTTTAGTGGAATAAATTGGGTGAACAAAACAGGGAATAGTGAAGCAGAAGATTTTCCAATTGGCCTTCTGCAGTTGCCTTTGTTCTTATGTTCTTATTTTCTAGAATTAATTGACGATTGCTTTCTTACGCAACACATTAAGGATCCAACACGGGAAAATAATATTTTAGATTTAGTGTTAACTAACAGGGAAACAAAAATTAATGACATCGAAATAGGGAGTGAGCTAGGGAACAGTGATCATAAAGAAATCAGATTTAGCATAGAATGGAATAGACCTGTAGGAGAAAATTCTGTTAAAGTGCCAGATTTTCGAAAAGATGATTTTAGTAGCCTAAGAAATTTTTTGGGTCAAATAGATTGGAAAGTCTTGGGTATGGGGTGTAGGCCGGTCTTGGAGCGAGACATGAACCCAGCGATAGGTGACGTAAAAGGGCTTTCGATGTGGATTTAATATATAACTTATTTAAGAATATTCTAAACAAAGCACAGGAACGTAGTATACCATACAAATTGAATAGATCGAATACTAATGAACCAAAGTGGATAACAAATAATTTGAAGAACCTTATAGGAAAAAGAGAGCTTGGTACAAAAGGATTAAGAATGGGGAAGTCAGTTTAGAACAGGAATTCATACAACAAAGGAACATAAGAACAAAGGTAACTACAGAAGGCCTATTGGCCCATACGAGGCAGCTCCTATCTATAACCACCCAATCCCACTCATATACTTGTCCAACGCATGCTTGAAACAATCGAGGGGCCCCACATCCACCACGTTACGCGGCAATTGGTTCCACAAATCAACAACCCTGTTACTGAACCAGTATTTACCCAAGTCTGTCCTAAATCGAAACTTATCCAATTTATACCCATTGTTTCGTGTTCTGTCTTGTGTCGATATTTTTAATACCCTATTAATATCCCCCCTGTTATGTCCATTCATGCACTTGTAAACTTCTATCATGTCACCCCTAACTCTTCGCCTTTCCAGTGAATGCAACTTAAGCTTTGTTAATCTTTCTTCATATGAAAGATTTCTAATTTGGGGAATTAACTTACTCATCCTACGTTGGACACGTTCAAGTGAATTTATATCTATTCTATAGTAAGGCGACCAAAACTGAACTGCATAATCTAAATGGGTCCTAACCAGAGCAAGATATAGCTTAAGAACCACACCAGGTGTCTTGTTACTAACGCTTCGATTAATAAATCCCAGTGTCCTATTCGCCTTATTACGAACATTCACGCATTGATCCTTTTGTTTTAAATTCTTACTAATCATAACTCCCAGATCCCTTTCGCAGTCCGACTTCGCAATCTCAACACCATCTAGCTCGTATCTTGTAACTCAAGTAATCATCATTACCATCAATCAATGATGGTAATGATGTAATCATCATTAGCTAGGTAATCATCATTACCTAGCCTCAGAACTCTACATTTATCAGCATTAAACTGCATTTGCCAATCCTTTGACCATTACAAAACCCTATCTAGATCAACTTGAAGTGATTGATTGATGATTGATGAAGATTAAGCCACCCAAGAGGTGGCACGGGCATGAATAGCCCGTAAGTGGTACAATTTTTTTTTCAGTATTCTCAGTTTGCATTTAACCATCAAGCTGTTATCGCGGGGGAGGATACAGCTTCACAGTCTTTATGAGGGTGTCCAGCTGCTGAACACCCTTGTTGACCAGGAGAGTGGCTGTGTTGATGGCTTCAGGGTGGCCACTGCATGATTCAGGAATTCTTAAAGCTCTTCTAAGGTCATTGGTTGCTTCACATTCCAGAAGATAGTGAAGTAATGGCTTTTCTGTGACAGTTTGGCAGAAGATGCACTCTCTCTGTCGGGGTTCACCAATCTCCCAGTTGCATCTGTAACCTAGACGTAGTCTATATAACCTAACTGCTATTTCCCTGTGGATTCCTTTTTTGATATTTAACCTTTCTAATTTGGTTGCCTGAAGATACCATGTTGCAGATGGCGAACCTTCAGCTACTCTCTGGTGCAGGTAGGCTTTGTTGAGATGTGAGAGTTTTTTGGTGATGATGTTTTTTATGTTCTCTAGGCTGGGTTGAATTGTTTTATGTATCACTGGATGGCGAGTTGCCAATTTAGCAACTTTTTAATTTAATGGGATTCCAATATGGGATGAGATCCAGTTTAAAGTTATGTTGAGTCCTTTACCTTTAGCGACTGCTCCAAGATACAAAATGGTGGTAATTATTTCCACATTATCTTTCCACTTTCCACTGTTTTTGTCCTAGTATTTGAAGTGCAGCTTTTGAGTTTGTGTGTATGATTGCATTTTGAGTGTTTTGTGCAATCACATATGCGAATGCCTGTTGTATGGCAAACAGCTCAGTTTGGGTTGATGATACTAGTCCTCCCAGTCTCCAATATGCCTGTACGCTGGTCGTGCAAAGAGCAGCGCCAGCACTCTCATATTCTGTGTCCACCGATCCGTCTGTGAAGATGTGGGTGGCTCCTGCTACTGCTATGCTATACATTTGCTCTTCTATTATGCGCCTTAGGATTGTCGGATCATAGGCAGCCTTTTTCATTGGGAGACTTTCTATTACTATTTTGAAAGTAGGCTCTTCCCACGGCGCGGAAGGAGTGTAATTTGGGTGTGGATGATCACCCTCTCTATCAAGAATCATGTTTTTTAAATGTAGTCTGTTTAGGACTTTTCCTGCTCATGCAACCCAAGAGTTTCCATTGTTTTGGCCTAGTCCAACCACCAAGGCCTGCCGTACTGGGATTGGATCAGAAGAAATAATTATCTTACTGACAATTGTAGCTGTCCTTTGTGATATTCTTTCTTGTAGAGAGGGCAAACCCGTCTCCAGTCTAAGAGTTTCAAGCCTGGTCCACATGGGGGCTCCCAGTGCGGCTCTCATAGCATTGTTTTGGGCAACTTCAAGCTTTTTCCACTGTTTGTGTGATAGATTTGTGAGTGCAGGTGCGGCATAATCAATTACTGATCTGACTGCCTGTACATAGTATGTGCGAAGGACTTGCAGATTGGCTCCTCCAGAAAGGGAGGTTAGCGACCTGAGGATTGCCGTCCGGGCTGCAGTTCGCTCTCTCAAGTAAGTGACCTCAGCATTAAAATTCATGTGTGTGTCCATGATACTGAGAGGTGTCGACCCATTCAATTGATTGACCCTGTACTGTGAGTTGGATGTTGGGCTTCGCTATTTTTATAAGCATGGCCTTTGTCTTTGAGGGGTTGAGTTTGATCCCAATCTGTTTTGCCTCTTTACTGATGCAGTCTAAGCATTTGGGTGCAAGGCGCGCCGCATCCCTTCCTTTTATGATGATGACAAAGTCGTCCGCGTAGTTTAGCAGCCTACAGTGATGTGGAAGTTTCAACCTCATTATTCTTTCCATTAAACAGTTGAAGAGAAGAGGGCTGAGAATACCTCCTTGCGGTGTACCATTTTCATGTCTTTTGTACTCAGAGACTGTGCCATGAAGTTTTACTCTTGCTTCTCTGTTTATGAGACAGTTTTTGGTCCAGGAGAGCAGGTTGCCTCTGACCTCTTTGTCAATGAGGCAGCAGAGAATAGCTGGGGCGCTAGCCAGTTCAAAGGCTTTTTCGATTTCCAGGAATATCAGCATTCCTGGTCTGTCATTCAAGTGGGCTAACAGAGTTGTAATACATTCCACTGTGCCAACCCCTCTTCTATAGGCATACATATCATGGTGCAGTTTAGTCATTTTCCACTCCAGTCTGTTGAGTGCCATTCTGTCAGCCGTCTTGGCTGCACAGCTCTGGAGAGAGACGGGCCTGGGATTATCTGGATCTTTGGGTTTTGGGATCGGCACTATGTCTGCTCTATTCCAAGCAGAAGGTCTAGTTTGAGAAGTCCAGGCTAAATTAATTAACCTTAGGTATGCAGCGTCTCCCTCTGGGCCGAGGTTTCTAATCATTTTATAGGTTATTTTGTCGGCTCCAGGGGATGTATCCTTAGAGTTTTTCTTAGCCCGATTGAGCTCATCCAGTGTGAAGGGGGCATTAGTGTCAGAGTCTTCTTCACATGCTGTAAGGATTCTGTGCCACCTTTCTTCCTCTAGTCCGGTCTGTACTGCTAATACATCTGGTGGAAGTTGATTGCTGGCTGCTCTCTCTGCAAACCTGGTTGTCAGTACTTCGGCTTCCTGTTGAGGATCCTTAGGGTGTGGAGCTTTAGGTGTTTTATTCCCTTTGGCTCGGTGAATTTGCTGCCACATCTCCGAGAGAGAGGTGTGTTCATTCAGGTGTGAACACCATTCCAGCCACTTTTGTTCTTTTATTTGTCTGGTCTCTCGATGCACATGTTCCTTGACCTCACAAAGTAAGATCCTGTTCTGGTCACTTGGCTGCTTTTTGTATAGCTTTCTTGTTCTGCTGAGTCTATGGTTGAGTTCTTTGACACGTTCGCAATAGTACCAATGATCTTTATGGTGTCCGGTGGACTGTTTTTTCAGTGGGATTGAGTGGTTGGCTGCACATTGAATCGCTTTGACAAATTCTTGTTCTGCCTGATTAATGTCTTCGGGAAGATCATAGTTTCTTTGCCACTCTGAAATGAGGTTTTGAAATCGGTCCCAGTTTGCTAAAGCAAAGTTCCAGGCTTCAGATGGAGGCAGAGGTGGGGTGGGTAGGTCTAACTGAAGATCAATTTGAACCCCATAGTGGTCGCTTGTGAGTGTGGGCTCAACTGACCATGTTGCTGCATCTCTTAGGGAGGCTGAAACGAAGGTAAGGTCTAATCTGCCTCCTTGGATGTGGGTAGGTTCATTCTTGTTTAGGATTTGTATTTCTGGAAGCTGGTCCAGTAGATGTGAAATGTGAATGCCGGCTTCATTTGTTCTGTTCGAGCCCAGTGTCAATCGATGATGGGCATTAAAATCTCCACAAATGATTGTGTTTGTTGTTGTCGCGTGTCCAAATAGCACAGAGAGATCCATTTCGGCTTGTGGAGACCTGTACACATTGAACACTTCAAGTTTGTCGTGTCTTAGCTCAATGGTAACTCCCATTACCTCTGTCCCTGCTCCACAATTGGGTGGGCTGGTTATGGATTTGGAGATCAGGTCACATTTTACATAGATTGCACATCCCCTGGATTGCCCATTGATCCATGGAAGGAAGAAGCCTCGATAGCCTGAGATTTTAGGTTCTAATCCGGCTCGAAGCAAGCTCTCCTGTAGTATCAGAATGTCTATGCCCTTGGTTGCTGCTATGCATTGCAAGTGTTGCAATTTAGTGCGCAGTCCTTGCGCATTCCATTGCAGGATCTTTAGACCTCTAGGTTCTTGGAATTTGCTGATAATTCCGTGGTATCCATGGAGTCTGATGAACACGCCATGGAAGTTGCAATTGGTGTATAGGTTCTTAGTGGACCTGAAATTGACTCATCAATGTCGCTTTCCGACGAGCTGGACTCTATCTGTTTTTTATGGGTGTGTCCCCTGCCCTGCTGTCTTGACGGTGTGGATATTACATCTTCGAATTTCTTGAGCCTGTGCTCAATTGTCTTCCGAGTCTCTGTGGTTTGCTTGATTTCATGTGATGACAGCAGACTTTCGATCAACTCAGTGACCAAAGTTTTGAGCATTGGCCAGAGAGCGTCCAGTTCAGTGGGAGCACCATTTAATGCTGTGCAGGTTTGGGGCCTAGTAGCTTTTAGACCCTTCTCGGTGGTAACTTTGACACTGGAATTGCTACTCCTATTGGCCCCAGTGTGCTTGCTGGATGAAATGGGAGGCCGACTGCTTTGAACATGATTTTTGTGTCCTCCATCTTTCTTTTTGTCCTGTACAGAGGACTTCTCACCCTTCACCATGGCCGATGGTAAAGGGCCGTGTGCCCCCTCTTCCTGAGTGGGTAGACCCCACGCGGTTTTAGTGGGCATGGGAGCTGGTATTCGTTTTGGTGGGGGTTTCGGCTCTGCTGTAGGCGTGGTGGGATTCGTTTGAAGCCTTTTGAGCCTTTCAGGGCATTTCAAGTTCCAGGCATGATGTGCCTTGGAACAATTTGGGCATTTTGCCTGAACAGAGTGGTTTGCCTTGAGTTTATCAATACATGTTTTTGTGTCATGGGGCTGGCTGCAGACTCCGCACCTCACTGGGCGTTGGCAGCCATCTTTGTGATGCCCAAATCTCTGACATCTGAAGCATCTTAGGGGTTCTGGGGTGTAAGGCCTGTGTTGGAACACGCCCCAGATTCCAAGGTCAAGTTTCTCCGGGATCTGTCCTCTTACTGTGAGAAGGACTTGTCGAGTTTCCTGTTTTGTGGTTCGTACTTGGCATCTCTCTGCTGACACCACATAGTTCAGCTTTTCGAGATGGCCAAGGGCCATATGCAAGGGATAGTGGAGGACAATGATTTTACTTATTTTATCCTCTGGTTTCAGTTCCTCACATTTTGCGTAATTTTTTAGAATCGTAGCGGCCGACTCGTCTTTAAGCCTCAGAATGTATTCTCCTCTGAGATTAGGTTTTGCTCTGATCTGGAGCTGGGAGTACTCTTTTTCCAGGACCACTACAGTAGCATAGGAAGACTTACCTTCGGTGTGCTGCACTTTGAAGATTGGAAGTGTAGATCTAGTCTGAGGCCCTGGGAGAGCTGGAGAAGCTGGAGAGATTAATGGGCAATGGGTCGTCATGGAGTGGCTTGTCCTGTTTGCCTTATTCACGTGATGCCACTCGCCGTCACTTTCAGAACTAGTATCCAGTATCGATGGTCTTTTCCTACACTGAGCTGGATCGATTAAAATTCAATTGGAATTCCATGATGAAATTCAAATGATCACTTGTGGAGTGGTCTGGTGAGTAAAGGTGATGCTCTGTGCTACTGGAGAAAAAATCAGCGTGGAGTTGGCTCACTAAGTGAACTGAGAACTTGAAGTGATAGTGAGTCCTCCTCCGAATTAATTTCCCTACCGATTTTCGTATCACCGTCAAATTTGCAAATGTTGCTACTCAAACCTGAATCTAAATCATTTATATATATTATAAACAACAGAGGTCCCAGGACAGAGCCCTGAGGTACTCCACTAACAACATTATCACACACTGACTTAACCCCATTTATACTAACTCTCTGTTTCCTTTGGAATAGCCATGCCCTAATCTAACTTAATATAGCACCCCCAATACCATGAGCTTCTATTTTTTTAGTCTTTCATGTGGCACTGTATCAAAAGCTTTGCTAAAGTCAAGGTACACAACATCACAATCCTTACCACTATCAACTATCAACTGCCTTTGCTGGAATACAAAGTTAGCAAATTTGTTAAACATGAACGGCCATTTGTAAAACCATGTTGCGACTCATTTATTAATTTATGTTTTTCAAGATGGAGATGAATTCTATTTGCAATTATTGATTCAAATAACTTTCCCACAATAGACGTTAGGCTAATTGGCCAATAGTTTGACGCAAGTGATCTATCTCCTTTCTTAAAAATTGGTACCACATTAGCTACCTTCCATGACTCTGGCACTCTGTCTGACTCTATTGATTTATTAAATATGGTAGACAGTGGCTCGGAAAGCTCCTCTTTGCATTCTTTAAGCACCCTGGCAAACACTTCATCCGGCCCTGGGGATTTGTTTGGTTTGAGTTTTTCTAATTGTTTAATTACATCCTACTGGTAACTACTAAACTAGTCAACCTGTCCTCATCCCCACCCACATAGACTTGTTCGGCTGAAGGCATATTGTTAAGTTCTTCTTTAGTAAATACAGATATAAAATATTTGTTAAAAATACTACTCATCTCCTTGTCATTATCCGTTATTTGACCTGTCTCAGATTTTAATGGACCTATCCTTTCCCTAGTCTTAGTTCGATATAACTGAAAAAAAACTCTAGGATTTGACTTTGCTTGCTCTGCTATGCGAACTTCATAGTTTCTTTTTGCTTTCCTAATCTCTTTTTTAACATTTCTAACCAGTTGTATGAATTCCTGTTCTAAACTGACTTTCCCATTCTTGATCCTTTTGTACCAAGCTCTCTTTTTACCTATAAAGTTCTTTAAATTATTTGTTATCCACTTTGGGTCATTAGTATTCGATCTATTCAATTTGTATGGTATACTACGTTCCTGTGCTTTGTTTAAAATATTCTTAAATAAGTTATATATTAAATCCACATCGAAATCCCCTTTTATATCACCTATCGCTGGGTTCATGTCTCGCTCCAAGACCGGCCCACACCCCATACCCAAGACTTTCCAATCTATTTGACCCAAAAAATTTCTTAGGCTATTAAAATCAGCTTTTCGAAAATCTGGCACTTTAACAGAATTTTCTCCTACAGGTCTATTCCATTCTATGCTAAATCTGATTACTTTGTGATCACTGTTCCCTAGCTCACTCCCTATTTCGATGTCATTAATTTGTGTTTCCCTGTTAGTTAACACTAAATCTAAAATATTATTTTCCCGCGTTGGTTCCTTAATGTGTTGCGTAAGAAAGCAATCGTCAATTAATTCTAGAAAATCTTCTGCTTCACTATTCCCTGTTTTGTTCACCCAGTTTATTCCACTAAAATTAAAGTCACCCATGACATAAATACTGTTAGATCTAGATGCTCTAGATATTTCATCCCATAGATGCTTTGCTTCCATTCTGTCTAAATTTGGTGACCTATATATAACTCCTATTATAATATTATTTGCTTTTTCGTTTAATTCTATCCAAATAGTTGCTGTGTGTGGTTCAGTTCTGATTCCCTCTTTGAGACTACATTTCAAATTGTCCCTAACATATATGGCTACTCCCCCCTCCTCGTCTAATATATCTATCTGTGTGAAATAGTTTAAATAAGTTACCTAAGCAAACCTTAGTTAACCTAAGCAAACCTTAGTTGTGGGAGATTCCCAGATAAGGTATTTGGATAGAGCGTTTTGTGCTAGAGATAGGGGGAACAGGTTAAGGGTTTGCTATCCCGGAGCTGGCATTGGTGATATTATAAACAACATGAATAATATTATGGCTGGAAATGGGAACAATCCTATTATTTGCATTAGCGTGGGAGGAAATGATGTTGGTCGAGGTAGGAGTGAGGAACTGATTCAGAGGTATAAAACAGCCATAGAATTAGTTAGGAGCAAGGGAGGAATCCCGATCATATGTGGCATTCTTCCAAGAAAGGGAGTGGGAAATGAATGGATATCGAGGGCACTTGGTGTCAATTGCCGGCTGGAAAGATATTGCAAATCAAATGCAATATCTTTCATAGACAACTGGGAACACTTCTATGGAAGAAATGAAATGTATGCTCGTGATGGGGTGCATCTATCGAGAGCTGGGGTTGTTGCTGTTGCGAACTCGTTGGAAGAAGTGGTTAGAGGTGTTTGTTTGGGTTTAAACTGTTAGTAGATAGAGGTATGGGAATTGATTTGGAGGAAGGAGGTAATAAAAGTATGTGTTTGTGGGAGAAAGGAATTGGCAAAACGATCAGGGAAAGAGAAGGGCCGCAAAATAACAATTCACTTAGGGTATATTACACTAACAGTAGAAGTCTAAGAAATAAAATTAACGAATTAAATGCTCTTGTCTGCACAGAAAAAATAGATATTATTGCACTTACCGAAACGTGGATGAATGTAGAAAATAGAGAACTATTAGCTGAATATCAAATATATGGATTTAAACTATTTCACACAGATAGATATATTAGACGAGGAGGTGGAGTAGCCATATATGTTAGGGACAATTTGAAATGTAGTCTCAAAGAGGGAATCAACACAGAGCCACACACAGAAACTATTTGGATAGAATTAAACGAAAAAGCTAATAATATTATAATAGGAGTTATATATAGGCCACCAAATTTAGACAGAATGGAAGCAAAGCATCTATGGGATGAAATATCTAGAGCATCTAGATCTAACAGTATTTATGTCATGGGTGACTTTAATTTTAGCAGAATAAACTGGTTGAACAAAACAGGGAAGAGTGAAGCAGAAGATTTTCTAGAATTAATTGACGATTGCTTTCTTACGCAACACATTAAGGATCCAACACGGGAAAATAATATTTTAGATTTAGTGTTAACTAACAGGGAAACTCAAATTAATGACATCGAAATAGGGAGTGAGCTAGGGAGCAGTGATCACAAAGAAATCAGATTTAGCATAGAATGGAATAGACCAGTAGGAGAAAATTCTGTTAAAGTGCCAGATTTTCGAAAAGCTGATTTTAATAGCCTAAGAAATTTTTTGGGTCAAATTGATTGGAAAGTTTTGTGTATGGGGTGTGGGCCGGTCTTGGAGCGAGACATGAACCCAGCGATAGGTGACTTAAATGGGGATTTCGATGTGGATTCAATATATAACTTATTTAAGAATATTCTAAACAAAGCACAGGAACGTAGTATACCATACAAATTGAATAGATCGAATACTAATGACCCAAAGTGGATAACAAAGAATTTGAAGAACCTTATAGGTAAAAAGAGAGCTTGGTACAAAAGGATTAAAAATGGGGAGGTCACTTTAGAACAGAAATTCGTACAACTGGTTAGAAATGTTAAAAAAGAGATAAGGAAAGCAAAAAGAAACTATGAAGTTCGCATAGCAGGGCAAGCAAAGACAAATCCTAAAGGGTTTTTTTCAGTTATATCGTACTAAGACTAGGGAAAGGATAGGTCCATTAAAAACTGGGACAGGTCAAATAACAGATAGTGATGAAGAGATGAGTAGTATTTTTAATAAATATTTTGTATCTGTATTTACTAAAGAGGAACTTAACAATATGCCTTCAGCCGAACAAGTCTATGTGGGTGGGGACGAGGACAGGTTGACGAGTTTAGCAGTTACCAGGGAGGATGTTCTTAAACAAATAGTAAAACTCAAACCAAACAAATCCCCAGGGCCGGATGAAGTGTTTGCCAGGGTGCTTAAAGAATGCAAAGAGGAGCTTTGTGACCCACTGTCAACCATATTTAATAAATCAATAGAGTCAGGGAGAGTGCCAGAGTTTTGGAAAGTTGCTAATGTGATACCAGTTTTTAAGAAAGGAGATAGATCACTTGCGTCTAACTATCGACCAATTAGCCTAACGTCTGTGGGAAAGTTACTCGAATCTATAATAGCAAATAAAATTCGTCTTCATCTTGAAAAACATAAATTAATAATTGAGTCGCAACATGGTTTTATAAATGGCCGTTCATGTTTAACAAATTTGTTATCTTTTTATTCTAGCATTGTTGAGGCAGTTGATAGTGGTAAGGATTGCGATGTTGTATACCTTGACTTTAGCAAAGCTTTTGATACAGTGCCACATGAAAGACTGATTAAAAAGATAGAGTCTCATGGTATTGGGGGTGCTATATTAAGCTGGATTAGGGCATGGCTATACCAAAGGAAACAGAGAGTTAGTATAAATGGAATCAAGTCAGAGTGGGAAAATGTTGTAAGTGGAGTGCCTCAAGGCTCTGTCCTGGGACCTCTGTTGTTTATAATATATATAAATGATTTATATTCAGGTTTGAGTAGCAACATTTGCAAATTTGCCGATGATACGAAAATCGGTAGGGAAATTAATTCGGAGGAGGACTCACTATCACTTCAAGTTGATCTAGATAGGGTTTTGAAATGGTCAAAGGATTGGCAGATGCAGTTTAATGCTGATAAATGTAAAGTTCTGAGGTTAGGTAATGATGATAGAGTTACAAGATACGAGCTAGATGGTGTTGTGATTGCGAAGTCGGATTGCGAAAGGGATCTGGGAGTTATGATTAGTAAGAATTTAAAACAAAAGGATCAATGCATAAATGTTCGTAATAAGGCAAATCGGACACTTGGATTTATTAATCGCAGCGTTAGTAACAAGACACCTGGTGTGGTTCTCAAGCTATATCTTGCTCTAGTTAGGCCCCATTTAGATTATGCAGTTCAGTTTTGGTCGCCATATTATAGAATGGATATAAATTCACTTGAACGTGTCCAGCGTAGGATGACTAAGTTAATTCCCCAAATTAGAAATCTTTCATATGAAGAAAGATTAACAAAGCTTAAGTTGCATTCACTGGAAAGGCGAAGAGTTAGGGGTGACATGATAGAGGTTTACAAGTGGATGAATGGACATAACCGGGGGGATATTAATAGGGTATTAAAAGTATCAACACAGGACAGAACACGAAACAATGGATATAAATTTGATAAGTTTAGATTTAGGAAAGACTTGGGTAAATACTGGTTCAGTAACAGGGTTGTTGATTTGTGGAACCAATTGCCGCGTAACATTGTGGAGGTGGGGTCCCTCGATTGTTTCAAGCACGGGTTGGACAAGTATATGAGTGGGATTGGGTGGTTATAGAATAGGAGCTGCCTCGTATGGGCCAATAGGCCTTCTGCAGTTACCTTTGTTCTTATGTTCTTATATTCAGGTTTGAGTAGCAACATTTGCAAATTTGCCGATGATACAAAAATCGGTAGGGAAATTAACACGAAAGAAGACTCACTATCACTTCAAGTTGATCTAGATAGGGTTTTGAAATGGTCAAAGGATTGGCAGATGCAGTTTAATGCTGATAAATGTAAAGTTCTGAGGTTAGGTAATGATGATAAAGTTACAAGATACGAGCTAGATGGTGTTGAGATTGCGAAGTCGGATTGTGAAAGGGATCTGGGAGTTATGATTAGTAAGAATTTAAAACAAAAGGATCAATGCATAAATGTTCGTAATAAGGCAAATCGGACACTTGGATTTATTAATCGCAGCGTTAGTAACAAGACACCTGGTGTGGTTCTCAAGCTATATCTTGCTCTAGTTAGGCCCCATTTAGATTATGCAGTTCAGTTTTGGTCGCCATATTATAGAATGGATATAAATTCACTTGAACGTGTCCAGCGTAGGATGACTAAGTTAATTCCCCAAATTAGAAATCTTTCATATGAAGAAAGATTAACAAAGCTTAAGTTGCATTCACTGGAAAGGCGAAGAGTTAGGGGCGACATGATAGAGGTTTACAAGTGGGTGAATGGACATAACAAAGGGGATATTAATAGGGTATTAAAAGTATCAACACAAGACAGAACACCAAACAATGGATATAAATTGGATAAGTTTAGATTTAGGAAAGACTTGGGTAAATACTGGTTCAGTAACAGGGTTGTTGATTTGTGGAACCAATTGCCGCGTAACATTGTGGAGGTGGGGTCCCTCGATTGTTTCAAGTATGGGTTGGACATTTATATGAGTGGGATTGGGTGGTTATAAATAGGAGCTGCCTCGTGTGGGCCAACAGGCCTTCTGCAGTTGCCTTTGTTCTTATGTTCTTATGTTCTCATGTTCTCCCGGATAGCAAACCCTTAATCTGTTCCCCCTATCAACTGGTTAGAAATGTTAAAAAAGAGATTAGGAAAGCAAAAAGAAACTATGAAGTTCGCATAGCAGAGCAAGCAAAGTCAAATCCTAAAGGGTTTTTTCAGTTATATCGAACTAAGACTAGGGAAAGGATAGTGTCCATTAAAATCTGAGACAGGTCAAATAACGGATAATGACAAGGAGATGAGTAGTATTTTTAACAAATATTTTATATCTGTATTTACTAAAGAAGAACTTAACAATATGCCTTCAGCCGAACAAATCTATGTGGGTGGGGATGAGGACAGGTTGACTAGTTTAGCAGTTACCAGGGAGGATGTAATTAAACAATTAGTAAAACTAAAACCAAACAAATCCCCAGAGCCGGATGAAGTGTTTGCCAGGGTGCTTAAAGAGTGCAAAGAGGAGCATTCCGAGCCACTGTCTACCATATTTAATAAATCAATAGAGTTAGGCAGAGTGCCAGAGTCATGAACACAAGAACATAAGAACAAAGGTAACTGCAGAAGGCCTATTGGCCCATACGAGGCAGCTCCTATCTATAACCACCCAATCCCACTCATATACTTGTCCAACCCGCGCTTGAAACAATCGAGGGACACCACCTCCACCACGTTACGTGGCAATTGGTTCCACAAATCAAAATCCCTGTTACTGAACCAGTATTTACCCAAGTCTTTCCTTGAATTTATCCCCATTGTTTCGTGTTCTGTCTTGTGTTGATATTTTTAATACCCTATTAATATCCCCTTTGTTATGTCCATTCACCCACTTGTAAACCTCTATTACCCCTAACTCTTCGCCTTTCCAGTAAATGCAACTTAAGTTTTGTTAATCTTTCTTCATATGAAAGATTTCTAATTTGGGGAATTAACTTAGTCATCCGACGTTGGACACGTTCAAGTGAATTTATATCCAATCTATAATACGGCGACCAAAACTTAACTGCATAATCTAAATGGGGCCTAACCAGAGCAAGATATACAACCTTGTTACTGAACTAATATTTACCCAAGTCTTTCCTAAATCTAAACTTATCCAATTTATACCCATTGTTTCGTGTTCTGTCTTGTGTTGATATTTTTAATACCCTATTAATATCCCCCCTGTTATGTCCATTCATCCACTTGTAAACCTCTATCATGTCACCGCTTACTCTTCGCCTTTCCAGTGAATGCAACTTCAGCTTTGTTAATCTTTCTTCATATGAAAGATTTCTAATTTGGGGAATTAACTTAGTCATCCTACGTTGGACACGTTCAAGTGAATTTATATCCATTCTATAACACGGCGACCAAAACTGAACTGCATAATCTAAATGGGGCCTAACCAGAGCAAGATATAGCTTAAGAACCACACCAGGTGTCTTGTTACTAACGCTTCGATTAATAATTCCCAGTGTCCTATTCGCCTTATTACGAACATTCATGTATTGATCCTTTTGTTTTAAATTCTTACTAATCATAACTCCCAGATCCCTTTCGCAATCCGACTTCGCAATCTCAACACCATCTACCTCGTATCTTATAACCCTATCATCATTACCTAGCCTCAGAACTTTACATTTATCAGCATTAAACTGCATTTGCCAATCATTTGACCATTTCAAAACCCTATCTAGATCAACTTGAAGTGATAGTGAGTCCTCCTCCGAATTATTTAAGAAATTTTTTGGGTCAAATTGATTGGAAAGGCTTGGGTATGGGGTGTGGGCCGGTCTTGGAGCGAGACATGAACCCAGCGATAGGTGACTTAAATGGGGATTTCGATGTGGATTCAATATATAACTTATTTAAGAATATTCTAAACAAAGCACAGGAACGTAGTATACCATACAAATTGAATAGATCGTATACTAATGACCCAAAGTGGATAACAAAGAATTTGAAGAACCTTATAGGTAAAAAGAGAGCTTGGTACAAAAGGATTAAAAATGGGGAGGTCACTTTAGAACAGGAATTCGTACAACTGGTTAGAAATGTTAAAAAAGAGATAAGGAAAGCAGAAAGAAACTATGAAGTTCGCATAGCAGGGCAAGCAAAGACAAATCCTAAAGGGTTTTTTCAGTTATATCGTACTAAGACTAGGGAAAGGATAGGTCCATTAAAAACTGAGACAGGTCAAATAACAGATAGTGATGAAGAGATGAGTAGTATTTTTAATAAATATTTTGTATCTGTATTTACTAAAGAGGAACTTAACAATATGCCTTCAGCCGAACAAGTCTATGTGGGTGGGGACGAGGACAGGTTGACGAGTTTAGCAGTTACCAGGGAGGATGTTCTTAAACAAATAGTAAAACTCAAACCAAACAAATCCCCAGGGCCGGATGAAGTGTTTGCTAGGGTGCTTAAAGAATGCAAAGAGGAGCTTTGTGACCCACTGTCAACCATATTTAATAAATCAATAGAGTCAGGCAGAGTGCCAGAGTTTTGGAAAGTTGCTAATGTGATACCAGTTTTTAAGAAAGGAGATAGATCACTTGCATCTAACTATCGACCAATTAGCCTAACGTCTATTGTGGGAAAGTTACTCGAATCTATAATAGCAAATAAAATTCGTCTTCATCTTGAAAAACATAAATTAATAATTGAGTCGCAACATGGTTTTATAAATGGCCGTTCATGTTTAACAAATTTGTTATCTTTTTATTCTAGCATTGTTGAGGCAGTTGATAGTGGTAAGGATTGCGATGTTGTATACCTTGACTTTAGCAAAGCTTTTGATACAGTGCCACATGAAAGACTGATTAAAAAAATAGAGTCTCATGGTATTGGGGGTGCTATATTAAGCTGGATTAGGGCATGGCTATACCAAAGGAAACAGAGAGTTAGTATAAATGGAATCAAGTCAGAGTGGGAAAATGTTGTAAGTGGAGTGCCTCAAGGCTCTGTCCTGGGACCTCTGTTGTTTATAATATATATAAATGATTTAGATTCAGGTTTGAGTAGCAACATTTGCAAATTTGCCGATGATACGAAAATCGGTAGGGAAATTAATTCGGAGGAGGACTCACTATCACTTCAAGTTGATCTAGATAGGGTTTTGAAATGGTCAAAGGATTGGCAGATGCAGTTTAGTGCTGATAAATGTAAAGTTCTGAGGTTAGGTAATGATGATAGAGTTACAAGATACGAGCTAGATGGTGTTGTGATTGCGAAGTCGGATTGCGAAAGGGATCTGGGAGTTATGATTAGTAAGAATTTAAAACAAAAGGATCAATGCATAAATGTTCGTAATAAGGCAAATCGGACACTTGGATTTATTAATCGCAGCGTTAGTAACAAGACACCTGGTGTGGTTCTCAAGCTATATCTTGCTCTAGTTAGGCCCCATTTAGATTATGCAGTTCAGTTTTGGTCGCCATATTATAGAATGGATATAAATTCACTTGAACGTGTCCAGCGTAGGATGACTAAGTTAATTCCCCAAATTAGAAATCTTTCATATGAAGAAAGATTAACAAAGCTTAAGTTGCATTCACTGGAAAGGCGAAGAGTTAGGGGTGACATGATAGAGGTTTACAAGTGGATGAATGGACATAACCGGGGGGATATTAATAGGGTATTAAAAGTATCAACACAGGACAGAACACGAAACAATGGATATAAATTGGATAAGTTTAGATTTAGGAAAGACTTGGGTAAATACTGGTTCAGTAACAGGGTTGTTGATTTGTGGAACCAATTGCCGCGTAACATTGTGGAGGTGGGGTCCCTCGATTGTTTCAAGCACGGGTTGGACAAGTATATGAGTGGGATTGGGTGGTTATAGAATAGGAGCTGCCTCGTATGGGCCAATAGGCCTTCTGCAGTTACCTTTGTTCTTATGTTCTTATGTTCTTATGTATTTTCCCTACCGATTTTCGTATCATCGGCAAATTTGCAAATGTTGCTACTCAAACCTGAATCTAAATCATTTATATATATATTATAAACAACAGAGGTCCCAGGACAGAGCCCTGAGGTACTCCAATAACAACATTATCCCACTCTGACTTAACCCCATTTATACTAACTCTCTGTTTCCTTTGGAATAGCCATGCCCTAATCCAACTTAATATAGCACCCCCAATACCATGAGCTTCTATTTTTTTTAATTAGTCTTTCATGTGGCACTGTATCAAAAGCTTTGCTAAAGTCAAGGTACACAACATCACAATCCTTACCACTATCAACTGCCTCAACTATGCTGGAATAAAAAGTTAGCAAATTTGTTAAACATGAACGGCCATTTGTAAAACCATGTTGTGACTCATTTATTAATTTATGTTTTTCAAGATGGAGACGAATTGTATTTGCATTTATTGATTCGAGTAACTTTCCCACAATAGATGTTAGGCTAATTGGCCGATAGTTTGACGCAAGTGATCTATCTCCTTTCTTAAAAATTGGTACCACATTAGCTACCTTCCATGACTCTGGCACTCTGCCTGACTATTGATTTATTAAATATGGTAGACAGTGGCTCGGAAAGCTCCTCTTTGCATTCTTTAAGCACCCTGGCAAACACTTCATCCGGCCCTGGGGACTTGTTTGGTTTTAGTTTTTCTAATTGTTTAATTACATCCTCCCTGGTAACTGCTAAACTAGTCAACCTGTCCTCATCCCCACCCACATAGACTTGTTCGGCTGAAGGCATATTGTTAAGTTCTTCTTTAGTAAATACAAATATAAAATATTTGTTAAAAATACTACTGATCTCTTTGTCATTATCCGTTATTTGACCTGTCTCAGATTTTAATGGACCTATCCTTTCCCTAGTCTTAGTTCAATATAACTGAAAAAGCCCTTTAGGATTTGACTTTGTTTGCTCTGCTATGCGAACTTCATAGTTTCTTTTTGTTTTCCTAATCTCTTTTTTAACATATCTAACCAGTTGTATGAATTCCTGTTCTAAACTGACTTCCCCATTCTTAATCCTTTGCAAATCCTTAATCCTTGCAAATGTTACAGGAGAATCTGTTAGGGAACGTAACGTTAACCGAAGGTTTGGCTTTCTTTGCGCGCCACTATCAGAGACTCAAGGACTGCAAGGCGGCTGCACTAAAGTATCTTGGGAAGGCCCAAGAAAAGATGAAAGAACGAAAAGATGCTAAAGCTAAGTGGCGGGTATTTCAGCCTGGCGACCCTGTCCAGATATTAAAGCCTCGACTAGGGAACACTATGTCCCACAAGTACGAAGGCCCCTACATTGTGACAGAAAAGACTGGGGACCTCACGTACAAAGTGAGGCACTCTGACAAACGTAACCAGGTAATGCTCATACACGTAAATCGGCTGAAGAAGTTCCAGGGCCCCAGGCTCATGGCACTAACCAATGTTTTCATTTCTAGTGAGGGAGGGGATGATTGTTCTGGGGACCCAACTAATCTCATTCTCAATAATTCTAGTTCTGTGAATGCTGTGGAGGAGGGACTGTCCCATTTGCAGATGGCTCAACGTGAAGAGGTGCAGTCGTTGGTTGATGAATTCTCCAGTCTGTTCGGGGAGGTCCCGACCCAGACTGATGCCATTTGCCATGATGTCAAGTTGACGGACTACACCCCCATTCGCCTTCAACCCTATTGGATGAGTCCAGAAAAGATGGCCATCGGAAGGAGGTCGACTTCTTGCTCCAGCATGGCCTCATCCGGCCGAGCCAGGGCTCTTGGTGCTCGCCCTGCCTTTTGGTCTCCAAACCAGACGGCTCCTTGCGATTATGCACCGACTATCGGCAGCTCAACAAGGTGACCATTGTGGATGCCTATCCGCTGCCCCTCCTCGAGGACTGCATCAACGAAATCGGGAACGCCACGTATGTCTCGAAATTCGATCTCTCAAGGGGGTACTATCAAATCCCACTCACTGAACGTGCTAAACAACTAACTGCGTTCGTGACACCCGAGGGTGTTTTTGAGTATCAAGTGTTACCGTTCGGCTTGCGTAATGCCCTTGCCACGTTCCAGAGGCTAATGAACTCTTTGCTCGCTAATGTGCCAAATTGTCGGGCGTATTTAGATGATATAGTGCTCTTTGACAGTAATTGGGCTGACCACATAGCTAGGTTATGCCAGTTGTTCACAATTTTGAAAAATGCAAATCTAACCTTAAATGCAAAAAAGTGTCATTTTGGCCAAGGCACAGTGACATACCTCTGTTATGAAGTGGGCCAAGGAAAAGTGTTACCTCGGCAAGATAAAATCAGTGCCATTCTGGAGTATCCCGTGCTTCAGTCTATAAAGGACATTCAACGATTTATCGGTATGTGTGCGTACTATCGACGCTTTTGTCAGAACTTTTCCAGTGTTGCCACTCCTCTCACAGACTTGTTGCGGAAGGCCGTTAAATTTAAGTGGTCATCAGACTGTGCAGAGGCATTTAAAAAATTGAAATTGATCTTAGCTTCCTCCCCAGTGCTTGCTAGTCCTAGGTTCAACCGACCGTTTAAAATTCATGTTGACACGTCTGACTCGGTTGCTGGTGCAGTGTTGTTGCAAACTGGGGATGATCAGATGGAACACCCAGTATATTATTATTCTGTGAAATTTGACAAGGCGCAACGCAATTATTCAGTGGTAGAAAAAGAGGCGTTGGCGCTAGTGTTAACATGTAAAAAGTTTGAAGTTTACCTCACAGGTAATATAGTGGAAGTGTACACGGACCATAACCCACTAGTCTTCCTGACTTAGATGAAGGGGAAGAATAAACACATCCTCAGGTGGGCATTGTACCTACAGGACTTCAATCTGTCTATTATCCACCTACCGGGCCGGCTCAACGTGATAGCCGACGCTCTGTCCCAGTTACCTGAGTAACGTTCATCTGAGCCACAGGAAGCCATATACCAACTGTCAGGCTGTAGTTGTTGTTTTTTTGTGTGTATGTGTTTTTTTTCTCTTTCAGAGAATTCCTTTGTACTTTTCTTGCAGAGAAATTGTTGTTTTTGATTGATTTTTTTTTTATGTCATAGATTTTCCCTTTTATTCTCTGTATACTCTTACAAAAAAAAATATAATTACTATTCTTGTAGTCACATTTTTTTTTTCTCTGAAGGGGGGAGGAGTGTTACGACCCTGGGTTCCTCAGTGGAAACCAGAGGTCAAAATTGAGCTAAATAAACTGCCTTATAGTATTGGAAACGCATCACGAGGTGCAGTTGTTTGTATTTTCTCTGCCAGACGTAAGACTATTCTTGTTTCTCAAAGAGCATTTAAAGACTGAGCTTGGGGTTGCTTATTAAATAATAAAATAGGCACCAACTATGTTTACTAATACTTTCTAATCATTTGTAAAGTAAACCTGAGTAAACTTGGGATAGGAATGCTGTACAATTAGTTGAGTAGTCTGCTGGCAGCGAGTGAACTGAGGGAGAAGAGTGGGGATGCTCTCTCTTCTCTGGCTGGCGTTGTGGTGAAAGGAAACCTCCTCCCCTTCCTCTGTTTCTTTATTTCTGTGTCGTTGTTATCCAGTTAAGTAGACTGTGTAGTATCCTCATTGTCTGGCATAAACGTGTTCTATGTGTAGAATATTGATGTGTAGCAATTAGGTGTTCACTAGTGTTTATTTTTACAAGTTACTCTAGGGGGTTCCAGGGGGCTCTACTCTAGGGGGCTCCAGTGTTACCAGTAAGCTCCCTAGAATCATTGCTAGTGTCCCTTGCCTAGTAGAACTTCACCCTAGCTTGTTCTCAGTGTAAACCTTGTATCCTGCCTATGTGGACCAAGGCTTTTAAGGGGGCGTCTGGTTGGCATCTGGGTCCAAAAATGCAAAAATGAAAACTCATTCGATTTCAATCAAACTTTTTTGACAAGTTCTATATGAAAAGTGTTTCATCTGGTCCAAGTTTCAGCATTGTAGCATAAATAGGAAGGGAGAAAAAAAATATTGAAGTAGTTGTGAAAATTATGCAAAAATGGTCAAAATCGATTATCAATCAAAAGTGTCAACTGAAATCATAACTACAACTCTTTGCTATCACAATAGCATATATTAAACAAATATTATTATTAGTTTAATTGGAAAAAAAATTTAAGAAAAAAAAAAAAAAAAAAGGATTTTTTTTCTTTTTTCTTTTTTTAAATATTTTTTTTTTTAATTTTTTTTGGGGCGATTTGCATCAAACTTAAACACCTGACTGTACGTAAGCCTATCTGTAAGGATGCCAATTTTGGAGAAAATTGGTTGATGTCAACCTCAGCCACAGATTTTAGAACCTTAGACTTTATTCATTTGTTTTTTTTTTCAATTGACACAAACGTTTACAAAACTCATTCTTTTTTTATTCAATTTACATGAAACTTACACAGTATATGTGGAGGGCATGTCTCTACATTGGGGGGCTTTCATTTTTCTCTAAGTTCATTTATTGATTTTATAATAGCAATAAACATGCCATATTTGCAAAAAAAATTTGGGGAACTTTGAACATTTGTATTAGGAAAACTAAAGATGTTTTGGAAATTCTAAATCCCCAAATCCTTTATTATATGCTAATGTGTCAGAAAAGTGTCACAGAATAATTTTATCTGAAACGTGTGTTCTGAAGTGTGGACTTGAAAATGTGTAAAAAACGTTCAAAAAAAAAAAAAAAAAAAAACTCCCTTTCTATTTACGCTGCAGTACTGAAACTTGGGACAATTTAAGCACTTTTCATATACAACTAGAAAAATAATATTGGTTGACATTGAACAACTTTCATTATAATAACCAGACGCCCCCTTAACGTAAGATAGTGTGGTAAAGTAATTATTATTATTGTTATTGGTGTGAGTGTATATGGGGGGTTGTTAAGGGGTTAATAAATAAGTAAGTTAGTTAAAGGAGTATCCATTCTTCCTGTGTTGGAGATCTATGATCAACCTCTAGACTGACATGAACTAGTAGCAAGTTAATATTCACTGTGGATAGTTTATTTTGGGGGCCGGGCCTTTTAGATCTCCCATATTTGATAACTCTTAATGCTAACTACTGCCCCTGCATCCATGTTATACTATATCCCCCATAGTACAGTCTCTCATTTATAACAGTAGCATTTCTTTGTTTTGCAGTGTACCTTTGGTTCCGGTGTAACCATCTATGTCAGCTCATATTACAGGGCTCAATAACAGTGTTACCAAGTGCACCGATAGGAAGTGTTACTCAGGATAAGTAGTGTTTACATTATTATTTTAGTAACATTATAGTGGTGTTCCATTATAGTGGTGTTACAATGGTGCTGGCGGTGGTCCAATAAATTGTGGGTGTGTCTACACTTTATTGGAGTCCTGCACGCCGGCTGCTCGGGTGGCCACGTCGTTGTTTGTTTGTTTAGGCGGGCTCGCGGTTCGTTGCTTGGAGCCACACGTATTTTAAGTGTTATGATTTAAGTGCGACATACGGGAAACTAAAGAAAGTTTGGGGTATGCGCTTCGCTCTGAAATCTATGGACAGAAATAAGTTCTCATTTCTCTTCATAGCTTCCAGAGGTGTACAACCCAGTTATAGGTTGTACAGCAATCTGTTCGGCAGGTTGTCTGGGAAATTATCAGTGAAGGACGCTTACTGATATATTTCTGAAGTACTAGGAGTTACTTCAAGTTCTAGATTTTAACGGTAAGGCCGCAGACGGTGCTCCATCACCTAGAATGGAGCTGAGTTATCTTCATAGAGGGGGTCATGTTGGCAGCGAGGCTGACCTCAAACATTCTAGTCGTGAATTGTGTCTTCGGGAGGACGGCTGCTAGTGTTGGATGTTTTTCCCTAAGGGCAGGTCAGACGTAGTTACCAGTCGTAGCTTACCGAGGAACAATCGTAGTTTTAATCATCACGAGAGTAGTCTTACAATTAGTTAAGGGACTTCATAATTAATTATATTATATCTTTTTATTTTCATTATTTTACTCTGATTCTTTTCATAAGTGTAAGGAATTTCAGTGTCGATAAGGTTGTATGTG
Source organism: Procambarus clarkii (assembly GCF_040958095.1). Taxonomy (NCBI): domain Eukaryota; kingdom Metazoa; phylum Arthropoda; class Malacostraca; order Decapoda; family Cambaridae; genus Procambarus; species Procambarus clarkii. The sequence continues at coordinate 29,628,919 of NC_091175.1, forward strand.
CACCTGACGCCTCTTGTGTGCATATATGTGTACATGTGTTTTCCATGCGACGATCTGAGAGATTGTTTATACTAAGTTATCAACACCTGTTTCATCTTGGGCGCGCGGTCATAACTCTCGTCCACTCAAGAAGGGTACTGGCATATGTCCCCACATCTTTCTGCAGACGCTCCGCGCGGTGTATATTGTGTTTACAGCGAATGTGCGTTTGTTGTGATTTACTTTTTAATGTTCATTCGTTACATAGACCAGGGTGTTAAATTTTCAAGTTAATATGACGCTCGGTGACAAAGTTACAGATATTGTGTTATTTTGTGGAATTCTATCTTTATTAGCAATTTGTTTGATTTTATATGTCCACTCAGATGCTATCAGAATGGAGGGGGTTCTCAATAGGGTTGCAATCCCCCTCTTATATAGTCCCCTTATATAGTATATAGATAGTCCCCACTATCCCCACTCAAGGTCACTCCACCCACACCTTGCTTGTTCAGCCCCTCCCCTCTCAGCATTGTGCCGCTCCACCCGTCCACCCTCACACTCCTTCCCCTCAGTTTCCACCCCTCCCGCCTTGCTACCTCCCGCCCCACCCCGAGTCGGTGTCACTCATCCACACGCCTTCCACTCTCCCTCCACTTCCATCCTCCCCGCCCTGCGCCCAGTCCCTCAACCCCCCATCAGCCCTCCCCGCCTCCCTCATACCTCCTGTCGTACCCTCCCCCTCCAACATTCCCCACCCCCACCCTGCTTCCCCCGCCCATCCCCCCAGTGTTGCCTCCCGGGGGGTAGTTTGTACTTGTGGTAAGATTTCTTATACATTAAGTAATATTAGTAAGGAGAAATGTTGGACCTGTCATGGAAAAGGTCATTTTAGGAAAGCGTGTACGAGTGTTCGGCTTAAGGAAGTGCCGTCACCAGATTACTTTAATTAAGGATGGTCGCCCTACTTTTGAAGTCCAGGTTGAGGGTGAGAGTTTGATTGCTTTCATGGACACGGGTAGCCAAGCAACACTCATTAAGAGTTCAGCCTTCAGCAAATTCAAGCAAGCACGCCTTAAACGTTGTCATAAACAGCTCACAGCAGTTAATGGGGGACAAATTGACATCTTGGGTCAGGCCACAATTAATTTTGAAATAGGTCATGATGGGTCGTACCCTCACACTTGTACAGTGGTTCAGAATCTTGCTTATCCGGGTGATATCTTGATTGGCATGGATTTCTTACACAGGTTCTCATATTCTCTGTCTGCTGAGAAAGGGGCGAGACACTGCCGGTTGAAATTAGACACTGTATCCTATCCGGTGACATTGACTGACCATCCCCCGGTTGTAGCTTCCATTCAGCGGAAGCAGAAACATCATGCCAATTACACGAAGTTTTTGTTTCATTCTCCTCCAGACAATAATAAGAAGTCGTGTATTTTACCTGCTTTTGACAAGCAGACTTGCCCACCACGATCATTTAGGTTCCTTAGGGTGGCCGTTGGTCGTCATATCCAGCCTGGTACTACCCTTCTGGTGGCCGGCAGGTTTGATAAACTATTAATTCCCCACCACTTAATTGTTGTCCTGGATAAAGGTGCCCTCATACCTGTGGTTAATCTCTCACACAAGACCTACCGCTTCAGAGTGGGTGATCGAGTGTCTCATGGTGTTATCTTAGAGGAGACATCGATCTTTCAATCAGATCCATCGGAAACAATTACAGACACTAAGCAATGCGGCGCTCTTAATGTTAGAGACACTAGTAAGACTGCGGAGCACGGCACAACGGTGCTCACGCCACCTTGCGATACCAACAATTTGAATAAATTAATATCAGCTCTAGATTTACAGCACATTCCACAGTTAGAGAGGAAACGGGTGCGGGAAGTTTTGCGTATGTTCCCCAAATTATTTGCAACGGACGACGATCAAATTGGGTTGTTAGACAGAATTGAGCACACCATTCCAACAGGTGATCACGAGCCCGTGTACACGAGACAGTGGAGGCTCCCAGAACAGGCTAAGAAAACTATCAGAGAGGAGTGTCAGATGATGTTAAGACAGGGAGTTATAGAACCAAGCACTTCACCATGGTTGTCTCCGGTGGTGCTGGTGCGCAAACCGGATGGTAGTTACCGGTTTTGTGTCGACTATCGGAAAGTTAATGAAATTACAAAGGGGGACGTATACCCCTTACCTCGGATTCAAGAAATTATAAATCAGTTCACGGCAGCCAAGTATTTCTCCACTCTGGATGCTAAGTCAACATACTGGGCCATTCCGGTTGCAGTTAGGGACCGTGAGAAAACAGCATTCTCTGATGGGGTTCACCAGTTTCAGTTTAAGTGCATGCCTTTTGGGCTCAAGACAGCCCCTTCATCGTTTCAGAGGGCTATAAACTACATCCTTAGCCCTGTGTTGGGTAGACATTCATTAGCATACCTGGATGACGTGGTTATCTACTCCAGGTCATTTGATGAGCACCTGAGGGACTTGACTGAGACACTTTCATTGTTAGACAAGGCAAGGTTCAAATTAAATATCAATAAGTTTCTGAGGTTCCAGGTGAGCACAGATGGCATCCACCCTGACCCAGACTCATGCCGTGCCATTGCTGAGATGCCCAGGCCTAGGTCAGCAAGGGATGTGCGCCGGTTTCTGGGAGCAGCCGGATACTTTCGCCGCCATATTGAGGGATTTGCTAGTATAACAGCGCCTTTAACTGACCTTGTAAAGAAGAATGCTAAATTTATGTGGACCTTAAAACACGACGAGGCTTATACTAGGCTCAAAAGTCAATTAATTACCGCCCCAGTATTAGCTGCGCCTGACTTTGATAAGGAGTGGGAGGTGCATACAGACGCTAGTGGTATTGCCATAGGAGGGTGCTTAATGCAGCGTGATTCAGAGAACCATCCTCACCCTGTGGCGTATTTCAGCAGAAAAGTGAAGGGACCTGAGGTTCGATACTCAGCAACAGACAAGGAAGCGCTTGCTGTGGTCGAAAGTGTTCGTTATTTTGAGCCTTACCTATTCCAACGTCATTTTGTTATTTTCACAGATCACAGAGCTCTCACATATATATTTAAAAACGAAAACAAAGTGTCCCCGGATGTCCCGTTGGTCTCATGAGCTGTCAGCTCACTCGTTTCAGATCCTTTATGAGCCTGGACCATCTCACGTGGTGCCAGACACGTTGAGTAGGAACGTCGCGTCAGTTAACGTAAATGTCAACATTGAAACTATTGCAAGTGATAAAATGAGAGAATTTCAAATGGGAGAGCAGCGATGGAAGGAAATAATTGAATATTTGGAGGGTGGTAAATACCCTATGAAGAAAGGTAACTTTCCCCTGCAGCATTTTGACCTGCAGAAGGGTGTCCTATATTATGTTAACGACATGAAAGATCGTGCGGTTTACCAGTTAGTCATCCCCGACGTGTTAAGATCCTCGGCCGTGAAACTCGCGCATGCATCTAAGATCGCTGGTCACCCTGGGGTCTTTAAGACCTATATGAGAGCTAAAACTTTATTCTATTTGCCTAGGATGTTATCTTATATCACTAAGTTTGTTAGATCGTGTCCGAATTGTCAAAGGAGAAAAGGTACCCCTAAGGTACAGGCGCCACTACAAGAGTTCCCTGATATTTTTTATTTTGACTTGCTTTAAACATGCCCGAAACGCTTTGCGTAATAGTAGCTTTAGGCATTGTATGTACTAGCCCTATCTATAAATTCATCACTCTTTGTAAAATTTCTTGTATGTATGTACCTTACCTAAATAAACATTTGATTTGATTTGAATCACTACGTGTTGGTGCTAGTGGACCATCTGTCCCGGTTCACTACCTTGGTTGCTCTTCCTCGTAAGGACGTGCAGACTGTTGCAGACGCTTTCTTAAGTAAATTTGTCACTGTGTTTGGACCACCTAAAGTATTAGTATCTGACAGAGGTCAAGAGTTCGTTGGTAACACTTTTAAGGAAGTTTGTAAAATTTTAGAAACAACAACAGCGACGGCTTACCATCCGCAAGCAAACGGTATGACTGAAAGAACCAATCGTACAATTAAGGATATGCTAGCAATTCTTGCAGAGAAGGATGCTGCCACCTGGGACGAACAACTCCCCTATGTTCAACTAGCCTTGAACACTGTCATTCATCAGTCAATTAAGGTTGTGTGCAGTTTCACGGCACACAACCACTGCTGCTTTTTACGGGGCGCTCATGTCACTTCCCATCAGGTCTGCTTAACAGACACGAGGTTGTGTACGGTGAGGATTATCCTTCAGAAATCCTCTCTAAAATGAGAAATGCTTGGAGGATTGCTGCTGAGGCTTCTAAGACAGCGAGGAGCCGGTATGCGCACTATTATGATAAGAGGGTTCAACCGTTGACACTTAGAGAGGGAAGCTTGGTTATGAGGCTAAATGAAAAGGCGCCTGCCAATCAAAGTAGGAAGCTAGCACCTAGATGGCGTGGACCATATAGAGTAATTAAGAAGCTTGGACCAGTTTATTTTCTGATCAGGGGAATTTTTGATGACCAGGGTGACACAACTATTCATGTCAACAAATTAAAGTGTTACGTTGCCAGGGAGGAACTGGAACTGCCTTCAGCGATTCCCATTCTTGACCTTGTGAGTTGACTGACCCAGCTGGGCTTGTCCAGGATGGAGAGGAGGACCTTCTGTCAACTCTCATTGGTACCCAGGGTCAGCCTTGTCACCCTATGTTAACGAGGTCACGGGCGAGGCAAGGAGAGTTTCAGTAAGTTGTGTTGTCCCTTAGTAGTTTTTATCAGAGTTTTAAACTGGCAATTGTTTTGAGATTTTGTCATGGAATGTATTCAGAGAGCATGCCTTACCTATCCTTGGGCTGTACCTTGTCACCAAAGCCCAGGGAAGAGTCCTTGTTTCCGCCAGTCGGAGTGTTATTCTGTCTTCCCCAGGTCTGCTTGTCCACACCGCTCTGTCCCCGGTACCAGCTACTCGTGAACCAACATTGAGGCCAGAGGGGTCACCCCTCTGGTACAGTGGAGAGGGGGTTACGTTACACCCCACCCCCCTCCCAATACTCCCGGTAACCCCACCACTCGGTTACCTGGGACGGTGATAATGACACCATTCACCCAGCCGACACCTCCCACCAAACGAGGTTGTCCGGGCCAGAGTTCCTGCCAGCAGAGCATAGCTGTCCAGATGTCAACGTACCATGGTGGGCCCCAGTCTTGCAGTTCATCATCAGAGGCACCCACCTGCCTGCTGCGACACACCGTGCAGGCACACCGGAAGTGGAGGCGCGAGGTCAACAAGCGGGTATGCCAGCAGCAGTAACCTACCAGTTCCCCCTCGTCCTTGGGGATGCCACATCACCGCCACGTTGCGCACCAAGATGCGCAACGAGGCGGTCACATTCCAACAGCACCTCCCTACTGAGTGTGCTTGACTCGCCAATAGGGTGCACGTTTCGCACCATCGGCCCAAGGTCAGGCACATTAGGGCATGCGCGATAAGGCGTACCGGCTCAGTAGAATGTGACACAAGCAACGCCTGTACAGTGATGGGTCCCAGGGGCTGAAGTCGGGATCCACCTGGCCTGCCGCCACGCCACCCACGCCTCAACACCTGCACCTGCTGACTTCTGTTGCAAGACATCGTTGATGTCACACTCTCTGCCCTGCTGTCACGACTCCTGCTATGTAGCTGCTGTCACTCATCATCGACCGTCGGTTTCAAGCAGCTGGAGGTGAGATGTGCTTGTATACATCTCTCCCGACACCGTTCACCTGTGACCGGCCAAGTCCCCGGCCGCTGCTCTTCACACCACCACCTTCGAGCAGTTTGATAGCTTGACGAGGAGTCTGTTACCAGTAGACTCGCTCTGTCACCAGACGTACCCCAGAGCTGTTACAAGAAGATCTCAGGGTATATGCAGGCATCATCGACGGGCAGACGCTGGACCAACATCAGGTCTCCAACATCGGGACCTCCAATATCAGGTCTCCAACATCAGGTCTATGATTAGCATAATTTTGTTCTCAATAAACTCGTGTTAAATTTCCCGTCTGTGTCAATTGTTGAATCCTCTTAGCCTTTTTGATATAGTGGCTGACAACCGTCCCATAATTAATGACAGGTATAGAAAGTACTCTCCTAGTCAAGCAATGTTTCTTGCCTCGTTGCTTGATGTAGTCTCAATGGTCAAGGCAGATGGTGGCAGCGTATTAATCCTGTGTAGCATTTCCTTGTTTTGCAGTGTACCTTTGGTTCCGGTGTAACCATCTATGTCAGCTCATATTACAGTGCTCAATAACAGTGTTACCAAGTGCACCAATAGGAAGTGTTACTCAGGATAAGTAGTGTTTACATTATTAGTTTAGTAACATTATAGTGGTGTTCCATTATAGTGGTGTTACAGCTGGGTCAGTCAACTCACAAGGGTCAGGAATGGTAATCGCTGAAGGCAGTTCCAGTTCCTCCCTGGCCACGTAACACTTTAATTTGTTGACATGAATAGTTGTGTCACTCTGGTCATCAAAGATTCCCCTGATCAGAAAATTAACTGGGCCAAGTTTCTTAATTACTCTATATGGTCCACGCCATCTAGGTGCTAGCTTCCTACTTTGATTGGCAGGCGCCTTTTCATTTAACCTCATAACCAAGCTTCCCTCTCTAAGTGTCAACGGTTGAACCCTCTTATCATAATTACAAACTAACACCGGGGAAGCCATACTGGAGGGACGGGCGGGGGGGGGGGAGCAGGGGGGGGGGGTTTGAATGTGGGAGGGGAGGATATGACAGGAGGTATGAGGGAGACGGGGAGAGCTGGTGGGGGGGGGGGGGGTTGAGGGACTGGGCGCAGGGCGGGGAGGATGGAAGTGGAGGGAGATTGGAGGGCGTGTGGATGAGTGACCCCGACTCGGGGTGTGGCAGGAGGTTGCAGGCCGGGAGGGGTGGAAACTGAGGGGAAGGAGTGTGAGGGTGGGGTAGGTGTAGGGACCTTGAGGTGGGAACTGAGAGGAAATAGAGGGGGACTGCAACCCCATTGAGAACCCCCTCCATTCTGATAATAACTGAGTGGACATATACAATAAAAAAAATTGTCAATAATAAAAAAAGATAGAATTCCACAAAATAATAATTTCTGTAACTTTGCCACCGAGCGTCATATTAACCTGAAATTTGACTCTATGCCAAATAAGCGTAAAACAATGAAATAAAAAGATATAACTTAACTACTAAGTCTGTTATCTAATTATAAAACTACTCTCGTGATGATTAAGACTACGATTGTTCCTCGGTAATCCACGACTAACAACTACGTCTGACCTGCCCTTGTAATCAAACATCCAACATCAATAGCCGCCATACCTAAGCTACAATTCACGACTAGGATTTGAGAAAAGCCCCGTTGCTAGAGCTTAACCCCTCTATGATGAAGACTCAGTAACATGATTCACTGTCCACCTTGTCTGGGTACAAGTGACAGGATGAACAACCCAGCGGGTTTTCTTCCTATTGGGGAGTGTTGTACATGCTGCTATGGCGGTGTGTCCACTCACAAGATGAGTGGCGCTGCCCAATAAACTCGCCCCTCGGGGCAAAATTTAAATGAAACATTAATCATTTGTAACACCACCATATAGCACCGGAACCAAAAGGTATCCGACAAGGAAATGCTACACAGGATTAATATCACTGCCACCATCTGCCTTTCCATTTACTATATCAAGCAACGAGGCAAGAAACATTGCTTGACTTGCAGAGTACTCTTTCTTTAACTATCAATATTTATGGGACGGTTGTTAGCCAATTACATCAGAAGCTACGGGGATTCAACAATTGATACAGATGGGAAGTTTAACATGAGTTTATTGAGAACACTTTGTTATTCACTACTATAAAATCTTACTTTAACACTGGCAATACTGGCAATTGTTACGGGATCCAGACATGGAAAACGTATCAAAGATCACACACATTACCTTAAGTTAAGACCACTCTCTGCCTCTCAAGTCGGGTGGACTCACTCTGTCTCCTGAGGCTCGCCTGCAGCCTCACACTACCTCCGATCCTCCAGCACTGTCTCTCTATTCTAACTATCATACAGGGGTATATATACAACTGAATCAGAAGAGGGGGGGCGTTTTACACTGTTGTGGGAACGTCTGGTGTGGACCTGTTCCCAGCTGATTCAGCCAACTTGGTCAGCACATAAGGGCGTCAGCTGCCCATGACGTACAAAAAAACAATTAAATGTATCATCAGGTTGTTGTGCTAAGACTATCAGGATTTTTCATAAACAGGGAACAAGCTGACTAGGGTGGAGCCAGATGATATTTCAATTAACTCTAGCTGAATCTGAGGTACAGGCTGATCTTACCCGGACGTTCCCATGGTGAGTCATGGGTGTACTCTCCCGGCGTTACAATACTACTCTCATCTACTCTGACCCCAACCCACTCATATTAAAGAATGTTGTAAACAACGAATTAAAAAAAGTCCCCTTGTGGATGTCAACTGTTACGACGCTGGGTTCCTTAGTGGAAACCAGAGGTCAAATTGAGCTTGGTATAATTTACTTTACATTATTTAATGCGCTTGCTGATGCGTGGTTGTCCTATCTTCCTTGCCAGACATAGGACAAATCTTGTTCACACAGAGCATTCAGACTCTTGAGCTTGTTGTGGATTAAGTATAAGTAAAGTAATTATTAACTATCCTTAGAACGAGTAAAGTAAACAATATTGTACATCGGTGAAGATTTGTAATGTGTATAAGCTGCACGATCAATTAGGCTCTTCCCGGCACCACAACTACTCAGGAGCTCGGCGGCTGGACGTTTTGGCTTTCTTCTCTGTTCGGGCTGTGTGGTGTACAAACCTACCTATGGAAATCTGCCTGGATTCTCCTCTTCCTTCTCTCTTCCCTTACCCTATCCTGTGTCTAGTTTACAAAGCTAAGTACCGGTTGCATGTACGTTTTCTGGCATAAGTGTGTAGATATTGTTAAGTTGTAAAAGATAGGGGTCTTAAGAAGACCTTGGCAAAACCGACAACTAATAGCCTACACCTAAGGACTTTTAACGCATTTGACGTATTAGAGGACGAGTGCTGTGGTGAACCTGTTGTTCAACGAGGTGGCAAAGACAAAGTAACGAGGAGCATTGAAGTGCAGGTCCCTCAAACTGCTCGAAAAGAAAAGGGAGAATCGAAGCGAATTTTGGTTGTGGGAGATTCCCAGGTGAGATATTTAGACAGAACTTTTGTGCCAGAGATAAGGGGAACAGATTAAAGGTTTGCTATCCGGGAGCTGGAATTGGTGATATTGTTGGAAACATGAATGATATTATGACGGGAAATGGAAACAAACCCATTATTTGTATTAGTGCAGGGGGTAATGATGTTGGACGAGTTAGGAGTGAGGAACTAACACAGAGATTCAGGACAGCCATTGAATTAGTTAGGAGCAAGGGAGGAATCCCGATCATATGTGGCATTCTTCCAAGAAAGGGAGTGGGAAATGAATGAATGTCGAGGGCAATTGGTGTCAATTGTCGGCTGGAAAGATATTGCAAATCAAATGCAATATCTTTCATAGACAACTGGGAACACTTCTATGGAAGAAATGAAATGTATGCTCGTGATGGGGTGCATCTTTCGAGAGCTGGGGTTGTTGCTGTTGCGAACTCGTTGGAAGAAGTGGTTAGAGGTGTTTGTTTGGGTTTAAACTGTTAGTAGATAGAGGTATGGGAATTGATTTGGAGGAAGGAGGTAATAAAAGTATGTGTTTGTGTGAGAAAGGAATTGGTAAAATGATCAGGGAAAGAGAAGGGCCTCAAAATAACAATTCACTTAGGGTATATTACACTAACAGTAGAAGTCTAAGAAATAAAATTAACGAATTAAATGCTCTTGTCTGCACAGAAAAAATAGATATTATTGCACTTACCGAAACGTGGATGAATGTAGAAAATAGAGAACTATTAGCTGAATATCAAATAAATGGATTTAAACTATTTCACACAGATAGATATATTAGACGAGGAGGTGGAGTAGCCATATATGTTAGGGACAATTTGAAATGTAGTCTCAAAGAGGGAATCAAAACTGAGCCACACACAGAAACTGTTTGGATAGAATTAAACGAAAAAGCAAATAATATTATAATAGGAGTTATATATAGGCCACCAAATTTAGACAGAATGGAAGCAAAGCATCTATGGGATGAAATATCTAGGGCATCTAGATCTAACAGTATTTATGTCATGGGTGACTTTAATTTTAGTGGAATAAACTGGTTGAACAAAACAGGGAATAGCGAAGCAGAAGATTTTCTAGAATTAATTGACGATTGCTTTCTTACGCAACACATTAAGGAACCAACACGGGAAAATAATATTTTAGATTTAGTGTTAACTAACAGGGAAAAACAAATTAATGACATCGAAATAGGGAGTGAGCTAGGGAACAGTGATCACAAAGAAATCAGATTTAGCATAGAATGGAATAGACCTGTAGGAGAAAATTCTGTTAAAGTGCCAGATTTTCGAAAAGCTGATTTTAATAGCCTAAGAATTTTTTTGGTTCAAATTGATTGGAAAGTCTTGGGTATGGGGTGTGGGCCGGTCTTGGAGCGAGACATGAACCCAGCGATACGTGACGTAAATGGGGATTTCGATGTGGATTCAATATATAACTTATTTAAGAATATTCTAAATAAAGCACAGGAACGTAGTATACCATACAAATTGAATAGATCGAATACTAATGACCCAAAGTGGATAACAAAGAATTTGAAGAACCTTATAGGTGAAAAGAGAGCTTGGTACAAAAGGATTAAAAATGGGGAGGTCACTTTAGAACAGGAATTCGTACAACTGGTTAGAAATGTTAAAAAAGAGATAAGGAAAGCAAAAAGAAACTATGAAGTTCGCATAGCAGGGCAAGCAAAGACAAATCCTAAAGGGTTTTTTCAGTTATATCGAACTAAGACTAGGGAAAGGATAGGTCCATTAAAAACTGAGACAGGTCAAATAATAGATAGTGATGAAGAGATGAGTAGTATTTTTAATAAATATTTTGTATCTGTATTTACTAAAGAGGAACTTAACAATATGCCTTCAGCCGAACAAGTCTATGTGGGTGGGGATGAGGACAGGTTGACGAGTTTAACAGTTACCAGGGAGGATGTTCTTAAACAAATAGTAAAACTCAAACCAAACAAATCCCCAGGGCCGGATGAAGTGTTTGCCAGGGTGCTTAAAGAATGCAAAGAGGAGCTTTGTGACCCACTGTTAACCATATTTAATAAATCAATAGAGTCAGGCAGAGTGCCGGAGTTTTGGAAGGTTGCTAATGTGATACCAGTTTTTAAAAAAGGAGATAGATCACTTCCGTCTAACTATCGACCAATTAGCCTAACGTCTATTGTGGGAAAGTTACTCGAATCTATAATAGCAAATAAAATTCATCTTCATCTTGAAAAACATAAATTAATAATTGAGTCGCAACATGGTTTTATAAATGGCCGTTCGTGTTTAACAAATTTGTTATCTTTTTCTTCTAGCATAGTTGAGGCAGTTGATAGTGGTAAGGATTGTGATGTTGTGTACCTTGACTTTAGCAAAGCTTTTGATACAGTGCCACATGAAAGACTGATTAAAAAGATAGAGGCTCATGGTATTGGGGGTGCTATATTAAGCTGGATTAGGGCATGGCTATACCAAAGGAAACAGAGAGTTAGTATAAATGGAGTCAAGTCAGTGGGAAAATGTTGTAAGTGGAGTGCCTCAAGGCTCTGTCCTGGGACCTCTGTTGTTTATAATATATATAAATGATTTAGATTCAGGTTTGAGTAGCAACATTTGCAAATTTGCTGATGATACGAAAATCGGTAGGGAAATTAATTCGGAGGAGGACTCACTATCACTTCAAGTTGATCTAGATAGAGTTTTGAAATGGTCAAAGGATTGGCAGATGCAGTTTAATGCTGATAAATGTAAAGTTCTGAGAACATAAGAACATAAGAACATAAGAACAAAGGTAACTGCAGAAGGCCTATTGGCCCATACGAGGCAGCTCCTATTCTATAACCACCCAATCCCACTCATATACTTGTCCAACCCGTGCTTGAAACAATCGAGGGACCCCACCTCCACAATGTTACGCGGCAATTGGTTCCACAAATCAACAACCCTGTTACTGAACCAGTATTTACCCAAGTCCCTCCTAAATCTAAACTTATCCAATTTATACCCATTGTTTCGTGTTCTGTCCTGTGTTGATACTTTTAATACCCTATTAATATCTCCCCGGTTATGTCCATTCATCCACTTGTAAACCTCTATCATGTCACCCCTAACTCTTCGCCTTTCCAGTGAATGCAACTTAAGCTTTGTTAATCTTTCTTCATATGAAAGATTTCTAATTTGGGGAATTAACTTAGTCATCCTACGCTGGACACGTTCAAGTGAATTTATATCCATTCTATAATATGGCGACCAAAACTGAACTGCATAATCTAAATGGGGCCTAACTAGAGCAAGATATAGCTTGAGAACCACACCAGGTGTCTTGTTACTAACGCTGCGATTAATAAATCCAAGTGTCCGATTTGCCTTATTACGAACATTTATGCATTGATCCTTTTGTTTTAAATTCTTACTAATCATAACTCCCAGATCCCTTTCGCAATCCGACTTCGCAATCACAACACCATCTAGCTCGTATCTTGTAACTCTATCATCATTACCTAACCTCAGAACTTTACATTTATCAGCATTAAACTGCATCTGCCAATCCTTTGACCATTTCAAAACCCTATCTAGATCAACTTGAAGTGATAGTGAGTCCTCCTCCGAATTAATTTCCCTACCGATTTTCGTATCATCGGCAAATTTGCAAATGTTGCTACTCAAACCTGAATCTAAATCATTTATATATATTATAAACAACAGAGGTCCCAGGACAGAGCCTTGAGGCACTCCACTTACAACATTTTCCCACTCTGACTTGATTCCATTTATACTAACTCTCTGTTTCCTTTGGTATAGCCATGCCCTAATCCAGCTTAATATAGCACCCCCAATACCATGAGACTCTATCTTTTTAATCAGTCTTTCATGTGGCACTGTATCAAAAGCTTTGCTAAAGTCAAGGTATACAACATCGCAATCCTTACCACTATCAACTGCCTCAACAATGCTAGAATAAAAAGATAACAAATTTGTTAAACATGAACGGCCATTTATAAAACCATGTTGCGACTCAATTATTAATTTATGTTTTTCAAGATGAAGACGAATTTTATTTGCTATTATAGATTCGAGTAACTTTCCCACAATAGACGTTAGGCTAATTGGTCGATAGTTAGACGCAAGTAATCTATCTCCTTTCTTAAAAACTGGTATCACATTAGCAACTTTCCAAAACTCTGGCACTCTGCCTGACTCTATTGATTTATTAAATATGGTTGACAGTGGGTCACAAAGCTCCTCTTTGCATTCTTTAAGCACCCTGGCAAACACTTCATCCGGCCCTGGGGATTTGTTTGGTTTGAGTTTTACTATTTGTTTAAGAACATCCTCCCTGGTAACTGCTAAACTCGTCAACCTGTCCTCGTCCCCACCCACATAGACTTGTTCGGCTGAAGGCATATTGTTAAGTTCCTCTTTAGTAAATACAGATACAAAATATTTATTAAAAATACTACTCATCTCTTCATCACTATCTGTTATTTGACCTGTCTCAGTTTTTAATGGACCTATCCTTTCCCTAGTCTTAGTACGATATAACTGAAAAAACCCTTTAGGATTTGTCTTTGTTTGCCCTGCTATGCGAACTTCATAGTTTCTTTTTGCTTTCCTTATCTCTTTTTTAACATTTCTAACCAGTTGTACGAATTCCTGTTCTAAAGTGACCTCCCCATTTTTAATCCTTTTGTACCAAGCTCTCTTTTTACCTATAAGGTTCTTCAAATTCTTTGTTATCCACTTGGGGTCATTAGTATTCGATCTATTCAATTTGTATGGTATACTACGTTCCTGTGCTTTGTTTAGAATATTCTTAAATAAGTTATATATTGAATCCACATCGAAAACCCCATTTAAGTCACCTATCGCTGGGTTCATGTCTCGCTCCAAGACCGGCCCACACCCCATACCCAAGACTTTCCAATCAATTTGACCCAAAAAATTTCTTAGGCTATTAAAATCAGCTTTTCGAAAATCTGGCACTTTAACAGAATTTTCTCCTACTGGTCTATTCCATTCTATGCTAAATCTGATTTCTTTGTGATCACTGCTCCCTAGCTCACTCCCTATTTCGATGTCATTAATTTGCGTTTCCCTGTTAGTTAACACTAAATCTAAAATATTATTTTCCCGTGTTGGTTCCTTAATGTGTTGCGTAAGAAAGCAATCGTCAATTAATTCTAGAAAATCTTCTGCTTCACTATTCCCTGTTTTGTTCAACCAGTTTATTCCGCTAAAATTAAAGTCACCCATGACATAAATACTGTTAGATCTAGATGCTCTAGATATTTCATCCCATAGATGCTTTGCTTCCATTCTGTCTAAATTTGGTGGCCTATATATTACTCCTATTATAATATTATTAGCTTTTTCGTTTAATTCAATCCAAATAGTTTCTGTGTGTGGCTCTGTTTTGATTCCCTCTTTGAGACTACATTTCAAATTGTCCCTAACATATATGGCTACTCCACCTCCTCGTCTAATATATCTATCTGTGTGAAATAGTTTAAATCCATATATTTGATATTCAGCTAATAGTTCTCTATTTTCTACATTCATCCACGTTTCGGTAAGTGCAATAATATCTATTTTTTCTGTGCAGACAAGAGCATTTAATTCGTTAATTTTATTTCTTAGACTTCTACTGTTAGTGTAATATACCCTAAGTGAATTGTTATTTTGCGGACCCTCTCTTTCCCTGATCGTTTTGCCAATTCCTTTCTCCCACAAACACATACTTTTATTACCTCCTTCCTCGAAATCAATTCCCATACCTCTATCTACTAACAGTTTAAACCCAAACAAACACCTCTAACCACTTCTTCTAACGAGTTCGCAACAGCAACAACCCCAGCTCTCGATAGATGCACCCCATCACGAGCATACATTTCATTTCTTCCATAGAAGTGTTCCCAGTTGTCTATGAAAGATATTGCATTTGATTTGCAATATCTTGCAAATCAAAGATAAATTAGGACATTACCTAACCTCACTGAGGTTAGGTAATGATGATAGAGTTTCAAGATACGAGCTAGATGGTGTTGAGATTGCGAAGTCGGATTGCGAAAGGGATCTGGGAGTCATGATTAGTAAGAATTTAAAACAAAAGGATCAATGCATGAATGTTCGTAATAAGGCAAATCGGACACTCGGATTTATTAATCGCAGCGTTAGTAACAAGACACCTGGTGTGGTTCTCAAGCTATATCTTGCTCTGCAGGCGATGAGTCACAATAACGTGGCTGAAGTATGTTGACCAGACTACACACTAGAAATTGAAGAGACGACGACGTTTCGGTCCGTCCTGGACCATTCTCAAGTCGATTGTCAATATATCTTGCTCTAGTTAGGCCCCATTTAGATTATGCAGTTCAGTTTTGGTCGCCATATTATAGAATAAATATAAATTCACTTGAACGTGTCCAGCGTAGGATGACTAAGTTAATTCCCCAAATTAGAAATCTTTCATATGAAGAAAGATTAACAAAGCTTAAGTTGCATTCGCTGGAAAGGCGAAGAGTTAGGGGTGACATGATAGAGGTTTACAAGTGGGTGAATGGACATAACAACGGGGATATTAATAGGGTATTAAAAGTATCAACACAAGACAGAACACGAAACAATGGGTATATATTGGATAAGTTTAGATTTAGGAAAGACTTGGGTAAATACTGGTTCAGTAACAGGGTTGTTGATTTGTGGAACCAATTGCCGCGTAACGTGCTGGAGGTGGGGTCCCTCGATTGTTTCAAGCGCGGGTTGGACAAGTATATGAGTGGGATTGGGTGGTTATAAATAGGAGCTGCCTCGTATGGGCCAATAGGCCTTCTGCAGTTGCCTTTGTTCTTATGTTCTTATCTCCATTAATGGTGATACATCCTGATTCTAACTGCTGACCCTTCTCTATAATATAGTAGACCCCCCAAAGCAGCTCATAAACTTATAACATTCACCAACAAACTCACACTAAACATAGAAAAGACCTGCTACATCATATATGGAAGCAAATCAACAAATGCAATTCAGCTTCAGATAGACAATGTAAACATTAGCAATAAAAATGATGGAAAGTTTCTTGGCCTATACTTAGACAAGAGATTCAACTTCAGCACCCACATACAATACATAACTAAAAAGGTTTCTTAAACAGTTGGTATACTCTCTAAGATCATATATTATGTACCCTACTCTGGTCTCCTCTCACTCTATTATGCATTTATCTATCCCTATGTTACTTATGGTATCTGTGCTTGGGGTTCAATCTCTGCAAACTTCCTCAAGCCCATCATCATCACCCAGCAAAAATCTGCTATTAGGACAATAACAAACTCTGTTTTCAGACAACACACAGCTTTCCTGTTTAAATCCCTAAACGTGCTAAACATAAATTCACTCCATCCATTCTCTTGTGTCAATTACATTTATAAAACCCTTTTCTCTAGTGCAAACCCTGTTCTGAAATTCTTCCTGAACAGATGTAATAGAACACATACTCACCACAGCAGACATAAATATCTTTTTGATATCCCCAGAGTCAAACTTAATCTTAATACCCAATCCCCCAATATTTGTACCTAAGCCATATTACTTTACCATTGTAATCTTAGATATAATCTGATATAATGGTTCTTGTATTGAGTGCAATTTCTACTGCATTATTCCTTGAAATGATCCTCATATTGTGCTTCAGTGAACCAATGTATAACCCTGAAATGTTACCCTAATGTAACTAGTAATCCTTGTTTATTATTGTGTATTGTTATTATTGTGTATCGTTCTAATCTGCTTGTGTCAACATTTCTTACAATGTACCCGTAAACATTTTTTGTCAATTTTAATGTAAATTACCTAGAAATTATTTGTTAGTTTAAGGACTTGCCCGAAACGCTATACGTGCTAGTGGCTTTACAAGAATGTAAAGTCAACTTAATTCCTATGTTCTTTGTTAACCCCCAATGTACCTTCTTGTAGATAAATATATAAATAAATGAATCGTTTAGTGTAGGATTGTGATGCACAACGTTTTCTCTCATACCAGACAGTAAGAGTCTAGGGTAAACCATTAGAGATTACTGTCTACAGGAAACATTTATTTATTTATTTATTTATTTATTTATTTATTTATTTATTTATTTATTTATTTATTTATTTATTTATTTATTTATTTATTTATTTATTTATTTATTTATTTATTTATTTATTTATTTATTTATTTATTTATTTATTTATTTATTTATTTATTTATTTATATACAAGAAGTTACATTGGATTTGTGAGGATACATTGCATGGTATTAACATTCCTGTAAAGCCACTAATACGTACAGTATTTCGGACAGATCCTTAATAAATTTTTTAAATTTTGCCCCGAGGGGCGAGTTTATTGGGCAGCGCCACTCATCCTGTGAGTGGACACACCGCCATAGCAGAATGTACAACACTTCCCAATAGGAAGAAAACCCGCTGGGTTGTTCATCCTGTCACTTGTACCCAGACACAGCTGGGACTTGCTTAACTGTCTCAAGTGAACAGCTCCTCAAACAAGAAGATTAACATTTATCAACCCTTAAAAGCTTACGTTATCTTGCGGGTGCAAAATGGGGAAATCTTTTAAGAACAGTATCAACATTTGACAAATAGTGTTTTCCTAACTCAAACAATGTGGGGTTTATTATTCTACAGTTATTCCTAATGTCTCTCAGGTGTTCACATTCACGTAGATAGTGGTCAAGGCGGTGTCCGTCACTCTCACCACAGATTCTGCAACTTCGCTGATCAACTGTTGTTTCCATTCCAAATCTCCATGAATATTTGTATCCAAGACGGATTCTCGCTATTACAGGTTCTCTCCCTCGTCGTCCTCCTCTTCGGCCATACTGATTGGGATTGCCAGCTGCAACCATGTTGTACCATCGTACAGATTCACTGGTTTCTGCTTCTATCCTCCTTTCCTCAGTTACCTTGTCACGGTGATGTTGCCTGATAATACCTCTAATTTGTAGTTGAGTCTTGGGTATGAAGTATTCAATATGGTCTCCTTCAGCGCCTTCAGCAGCCAGCACATCTGCTCGTTCATTCCCACATATTCCAACATGGGAGGGGATCCACAGAAACTTGATGACTCTTCCCTGGTTGGTAAGTACTCTCATAGCTCTCTTGATTTCAGCGACTATTGCAAGATTTTCTGCCTGATTTTTACTTAGGCTTTGCAGTGCTGCTTTTGAATAGGTGCAAATCACTGCACCATTAGTGTTCCGTTCAAGAAACCTTAACGCCATAACAATGGCAGTTAGCTCTGCTTGCGTTGAAGAGACATAGTTCTCAATACGGGCTTTTTCTTCATTTCTGCGTTGGAAGGTATTATCCTTGATTACCGTGTATGCTGCACCAGCCCTGCCATTGATAGGATTAGATGACCCGTCAGTGTAGATTTGATCTAGTTCATCTCCGGCTTCTTTATAAATGTCCTCGAGATACTTGTGCCTCATTTCTTGTGGTATCATGTTGGATTTTTTCATTGCCATTTCATTGATGATGATCTTGCACGAGTCATCCTCCCAGGGAGGTAACCTCTCTACAGACAGGAGCTCACGGGCTTGCTCAAGCAGGTGAAGCTCTTCAAGGTAGCAGACTGATCTGTGATGCCATTTTTTGCTTCTCCTGTTTCCCCCTGAAAGTAGCACAGAGCTCAGTTTTTTCTTGGCAATATCATTGTAATGGGGATCTCTGGCTATCCTAATTGCAAGCTTAGCATTCAGCTCCTGAATTCTGCTTTTAATACTGGGAAGGGACAACTCCTCTCGTAGATTAGACGTTTTGGCAGTTCTTGGGACTCCAAGAATGATTGTCATGGCTTCATTTTGAATGCTTTCAAGCCTTTTCATATCGCTTTGGGAGTAGGTGCACAGTACTGGTGCGGCATAGTCTATGACGGAGCGCACATAGGCTGTGTACATCATTTTGAGCACGGCAATAGAAGCTCCATGTCCATTCCAGGTCATAGCTTTCAGTGCCCTGAGTCGACTTTTGCATGTTCCTATGAGTTGATTGAGCTCCTCTTTCTTTCCCTTGTTAGAGCCGACAATGACGCCAAGGTACCGATAGTGGTCAACCCATTCAAGTGTTACACCATTAATTTGCAGTTCTTCATTTGCTCTCCGCTTGTGATGGGAGTATGCCTTCATCTTGTTTGTGGAGAGAGTGAAACCGAGCTCAATACATTTCCTTCCGAGGAGTTCAATGGACTGTTCAATTTTTCCCAAGGTGGGAGCTTGTATTAGGACATCATCTGCATATCCCACTTGTTGTGTTCCTTCTGGAAAATCAATATTTGCAATGGCGTTCATAAGTACATTGAATAGTGTAGGGCTTAAGACTCCGCCTTGGGGGGTCCCGAGTTCCATATTCATTGTTCTGGAGACTGCTCCATTGAAGCAAACCTTGGCTTTCCTTCCTGTGAGGTAGTCTTCAACCCATTTCATGAGTCTCCCCTTGACACCCATGCATGCAAGCTCGTCCAGGATCGCAATCCCCTGTGCTTTGTCGAAGGCTCCTTTGATGTCAACAAATACAGAGTACCTAGCCGTGTCATTAGCCAAGTAATTAACTATACAATTTGCTGTGCTCCATCCTTTAACAAATCCATTGACCCCCTTCCCTAACCTGCCTATTTTGTGCAACAGTCGGTTTAGGATGATCCTTTCAAGCATCTTGCAAGTGCATGACACGAGGCTGATAGGTCTGTAATTACCAGGGTCATTAGGCTTCGGTATGGGAATAATTATTGCGTGTTTCCATTGTGTGGGCAACACTCCACTTAGGAATGACTTGTTAAACAGGTGGAGTAGTGGATTCCCAGACACTTCACACAGTGCATTGAGTATGTCGTAGGTGACGCCATCTTCACCAGGTGCTGTACTTTTACCCTTTTTCATAGCGCCCCTTACTTCTTGGCCTGTGATTGGTTCCCCATATTCGTCATCACTAGACAGTGCTCTTGTTATCCTAATTCTTCTGTCATCATGTCGCAGGAGCTGTTCCCTGCTGATTTCTGCAGGGAGGGAGGAGGAGGATGCTGCATCACTCCACTTGTGAATTAGTTCCTCAGCCTTACCCTGGGGGTCTTTGTGAGCCGCAGGCCGGGCTCTGCCCCCCTTAGCTATCTGAATTTTTGTCCACACTTGTCCTGCAGATGTTTCCCGTCCAATAGAGCTAGTGAACTCAAGCCATTGTCTTTCCCGCTCTTTAATCTTCTCTTCCCTGACTACTTGACACACAGTTTTAAACAACTCTTGGTTACTTTCAGTGGGATGTCTCCGGTACTCTCTACTCATGTCTCGCACATTTGCGTTAAGCATCTTTATGTAATCATTCTCATACCATTTTATTTTCTTCCTCTGAGGGTTACTTCGCCCAGGCGTACGGCGCGGAACTCTTAGACAGCTCTCAATGTGGTGGTTAAGGTCATCAACAAATGTGTTAATGTCTTCTGGGATTTGGTATTCCGTGAACCAGTCACTCATCCTGTTTATGAAGTGCAGCCTCATATCTGGTCCGAGTGATAACATTTTTCTTTTATTTGTCTCTTTCCTTCTCTTGCTCATGTCGACGGTGGTAATTAGTGCCCAATGGTCACTACATAAACTGTGCACAATGTGTGTACTGGCATCCGTGTCCTGTGCATTCAGCAGAAGAGCATAGTCTAATCTTCCTCCTCTGAGGTGAGTTGGCTGTTCATCACCCAGGACCCTAAGGTTTTCACTTCCCCTGACAAAGAGTGACAGTTTCCGTCCATTGACATTGGGCTGATGACAGTTGGCACCAAAGTGTGGGTGTCTGGCATTAAGGTCACCAACCAGCAGGGTAGGTTCTTCATTAACAAACTCAGGCAGTGCGTCGAGGTCAAGTTTACTCTGTGGCACATATAGGTTGATTATATGTAGAGCATTATTGTTTAAGTAAAGGGTTACTCCCAGTGATTCAAACTCATCCCCCATGTGCAGGTCATCAATAATCTGTGCGGGAATGTTGTTATTTACAAAAGTGATGAGACCCCGTTTTCTTTCCCCATGTGGCAGGGAGAACTTGCGATAACCGCTGAACCTTGGGTTGAAGTCATCACCTACCATTGTCTCCTGTAGCACTATGACATCAGTTTGATGTTCACGAGCGTATTGTATGATGTCATTAATTCTATTGCGAACGCCATTGCAGTTCCATTGTAGGATAGTGAGACTTTCTTCAGCGTGGTTATCCATCGTGGAGGTGTTGGTCATCAGATGTACTGTGTGCGGTGTTGTTGCTGGTGAGAGTGTGTTCACTGGTGGTGTTGTATGTGGTGTTGCAACACCGTCATGTGCTGGTGGTACTGTTTGTATGGGTGCCAGTGGTGTTGTGTACACTAGTGTCGTTGTGTTCACTGGTGGTGTTGTTGTGTTCACTGGTGGTGTTGTGTTCACTGGTGGTGCTGTTGGTGGTGTTGTGTTCACTGGTGGTGTTGTGTTCACTGGTGGTGTTGTTGTGTTCACTGGTGGTGTTGTGTTCACTGGTGGTGCTGTTGGTGGTGTTGTGTTCACTGGTGGTGTTGTGTTCACTGGTGGTGTTGTGTTCACTGGTGGTGCTGTTGGTGGTGTTGTGTTCACTGGTGGTGTTGTGTTCACTGGTGGTGTTGTGTTCACTGGTGGTGCTGTTGGTGGTGTTGTGTTCACTGGTGGTGTTGTTGTGTTCACTAGTGGTGTTGTGTTCACTGGTGGTGTTGTGTTCACTGGTGGTGCTGTTGGTGGTGTTGTGTTCACTGGTGGTGTTGTTGTGTTCACTGGTGAGAGTGTGTTCACTGGTGGTGTTGTGTTCACTGGTGGTGTTGTGTTCACTGGTGGTGTTGTTGTGTTCACTGGTGGTGGTGTGTTCACTGGTGGTGTTGTATGTGGTGTTGCACCACCGTCATGTGCTGGTGGTACTGTTTGTATGGGTGCCAGTGGTCAATGGTGTTGTGTTCACTGGTGGTGGTGTGTTCACTGGTGGTGGTGTGTTCACTGGTGGTGTTGTGTTCACTGGTGGCGGTGTGTTCACTGGTGGTGTTGTGTTCACTGGTGGTGTTGTGTTCACTGGTGGTGTTGTTGTGTTCACTGGTGGTGGTGTGTTCACTGGTGGTGTTGTATGTGGTGTTGCACCACCGTCATGTGCTGGTGGTACTGTTTGTATGGGTGCCAGTGGTCAATGGTGTTGTGTTCACTGGTGGTGGTGTGTTCACTGGTGGTGGTGTGTTCACTGGTGGTGGTGTGTTCACTGGTGGTGGTGTGTTCACTGGTGGTGTTGTGTTCACTGGTGGTGGTGTGTTCACTGGTGGTGTTGTGTTCACTGGTGGTGGTGTGTTCACTGGTGGTGTTGTGTTCACTGGTGGCGGTGTGTTCACTGGTGGTGGTGTGTTCACTGGTGGCGGTGTGTTCACTGGTGGTGGTGTGTTCACTGGTGGTGCTGTGTTCACTGGTGGTGGTGTGTTCACTGGTGGTGTTGTGTTCACTGGTGGTGTTGTGTTCACTGGTGGTGGTGTGTTCACTGGGTCAACGGTAGCACTGAGTTTGCTGTTATGTGCCGTGGCTCGTGTTGCATCCTCATGCACCAAGTTGCAACCTGCTGAACTCGCCTGAGGCAACTTCAGGCCCTGCAGAATGTGAAGTATGTCCTCCTGGGTCTTCTGGATTGTACATAGGGTATTCTCAAGTTTATTTTGCTTGCTTATTAGTTCTTGCATGAGTGGGTGATTTTTTATCATGCGGGTAATCATTGCTTCCACATCGAGCGGCATTGTTTTATCTGGACCCAGTGAGGTGTTGACTGGTGAGTGGGGAGGGGGAGTGGTAGGGTGGGGGGAAGGGAGGGTCGCCTGAGAGGCGGAAGGGCTGGTTGACTGGGAGGCGTTAGGGGGTATGGGTGATGAGGCAGGAATGGTGTTGTTGGGTGGGGTAGGGTTGGGGTTAGTGAGGGAGATAAGGTTGGGGTTAGTGAGTGGGGTTGAGGTAAGTTGGTTTGTGAGAGAAATGGGGTCTGGTTGGGCCTGTGCGGGGTGGTGGTGGGTCACTCCACCACTACCTCAGGCTGGTGTCTGCCTACTGGAGGCTGGACCCTGGCTTGCTGTGGTACTGTTCACGGAGCCATTCCCGCCCCTGTTCACTGGTCCACCTGCTGTCTGCGTCGGCGTCCTTCTCAAGCCCTGCCAGTCAGGCCTCTTGCTGCAATATCTGTTCCAGGCATGGTGGGGCTGCTTGCAGTTGACACATCTAGGTATTACCCCGCTACCCCCACCCTGTTTAAGCTTGTCCAGACACTGCTTGGTGTCGTGAGAGCCACTGCAACACCCACACCTAATTGGGCGATCACATTGCCACGTTCTGTGATCCCACCGTTGACAGTTGCCACATAAGGACGGGCTGCCAATATACCTCTCCACTTTGCACTCCCTCATGCCTGGCATTTTAATGACTTGGGGCAGGTCTCCCTTCCACATAGCAATTGCTTGATTTTTGAACAGTCCCCCTGGTCCAGTGTTGCGCTCGACCCAAACAATCTCTTTATAGTCCTTGAGATATTCCACGTCAACATGAATGCTATAGTTCTTAATTATAATTTTAGTTTGTCTTGTCTGTTGGTTTGCTTCTAACAATTTGACATTCTTACCTTGATACTCGAGACTGTTCTCTGTGAAGAACTTCAGGGCTCTGTGCCCCTGCACCCGTGCACTAACATTGCCACCTACACACCTGCTGTCTATACGATAAACTTCTCTGTGGGCGCGGGCGGCCTCAATAATCCATCTGAACTTCTCTGATGCTGTCATTACCCCTGCAGGAAAGATTAGGGTGTGCCACTCACTGTCTTCGTCGTGTCGTCGTCGTTGTTGTTGTTGTTGTTGTTGCTGAGGTTGCTGTTGCTGCTCACCCTGTCGCCGTAACTTATCCCGTTTCTTGCTACTTCTACCTTGGACTAGGTTGAAACCTTCATCGTCTGTTGTAGAGTCTCCTGTATCAGTACTGTTGGAGGGCCCAGGGCTGGGATCCCGACCGGAGGGCCCCGGGTGTGGACCATCACCCAGGGGCCCCTGGCGGGGATGGGGGCTGTTATGGTTCCCGGGTACACCAGCCATGGTCACTTGTTGTTGTTGTCTCTGAGAAGTCTTACTTCTCGTGTCAACAACCATCTATTTGCTGCGGCTCACTTCATGTGTTGTTGGGTGGTATGTCTTCAACACTGCACTCTGCCCTACGTACACACACACATGTACATATAGACACCTACAAGGCACAAGGTTTACACTCACACGTAGCGTAGGGGCACTCTATGGTGTGCCCTGGCAGTCTCTTGTGTAAACACACTAGTCGCGCACACAGACCACGACCTTGGGTAGGGAGGGCACAAAGGCTATTTTTCACGCGCGTGGAGCCCCAGGCTTCAGGTACCGCGAGGCGGCCCAAACTACCTCACAACTCCCCCCTCAGCAGGCCTCGATATTGCCACATTAACAATTGCTGCCTTAATTTCTGGCCAATCCACACGTCTTGGGCCTACCACAGTTGGTAGGAGGGGCGGTGCACACTTAGTGCCTCTGTAGCTGACCTACTTGGCGCACTGAAGACTAGACCTTAGGCCTAGGCCTATGTCAAACAGGAGGATGGATACATCCTGCCTGCTCCTCCTCTAGCTTGAGGACAACTGAGATCCTTAATCTAACAGATAATTTTAAGTAGGTAAATTCCAGCAAAATTTATAAAGCG
This sequence comes from Procambarus clarkii, assembly GCF_040958095.1. NCBI lineage: Eukaryota > Metazoa > Arthropoda > Malacostraca > Decapoda > Cambaridae > Procambarus > Procambarus clarkii. Next base: position 29,653,923 of record NC_091175.1, read on the forward strand.
ATAACAGGTACATTGCAAGAAAAAAGATGAGATGAGAGAGATTAGTGGGTATACAAAAGCACATCGGTAGCTCTGATTGATTGGATTGACAGCTTGGTTGGTAATTTAATAAAGATTAATAGGCACAATACAGCATATTTTATTTTATTTATTTTATTTTATTTATTTTATTTTATTTATTTTATTTATATATATACAAGAAGGTACATTGGGTTTGTGAGAATACATTGGATAGTACAGTATTTACATTCTTGTAAAGCCACTAGTACGCACAGCGTTTCAGGCAGGTCCTTAATCTAGCAGATAATTTTAAGTAGGTAATTTCAGTCAGAATTGATAAATGATAAAGATACATTACAAGAGAAAAATGAGATGAGAGAGATAAGTAAGGTATATTAAAGCACATTGTTATATTAAAGCTCTGATTGATTACATTGACAGCTTGATTAGTAATTTAAACAAGGTTAATAGACACCATACAGCAGATTGACAGCACATATAAGACAGCAATGATCACAATGGTAAAGATGTTCAGATTGGGTACATAAAGATTGGGAGACTGGGTAGCAAAAGATACAGATAAACAAGATTTATAAACACCATACAACAGATTGGCAGCACATATAAGAAAACAGAATGATCTCAATGGTAAAGATGTTCAAATTGGGAACATAAAGGTTGGGAGATTGGGTAGCAATAGATACAGTGCAATTTTAAGGCAAAAAGTGAAAAACTATGAAGATGAAATTAGGTATTTTTTAGTATTGATTTTGAATGATGTAAAAGTTGGACAGCTTTTCAATTCAGAAGGGAGTGAGTTCCATAAACTGGGTCCCTTTATTTGCATAGAATGTTTACACAGATTAAGTTTAACTCTGGGGATATCAAAGAGATATTTATTTCTGGTGTGGTGATAATGGGTCCTATTACATCTGTCCAAGAAGAGTTTCAGACAAGGATTTGCATTTAAGAACAGGGTTTTGTAAATGTAGTTGACACAAGAGAATTTGTGGAGTGAGATTATGTTTAGCATGTTTAGGGAGTTAAACAAGGGGGCTGTGTCTTGTCTGAAAGCAGAATTTGATATTATTCTGATAGCAGATTTTTGCTGGGTGATGATGGACTTGAGGTGGTTTGCAGTGGTTGAACCCCATGCACAGATACCATAGTTGAGATAGGGATAGATTAGTGCATAATATAGAGAGATGAGAGCAGAGTTAGGTACATAATATCTGATTTTGGAGAGTATACCAACTGTTTTAGAGACTTTCTTAGTTATGTGTTGTATGTGGGTACTGAAGTTGAGTCTCTTGTCTAGGAATATGCCAAGAAACTTTCCATCATTTTTATTGCTAATGTTTACATTGTCAATCTGAAGTTGAATTGCATTTGTAGATTTGCTTCCGAATAGGATGTAGTAGGTCTTTTCTATGTTAAGTGTTAGTTTGTTGGTTGACATCCATAAGTGGACTTTTTTTAGTTCATTATTAACAACACCATTTAGTGTATGTGGGTTGGGGTGGGAGTAGATGAGGATAGTATCATCAGCAAACAAAATAGGTTTCAGAATGTTAGAGACATTAGGCAGATCCTTAATGTATATAAGAAAAAGAAGAGGTCCCAAGATGCTGCCCTGTGGCACTCCAACAGTTATTGGTAGAATGGGAGAGATTATATTATTGATGGCTACACATTGGTGTCTATCACTAAGATAGGATTGGATATAGTCCAGTGCATGGCCTCGGATTCCATAATGATGGAGTTTACTTAAGAGGTAATCATGATTAGCAGTATCAAAGGCCTTTCTCAGGTCAATGAAGAGTCCAATTGGAAACTCATTTTTGTCAAGAGCTGAGTAAATTATATCAAGGAGACTAATAATTGCATCGTTGGTACTCTTTTGAGAGCGGAAGCCAAACTGACAGGGGCTAAGAATGTCGAATTTTACGAGATAGGAGTAGAGCTGTTTATAGATAATTTTTTCAAATGTTTTTGATAGTATGGGTAGGTTCGATATTGGTCTAAAATTGTTTATGTCTGACGGATTACCTCCTTTATGAACTGGCGTTACTCTTGCTTTTTTAAGGATATCAGGGAAGGTATGACACTCAAGGGATTTGTTGAACAGCAGAGCTATAGGTGGCGCAAGGGCATGGGAGGCGCTCTTGTATACAATGGATGGGATTTCACTGATGTTCCCAGCTTTGGTTTTTAGTGAGTGTATGATGGACACAACATCTGACGGGCTGACTGGTGAGAGGAGAAGAGAGTTTGGATAGCTGCCTGAGAGATATGTGTTGATATGTGTCTGAGTCTGTGGGATTTTACTTGCAAGGTTAGCACCAATCGATGAAAAGAAGCTATTAAATTTATTCGCCATTTCTAAGTCAGATGACAGTGTAAGGCCATCCTTAGAGAGTGTTATCTGGTTGTGGGAGTGTTGTTTAGTTCCCAGGATGTTAGAGATGGTATTCCATGTGCTTTTCATGTTGCCTTTTGCTTCTTTGAATCTAGTCTCATATTATGAAAGTTTTGCTTTTCTTATGATACTGGTAAGCACTGATGAGTACCTTTTAACTTCTTCCACTGAAACTAGGCCACTCCTAAATTTCTTTTCGTATTCATGTTTTTTGTTGATTGATTTAATTATGCCACTTGTGAGCCACGGGTTATTTTTTCTTTTATCAGTTACTTGTTTGGTAAGGAGGGGACAGTGAGTGTTGTAGAGGCTTAGAGTTTTGGAGAGAAAGAGGTTATTTGATGAGTTTAAGTCCTATGAATTATTAAATTCAGATTCCCAGTTAATATTGTGAAGTGCATTAGAGAGATTGCCTAAAGCTGATTCACTGTGTAGCCTGAATGAAAGTTTTTTGGTTTCTGGTGGTGATGTGTCAATGTTTGCTATGAGGAAAGTAGGATGGTGGTCAGTTGTTCTGTCATAAATTACCCCAGATGTAAGGGGAGCTGTTATATTAGTCCATAGGTGATCCAGGGTAGTGGCAGATGTTTGAGTGACTCGGGTGGGCTTGGTGATTGTGGGGATTAGCATACAGGAGTGCATGCTGTTACGGAAATAGTCAACTTGAGGGTTGTTTTGAAGACCCAGGTCAATATTGAAATCACCTCCCAGAATAATGTGATTTTTGTTGAGATTGTTATTTATGATAAGATTCCTTACATTGTCAGAGAATAAAGCTATGTTGGTATTAGGAAATCTATAGATGGCACCGATTATCAGGGAGGATTTAAGGGATTTACTGGAGAACTTGGCAAAGGTATATTCACAATAGTCGTCTCTATCACTAATGACACTATTGCAAGTGAAGGTATCTTTGTAATATATTGCTGTACCGCAATATATTACAAAGATACTAATATATTACTGTACTTTTTTATTAGGCCTGCAGTTATGAATGGCTTTATAACCAGCTAAATTGTAGAGTTGGGTATAGTCATTACTTAGCCAAGTTTCTGTTAAAATGATGAAAGATAATTTAGTACCTAGTGCTGTAAGAAGTGCATTTATATAATCAAAATTGATACTGATAGCACATTCAGCACGGGTGGGACACGAACAAGGGGACACAGAAGGAAACTTAGTACCCAGATGAGCCACAGAGACGTTAGAAAGAATTTTTTTAGTGTCAGTAGTTAATAAATGAAATGCACTACACAGTGATGTGGTGGAGGCTGACTCCATACACAGTTTGAAATGTAGACATGATAGAACCCAGTAGGCTCAGGAACCTGTACACCAGTTGATTACCTTGAACTAAAGTACCTTGACTTTAGCAAAGCTTTTGATACAGTGCCACATGAAAGACTGATTAAAAAAATAGAGGCTCATGGTATTGGGGGTGCTATATTAAGTTGGATTAGGGCATGGCTATTCCAAAGGAAACAGAGAGTTAGTATAAATGGGGTTAAGTCAGAGTGGGATAATGTTGTAAGTGGAGTGCTTCAAGGCTCTGTCCTGGGACTTCTGTTGTTTATAATATATATAAATGATTTAGATTCAGGTTTGAGTAGCAACATCTGCAAATTTGCAGATGATACAAAAATCGGTAGAGAAATTAACACGGAAGAAGACTCACTATCACTTCAAATTTATCTAAATAGGGTTTTGAAATGGTCAAAAGATTGGCAGATGCAGTTTAATGCTGATAAATGTAAAGTTCTGAGGCTAGGTAATGATGATAGAGTTACAAGATACGAGCTAGATGGTGTTGAGATTGCGAAAGGGATCTGGGAGTTATGATTAGTAAGAATTTAAAACAAAAGGATCAATGCATGAATGTTCGTAAGGTGTTTGTTTGTTTGAATGTTTAGAGGTGTTTATTTGGGTTTAAACTGTTAGCAGATAGTGGTATGGGAATTGATTTGGAGGAAGGACATAATAAAAGTATGTGTTTGTGTGAGAAAGGAATTGGTAAAACGATCAGGGAAATTGAAGGGCCTCAAAATAACAATTCACTTAGGGTATATTACACTAACAGTAGAAGTCTAAGAAATAAAATAAACGAATTAAATGCTCTGGTCTGCACAGAAAAAATATATTTTATCGCGCTTACCGAAACGTGGATGAATGTAGAAAATAGAGAACTATTAGCTGAATATCAAATAAATGGATTTAAACTATTTCACACAGATAGATATATTAGATGAGGAGGGGGAGCAGCCATATACGTTAGGGACAATTTGAAATGTAGTCTCAAAGAGGGAATCAAGTCTGAGCCACACACAGAAACTATTTGGATAGAATTAAACGAAAAAGCAAATAATATTATAATAGGAGTTATATATAGGCCACCAAATTTAGACAGAATGGAAGCAAAGCATCTATGGGATGAAATATCTAGAGCATCTAGATCTAACAGTATTTATGTCATGGGTGACTTTAATTTTAGTGGAATAAACTGGTTGAACAAAACAGGAAATAATGAAGAAGAAGATTTTCTAGAATTAATTGACAATTGCTTTCTTACGCAACACATTAAGGAACCAACGCGGGAAAATAATACTTTAGATTTAGTGTTAACTAACAGGAAAACACAAATTAAGGACATCGAAATAGGGAGTGAGCTAGGGAACAGTGATCATAAAGAAATCAGATTTACCATAGAATGGAATAGATTTGTAGGAGAAAATTCTGTTAAAGTACCCGATTTTCGAAAAGCTGATTTCAACAACCTAAGAAATTTATTGGGTCAAATAGATTGGAAAGTCTTGGGTATGGGGTGTGGGCCGGTCTTGGAGCTAGACGTGAACCCAGCGACAGGTGACGTAAAAGGGGTTTTCGATGTGGACTCAAAATATAACCTATTTAAAAATATTCTGAAGCGAAAGCCCAGGAATGTAGTATACCATATAAATTGAGTAGATCGAATACTAATGATCCAAAAAGGATAACAAAGGATCTGAAGAACCTTATAGGTAAAAAGAGAGCTTGGTACAAAAGGATTAAGAATGGGGAAGTCAGTTTAGAACAGGAATTCGAACAACTGGTTAGAAATACTAAAAAATAGATAAGGAAAGCAAAAAGAAACTATGAAGTTCGCATAGCAGAGCAAGCAAAGACAAATCCTAAAGGGTTTTTCCAGTTATACCGGACAAAGATTAGGGAAAGAATTGGTCCAATAAAAACTGAGACAGGCCAAATAACAGATAATGATGAAGAGATGAGTAGTATTTTTAATAAATATTTTATATCTGTATTTACTAAAGAGGAACTTAACAATATGCCATCAGCCGAACAAGTCTATGTGGGTGGGGATGAGGACAGGTTGACTAGTTTAGTAGTTACCAGGGAGGCTGTAATTAAACAAATAGTTAAACTCAAACCAAACAAATCCCCAGTGCTGGATGAAGTGTTTGCCAGGGTGCTTAAAGAATGCAAAGAGGAGTTTTGCGACCCACTGTCTACCATATTTAATAAATCAATAGAGTTAGGCAGAGTGCCAGAGTTTTGGAAAGTTGCTTATGTGATACCAATTTTTAAGAAAGGAGATAGATCACTTGCGTCAAACTATCGACCAATTAGCCTAACGTCTATTGTGGGAAAGTTACTCGAATCGATAATTGCAAATAAAATTCGTCTTCATCTGGAAAAACACAAATTAATAAATAATTCGCAACATGGTTTTACAAACGGCCGTTCATGTTTAACAAATTTGCTAACTTTTTATTCCAGCATAGTTAAGGCAGTTGATAGTGGTAAGGATTGTGATGTCTTGTACCTTGACTTTAGCAAAGCTTTTGATACAGTGCCATATGAAAGACTGATTAAAAAAATAGAGGCTCATGGTATTGGAGGTGCTATATTAAGTTGGATTAGGGCATGGCTATTCCAAAAGAAACAGAGAGTTAGTATAAATGGGGTTAAGTCAGGGTGGGAAAATGTTGTAAGTGGAGTGCCTCAGGGTTCTGTCCTGGGACCTCTGTTGTTTATAATAGATATAAATGATTTAGATTCAGGTTTGAGTAGCAACATTTGCAAATTTACCAATGATACAAAAATCGGTAGGGAAATTAACACGGAAGAAGACTCACCATCACTTCAAGTTGATCTAAATAGGGTTTTGAAATGGACAAAGGATTGGCAGATGCAGTTTTATGCTGATAAATGTAAAGTTCTGAGGTTAGGTAATGATGATAGAGTTACAAGATACGAGCTAGATGGTGTTGAGATTGCGAAGTCGAATTGCGAAAGGGATCTGGGAGTTATGATAAGTAAGAATTTAAAACAAAAGGATCAATGCATGAATGTTCGTAACAAGGCTAATAGGACACTGGGATTTATTAATCGAAGCGTTAGTAACAAGACACCTAGTGCGGTTCTTCAGTTATATCTTGCTCTGGATAGGCCCCATTTAGATTATGCAGTTCAGTTTTGGTCGCTGTACTATAGAATGGATATAAATTCACTTCAATGTGTCCACCATAGAATGACTAAGTTAATTCCCCAAATTAGAAATCTTTCATATGAAGAAAGATTAACAAAGCTTAAATTGCATTCACTGGAAATGCAATTGCCAGGGTGCTTAAAGAATGCAAAGAGGAGCTTTGCGAGCCACTGTCTACCATATTTAATAAATCAATAGAGTCAGGCAGAGTGCCAGAGTCATGGAAGGTAGCTAATGTGGTACCAATTTTTAAGAAAGGAGATAGATCACTTGCGTCAAACTATCGGCCAATTAGCCTAACGTCTATTGTGGGAAAGTTACTTGAATCAATAATTGCAAATACAATTCGTCTCCATCTTGAAAAACATAAATTAATAAATGAGTCGCAACATGGTTTTACAAATGGCCGTTCATGTTTAACAAATTTGCTAACTTTTTATTCCAGCATAGTTGAGGCAGTTGATAGTGGTAAGGATTGTGATGTTGTGTACCTTGACCTTAGCAAAACTTTTGATACCGTGCCACATGCAAGACTAATTAAAAAAATAGAAGCTCATGGTATTGGGGGTGCTTTATTAAGTTGGATTAGGGCATGGCTATTCCAAAGGAAACAGAGAGTTAGTTGTGACGATAATCTCTTTCAAGAGAGATTGAGCCTGCTCTTCCCTTCATCAGTACGTCAATATACAAGATAATATAGAAGATACGCCCACCAAGTATCGCCAAACGTTTTGCCCAGAGAGCAAAACGTACCCAGCACACAGTGACACCTGCTACCTACCACCGCCGTAACCAGCAAACTGCTCATCCTTTGCCTGCCTGTCGCTGATTGGCTGGTGTCCCGTCGCACCTGCCCTCCGCCTTCGCCACTAGTTGACGTCTGGGCTGCAGTGCGCTAATATCGTCAGAATATCTCAGTGCTCCAAGCAGTTGACATCTCTCGCTGGTAGACTAAGCCTTGGCTTTCGTGTACTAAGGGAGGTGGCAGGCTCGAAGCAGGTATTCCAGCACCACTAATACTTTATTTTGCTATCACTGTAACTCACTTGTCTTAATGTAACTTTTCATTTGCCAGTGATTCTTCATATTATTTTGTTTGTTGACTTGTCTTTCATATTTTTATGTGCTTAACTTTATTCATGTCTTGTTTTTCTAAAGTAATTAAAATTTCATTGTTAATTTACTTGTGTTTTGTGTGTCTTCCCATTACCTTACCACAGACGAAAGCTCCAGCTTTTCTCTTTTTTTTTCTATAATGTGACGAGGCCCTGCCCCTAGCTTTTGAAACAGCCGAACACCAACGCTTTACCGTCACATAGTATAAATGGGGTTAAGTCAGAGTGGGATAATGTTGTTAGTGGAGTACCTCAGGGCTCTGTCCTGGGACCTCTGTTTCTCTAACTCTCTGTTTCCTTTGGAATAGCCATGCCCTAATCTAACTTAATATAGCACCCCCAATACCATGAGCCTCCACCTTTTTAATTAGTCTTTCATGTGGCACTGTATAAAAAGCTTTGCTAAAGTCAAGGTACACAACATCACAATCCTTACCACAATCAACTGCCTCAACTATGCTGGAATAAAATGATAGCAAATTTGTTGCAGGATAGCAGCATGGCGTGGGTGAGGCGCGAATCACCTGCTGGATGACGTGGGTGAGGGGCGGGTCACCTGCTGGATGGCGTGGGTGAGGCGCGAATCACCTGCTGGATGACGTGGGTGAGGGGCGGGTCACCTGCTGGATGGCGTGGGTGAGGCGCGAATCACCTGCTGGATGGCGTGGGTGAGGCGCGGGTCACCTACTGGATGGCGTGGGTGAGGCGCGGGTCACCTGCTGGATGACGTGGGTGAGGCGTGGGTCACCTGCTGGATGACGTGGGTGAGGCGTGGGTCACCTGCTGGATGACGTGGGTAAGGCGCGGGTCACCTGCTGGATGGCGTGGGTGAGGCGAGGGTCACCTGCTGGATGGCGTGGGTGAGGCGCGAGTCACCTGCTGGATTGCGTGGGTGAGGCGCGGGTCACCTGCTGGATGGCGTGGGTGAGGCGCGGGTCACCTGCTGGATGGCGTGGTTGTGGCGCGGGTCACCTGCTGGATGGCGTGGTTGTGGCGCGGGTCACCTGATGGATGACGTGGGTGAGGCGCAGGTCACCTGCTGGATGGCGCGGGTCACCTGCTGGATGGCGTGGGTAAGGCGCGGGTCACCTGCTGGATGACGTGGGTAAGGCGCGGGTCACCTGCTGGATGACGTGGGTAAGGCGCGGGTCACCTGCTGGATGACGTGGGTAAGGCGCGGGTCACCTGCCGGATGGCGTGGGTAAGGCGTGGGTCACCTGCTGGATGACGTGGGTAAGGCAAGGGTCACCTGCTGGATGGCGTGGGTCACCTGCTGGATGGCGTGGGTCACCTGCTGGATGGCGTGGGTCACCTGCTGGATGACGTGGGTGAGGCGCGGGTCACCTGCTGGATGGCGTGGGTGAGGCGCGGGTCACCTGCTGGATGGCGTGGGTGAGGCGTGGGTCACCTGCTGGATGGCGTGGGTAAGGCGCGGGTCACCTGCTGGATGGCGTGGGTAAGGCGCGGGTCACCTGCTGGATGGCGTGGGTCACCTGCTGGATGGCGTGGGTAAGGCGCGGGTCACCTGCTGGATGGCGTGGGTGAGGCGCGGGTCACCTGCTGGATGGCGTGGGTGAGGCGTGGGTCACCTGCTGGATGGCGTGGGTGAGGCGCGGGTCACCTGCTGGATGGTGTGGGTGAGGCGCGGGTCACCTGCTGGATGGCGTGGGTGAGGCGCGGGTCACCTGCAGGATGGCGTGGGTCACCTGCTGGATGGCGTGGGTAAGGCGCGGGTCACCTGCTGGATGGCGTGGGTGAGGCGCGGGTCACCTGCTGGATGGTGTGGGTGAGGCGTGGGTCACCCACTTGATGGCGTGGGTGAGGCGCGGGTCACCTGCTGGATGGCGTGGGTGAGGCGTTGGTCACCTGCTGGATGACGTGGGTGAGGCGCGGCTAACCTGCTGGATGGCGTGGGTGAGGCGCGGGTCACCCACTTGATGGCGTGGGTGAGGCGCGGGTCACCTGCTGGATGGCGTGGGTGAGGCGCGGGTCACCCACTTGATGGCGTGGGTGAGGCGCGGGTCACCTGCTGGATGGCGTGGGTGAGGCGCGGGTCACCTGCTGGATGGCGTGGGTGAGGCGCTGGTCACCTGCTGGATGGTGTGGGTGAGGCGCGGGTCACCTGCTGGATGGTGTGGGTGAGGCGTGGGTCACCTGCTGGATGGCGTGGGTGAGGCGCGGGTCACCTGCTGGATGGCGTGGGTGAGGCGCTGGTCACCTGCTGGATGGCGTGGGTGAGGCGCGGGTCACCTGCTGGATGGTGTGGGTGAGGCGTGGGTCACCTGCTGGATGGCGTGGATGAGGCGCGGGTCACCTGCTGGATGGCGTGGGTGAGGCGCTGGTCACCTGCTGGATGGTGTGGGTGAGGCGTGGGTCACCTGCTGGATGGCGTGGATGAGGCGCGGGTCACCTGCTGGATGGCGCGGGTCACCTGCTGGATGGCGTGGGTGAGGCGCGGGTCACCTGCTGGATGGCGTGGGTGTGGTGCGGGTCACCTGCTGGATGGTGTGGGTGAGGCGCTGGTCACCTGCTGGATGGCGTGGGTGAGGCGCGGTCACCTGCTGGATGGCGTGGGTGAGGCGCGGGTCACCTGCTGGATGGCGTGGGTGAGGCGCGGGTCACCTGCTGGATGGCGTGGGTGAGGCGCGGGTCACCTGCTGGATGACGTGGGTCACCTGCTGGATGGCGTGGGTGAGGCGCGGGTCACCTGCTGGATGGCGTGGGTGAGGCGCTGGTCACCTGCTGGATGGCGTGGGTGAGGCGCGGGTCACCTGCTGGATGGCGTGGGTGAGGCGCGGGTCACCTGCTGGATGGCGTGGGTGAGGCGCGGGTCACCTGCTGGATGACGTGGGTCACCTGCTGGATGGCGTGGGTGAGGCGCGGGTCACCTGCTGGATGGCGTGGGTGAGGCGCTGGTCACCTGCTGGATGGCGTGGGTGAGGCGCGGGTCACCTGCTGGATGACCTGCACTGGGTGAGGCGTAGTGTGCAGGTTCAGCAGCGGTCTCCAACAGTCCACACAGGCATCGCTGCCACTATTGTACCTGAAGTACAGTGTACTACTGTTGCTCCCACTGGTACCTCAGCCCCCAGTCACTAATGTACTTCTCGGTGTTCCACCAGCAGGTGTCACGTGTACAATGATCACTGCTGCTAAGTGGCAGTTAGTCCACTTAGTCTAAGTGACGTAGTCCTTCAGAACTGTAATTCATTGTAATCTGTAGGAGCTCTAGCGAGCGTGTTCTCACAACAGAATGCTCCACAAGAGCATTCTGTTCCTCCCCGCCCCCGTCAGTAAGGGCGGGCAGGAATAACTGATGAACAGTCATGTTAAAATAATCTTTAAGAAACACTTACAGCCCTTGAGGTTACCTTGAGGTGCTTCCGGGGCTTAGCGTCCCCGCGGCCCGGTCGTCGACCAGGTCTCCTGGTTGCTGGATTGATCAACCAGGCTGTTGGACGCGGCTGCTCGCTGCCTGACGTATGAGTCACAGCCTGGTTGATCACAGCCCTGGATGAAGCCAAGGATTACTCGACTTAATACTTACACTGCCACCACCTCTTATAATGTGGGGTAATTAAGCAAATTGACTCAGAACAGGATCAGTCAATTAGTATGAATTACTAAGAAATTTATCTTTAATTACTTAAAAAAAGGTTGATGGATTTCCTTAAAACTGTTTACTTAACACCAGGGAAAATATTTACACCAATATGATATTCGTAGGATCACAGGAGTTTTCAAAACAAATTTAAGAACTTAGGACTCATAAAATATATTGAGGGGAAAATTGTGTAAACACAGGGAATTACTTGATCACCTTTATTTAACAAATGCATAAGTCACAACCTGACTACTAATATCCTCTACTTCAGACAGTGATAATATAAGTACTAATTGGTACTATTAACTCAACGAAGACTTTACTGCTTAATCATTCGTGCTAAGCTTGGAGTTATGGCCTCCCTGCCCCTGGTGTTATGTCCTCCCTCCCCTGGTGTTATGTCCTCCCTGCCCCTGGTGTTATGTCCTCCCTCCCCTGGTGTTATGGCTTCTCTCCCCTGGTGTTATGTCCTCCCTCCCTCCCCTGGTGTTATGTCCTCCCTCCCCTGGTGTTATGTCCTCCCTGCCCCTGGTGTTATGTCCTCCCTCCCCTGGTGTTATGTCCTCCCTCCCCTGGTGTTATGTCCTCCCTCCCCTGGTGTTATGTCCTCCCTGCCCCTGGTGTTATGTCCTCCCTCCCCTGGTGTTATGGCTTCTCTCCCCTGGTGTTATGTCCTCCCTCCCTCCCCTGGTGTTATGTCCTCCCTGCCCCTGGTGTTATGTCCTCCCTGCCCCTGGTGTTATGTCCTCCCTCCCCTGGTGTTATGTCCTCCCTCCCCTGGTGTTATGTCCTCCCTCCCCTGGTGTTATGTCCTCCCTCCCCTGGTGTTATGTCCTCCCTGCCCCTGGTGTTATGTCCTCCCTGCCCCTGGTGTTATGTCCTCCCTCCCCTGGTGTTATGTCCTCCCTCCCCTGGTGTTATGTCCTCCCTGCCCCTGGTGTTATGGCCTCCCTGCCCCTGGTGTTATGTCCTCCCTCCCCTGGTGTTATGTCCTCCCTCCCCTGGTGTTATGTCCTCCCTCCCCTGGTGTTATGTCCTCCCTCCCCTGGTGTTATGTCCTCCCTCCCCTGGTGTTATGTCCTCCCTCCCCTGGTGTTATGGCCTCCCTCCCCCTGGTGTTATGTCCTCCCTCCCCTGGTGTTATGGCCTCCCTCCCCTGGTGTTATGTCCTCCCTCCCCTGGTGTTATGTCCTCCCTCCCCTGGTGTTATGCCCTCCCTCCCCTGGTGTTATGTCCTCTCTACCCTGGTGTTATGTCCTCCCTCCCCTGGTGTTATGTCCTCCCTCCCCTGGTGTTATGTCCTCCCTCCCCTGGTGTTATGTCCTCCCTCCCCTGGTGTTATGGCCTCCCTCCCCTGGTGTTATGGCCTCCCTCCCCTGGTGTTATGTCCTCCCTCCCTCCCCTGGTGTTATGTCCTCCCTCCCTCCCCTGGTGTTATGGCCTCCCTCCCCTGGTGTTATGTCCTCCCTCCCCTGGTGTTATGGCCTCCCTCCCCTGGTGTTATGGCTTCCCTCCCCTGGTGTTATGTCCTCCCTCCCCTGGTGTTATGTCCTCCCTCCCCTGGTGTTTTTTCCTCCCTCCCCTGGTGTTATGTCCTCCCTCCCCTGGTGTTATGGCCTCCCTCCCCTGGTGTTATGTCCTCCCTCCCCTGGTGCTATGTCCTCCCTCCCCTGGTGTTATGTCCTCCCTCCCCTGGTGTTATGTCCTCCCTCCCCTGGTGTTATGGCCTCCCATCCCTGGTGTTATGTCCTCCCTCCCCTGGTGTTATGGCCTCCCATCCCTGGTGTTATGTCCTCCCTCCCCTGGTGTTATGTCCTCCCTCCCCTGGTGTTATGTCCTCCCTCCCCTGGTATTATGGCCTCCCTCCCCTGGTGTTATGTCCTCCCTCCCCTGGTGGTATGGCCTCCCTCCCCTGGTGTTATGTCCTCCCTCCCCCTGGTGTTATGGCCTCGCTCCCCTGGTGTTATGTCCTCCCTCCCCTGGTATTATGGCCTCCCTCCCCTGGTGTTATGGCCTCGCTCCCCTGGTGTTATGTCCTCCCTCCCCTGGTGTTATGTCCTCCCTCCCCTGGTGTTATGTCCTCCCTCCCCTGGTGTTATGTCCTCCCTCCCCTGGTGTTATGTCCTCCCTCCCCTGGTGTTATGTCCTCCCTCCCCTGGTATTATGGCCTCCCTCCCCTGGTGTTATGTCCTCCCTCCCCTGGTATTATGGCCTCCCTCCCCTGGTGTTATGGCCTCGCTCCCCTGGTGTTATGTCCTCCCTCCCCTGGTATTATGGCCTCCCTCCCCTGGTGTTATGGCCTCGCTCCCCTGGTGTTATGTCCTCCCTCCCCTGGTATTATGGCCTCCCTCCCCTGGTGTTATGGCCTCGCTCCCCTGGTGTTATGTCCTCCCTCCCCTGGTATTATGGCCTCCCTCCCCTGGTGTTATGTCCTCCCTCCCCTGGTATTATGGCCTCCCTCCCCTGGTGTTATGTCCTCCCTCCCCTGGTGTTATGTCCTCCCTCCCCTGGTATTATGGCCTCCCTCCCCTGGTGTTATGTCCTCCCTCCCCTGGTGTTATGTCCTCCCTCCCCTGGTATTATGGCCTCCCTCCCCTGGTGTTATGGCCTCCCCTGACCCTGGTGTGGGCGTGCCCCCCCCCCTATCCTCCCCTTCCTTGGTGTGGACGTGTCCCCCCCCCCACCTATCCTCCCCTCCCTGGTGTGGACGTGTCCCCCCCCCACCTATCCTCCCCTCCCTGGTGTGGACGTGCCCCCCCCCCACCTATCCTCCCCTCCCTGGTGTGGACGTGCCCCCCCCCCCACCTATCCTCCCCTCCCTGGTGTGGACGTGCCCCCCCCCCACCTATCCTCCCCTCCCTGGTGTGGACGTGCCCCCCCCCACCTATCCTCCCCTCCCTGGTGTGGACGTGCCCCCCCCCACCTATCCTCCCCTCCCTGGTGTGGACGTGCCCCCCCCCCACCTATCCTCCCCTCCCTGGTGTGGACGTGCCCCCCCCCCCCACCTATCCTCCCCTCCCTGGTGTGGACGTGCCCCCCCCCACCTATCCTCCCCTCCCTGGTGTGGACGTGCCCCCCCCCCCACCTATCCTCCCCTCCCTGGTGTGGACGTGCCCCCCCCCCCACCTATCCTCCCCTCCCTGGTGTGGACGTGCCCCCCCCCCACCTATCCTCCCCTCCCTGGTGTGGACGTGCCCCCCCCCACCTATCCTCCCCTCCCTGGTGTGGACGTGCCCCCCCCCCCCCCCACCTATCCTCCCCTTCCCTGGTGTGGACGTGCCCCCCCTCCCACCTATCCTCCCCTCCCTGGTGTGGACGTGCCCCCCCCCCCACCTATCCTCCCCTCCCTGGTGTGGACGTGCCCCCCCCCCCACACCTATCCTCCCTGGCACCACATGGCTTGAGCAATCATGACCCAGGTTGTCTACCCAGCAAGCAGGCTACCAAGCCGACCTGCATCCTTCCCACACTAATTACCAAGGCAAATTAATATACACTTGGGCCACTTTAAGTGAAAAACTTTAATCTCAAATCACAAATAATGGGTGATTACATCGGCACTCTCCCCACGTAAGTTGTTAAGTGCAAAACAATTAACAAAACAAGCTTTTTAATTCAAGATAATACATCATTCTTTGAACAGCTAAACTGTTATAGGTCTGCTGCTGGATGGTGTGGGTGAGGCGTGGGTCACCTGCTGGATGGTGTGGGTGAGGCGTGGGTCACCTGCTGGATGGTGTGAGTGAGGCGCGAGTCACCTGCTGGATGGTGTGGGTGAGGCGCGAGTCACCTGCTGGATGGTGTGAGTGAGGCGCGAGTCACCTGCTGGATGGTGTGAGTGAGGCGCGAGTCACCTGCTGGATGGTGTGAGTGAGGCGCGAGTCACCTGCTGGATGGTGTGGGTGAGGCGTGGGTCACCTGCTGGATGGTGTGGGTGAGGCGTGGGTTACCTGCTGGATAGTGTGGGTGAGGCGTGGGTCACCTGCTGGATGGTGTGGGTGAGGCGTGGGTCACCTGCTGGATAGTGTGGGTGAGGCGTGGGTCACCTGCTGGATGGTGTGGGTGAGGCGTGGGTCACCTGCTGGATGGTGTGAGCTACTGCTCTATGCTCTCCATTTTCCAGACCTTAACGTAGTCGACCTGAAGAGCAGCCTTCTCGCTGATGTGCCCCTCACAGTGCTCCCAGCTGGGCAGCCACCACTCCCGCTGAAGAGAGAGTAATGCATCACTGTTAACAGTACCGAGCAGGTGGAGAATGTGATAGTTGGTAGTGTTGGTACTGTGTTCTGGGTTTAAGGTGTCACAGTTGTTACTGTGTCAGTTGCTACTGTGGGCGGCAGTTGGCATATATTGGTGTGAGATGGAAAGACAACGAAGTAGCTTACACCGTCGGCAGACTTAGACCTACTGTGATGACGGTAATGGAGCGGGAGTGTGATGAAAAGTGTTCAAGGAAAAGGTGTTTCGGAACTGTAAGCGGGGTAGAGTCTAGCCATGTGGGTCAAGGTTTGGCCAAATTTTGGAAGTGGGACCTTCCATAGAGGGAAGATGGAACGACACGAGAAGAAATATTGTAACATGAACCGAGAAAATTTTGCAAGCGAGACATCCGTACAGAAAAATGGAGGTGGTGAAAGGGAACAGGGAAGGGGGGGGGGCAACGGTCAACCCACGACATAAGGGAGAGTGAGGATGTTGTAGGGACTGGGCAAGGTAACGAAGATTGTAGCGATCACGACGATCCTGAAGAGACAGGACGGTCGGTTTCAACATACAGGCTCAGGGTAGGGAACGAACGAAAGGTACCAGAGCTGTGGCGTAACCCAGTGTGGTGTAGAGCATCAAGACGACGAAGAGCTAAAAGAGAGGTAAACAAATAAGCAGGACAACAATAATCAAGTTTAGACAGTACGAGAGAGGAATGTAGAGTGAGGAGCATGCACCTATCAGCTCCCCAGGAAGTACGGGACTAGACTAAGTCGAGGGCCTTAAAGCACTTAACTAGAAGGTAAGAGATATGGACAAACTAGTGTCAAAGATTTACCTCAAAAGTTTAGCAGAATCTTTATACAGAAGAGGATTATCTTATAGCGACAAATGGAGACAAAGTACGATCTGCTTCCTAGTAAAAGTCATAGCACAAGTCTTAGTTGTAGAGAACTTGAGGACATGATTGCTGCCCCAGGACGACACGGCATCAATAGCAAGTTGAAGCCGTTGTTGCAGGAAAGGCGAGTCATCACCTTAACAGCAGACAGTAAGTAAGTAATTATCAAAAGAAGGCACCAAACCGGGAAGGCTATGTAGCACCATCAAATGTGCGGAATAATCAGAGGGCGCTAAATATCACCAAGGATGACATTATGAGAACAGAAACGTATAAGGCGAACGATATCAAAAGTATCCGAATCACCAAGAATTCTATCGAGGGACAAGTGACCGCGAGGGGCGGTCGGAAAACAAGACACACGCTCGTCCTGGAAGTCAGGACATTCAACAAGGATATGCACGACCGTAAGAGGGACAATGCAATTTGGACAAGAAGGAGCAGGGCGGCGCTCCATTAAATGACTGTGTATAGCCAATATGCAACCTCGCCAGAGCCGTTTCCCATCGCCGGTTACGGTGGCAGGAAGACGACCATGAGGACACACTACTCTTAAGAGTACACAGTTTGTTATCAGTAACAGAAGACCAACAATCCCGCCAACGGGTAAGGATGGAGGAATGAGTAACTCGGTAAAAGTCAGAATAAAGAATACCTTCATGGGAGATGGGACAAGAGCGGACAGCTTCCCTAGCAGCAGCATCCACACGCCTATTTAAAGAAACACCAATATGGCTGGGAACCCAGCAAAACTCAACTGACTTAAATTTACTGGAAATAAGAAACAGCCAATGCTGAATCTCGACAACCACTGGATGGACCGGGATTAAAGGACCCGAGAGCCATGAGGGCACTACAAGAGTCAACGGCAAATACAAAGGAAGATTGACAATGAGAAAGCAGGAGACGAAGAGCATAGAGAATAGCAGAAAGTTCCGCTGTGAAGATGCTAGTCTCCGGAGGTAGGCGACACATATAAGTGCTGTCAGGAAAAACAACAGAGTAGCCTACACCGTTTGCAGACTTGACCCATCAATGAAGATGGAAACGGAGCGGGAGTGCGAAGAAAAGTGCTCAAGGAAAAGCCGTTTCAGAACCGTAGGAAGGGTAAAAGCTTTAGAGATGCGGGTTAAGGATGTACAAAGCTTCAGAAGGGGGACTCTCCACGGGGGCAAGGAAGGAACAACACGAGGAGATACATTAGAAATACGAACTGAAAGAGAATCCTGTAAGCGAGATAACCGGACAGAAAGAGACCAGGCTTCAAAGAAAAGTACCCAGTGGCTTGTTTGTACTACATCTCAGTGGATCTTCTTCTGTTATTTTGACTCTGTGGCGACTTTTGATAGTTGGGAGTATTTTCTTCTTGATTTGCTCCTTAATCTGTGAAAAACGTGGAGGTATTTTAGTCTGTACAACAGGAAGAGCAGTGGCAGATTTTGCTAGTGAGTCTGCCTTTTCATTATCATCTATGCCAATGTTACCTGAAATCCAATTTAAGGTGACTGACTGCCCTAGATTATGTGCTTCTTTTCTTATATGTAGGATTTCTGTGATGAGTTGTATATTATCTCTGTGATGGTTGGATAACAATGCCTGGAGCGAAGATTTAGAGTCGGTATGAATGATGATGTGTAAATGATTCCCTTTTGCATAATTTATGGCCTCCTTCAGGGCATATAATTCTGTCTGCAATGTTGAGCAGCCACTATTCATGCTTCAGTAAGCTTCATGGTTGTTAGTGTAAACTGCTGCCCCAGCAGAACCTCTTTCTTGATCAACTGATCCATCTGTGAAGATGTGAGTCGTTGTGGGTCTTGAGATGGTTTCCATTTGTTGTTCTTTGACTGCTTTGAGCCTCTGCGAGTCACACGCTGATTTTTAACTGGTAGTCCTTCAGTGATTATCTTTAGACTCGTTTCTTTCCATGGAGGAGGTTACCGAAAGTGTTATAAAGTTGCCGAAAGTAGATATGGTCAATCTTCCCGTCAATGGTTTTTAATGGTCCATTTCAAGTCCACTTCCTCTAGAATCTTAACTAAATTATCCGTCCATGCACTTGTTCTATATTGAAGGTTTCTGTGAAGCGATCTATGTATGCTATCTTTAATTGGCAGCCTGGCAGTGGTTCCAACAAATTTTGCTGTTATAGTGGCTATCCTTTGTTTGATCCTGTTTTCTAAGGTTGGTAAGTTGTTTTCCATTCTTAGATTCTCTCGACGTGTCCATGTCGGTGCTCCAAGAATTGTTTTGATGGCATAATTTTGAGAAACTTCAAGTTTCTCCCATTGGTTATCACTGAGGGATGTAAGAGCAGGAGCAGCATATTCAATGAGTGACCTAACTGCTTGAATGTAGTACATTTTAAGTACTGGCAGAGATGCACCCTCTCTAAGACTTGTCAAGGAGCGCAAAGCTGAGTTTCTTGGTTTGCAACGTTGCCGAAGATATTTAATTTCTTGAGTGAATTTCAACTGGCTGTCTATTATGACTCCAAGGTATTGAAAAGAGGTAACCCACTCAATTTCGTGTCCTTGTATTGTGAGTCTGATGTCTTGAGTTCTCATTTTAACGGCCATTGCTTTGGTTTTATTGCTGTTTATTTTCACTGCTATGCGTTCCACTTCCCTGCTGATAATGTCTAGGCATTTTTGTGCATGGTTCCTGGCGCCCTTGCCATTGATGATGATTGAAAGTCGTCTGCATAGTTAAGCAGCTTGGCTTTTGGTAGCTTGAGCTTCATGGATTGTCCCATGAGACAGTTGAAGAGGAAAGGGCTTAGCGAAACAGACTGGTATCAGGTAACCCCTGGTGACAAATATCGTTGTGAGTGACTTAGAGTGAACTAAGGCAGTGCCGCCGCCTAAGTAATCTGTGTGTGACTTTACCACAAGTGTACCTGTACCACAGTGTACAGTGTAGTGCATGGTACCATATAACCTGCAGCCGCCAGCCGCCGCCGCCCTCACTGTACCACGTGACGTCACCACCCTTACTCACGGCCAGTACCAAGAGTGTGTGCGTGTCTGTATACATACAGTACGCCCTACTGCGAGTACCCTCCGTGTCTATGAGCGAAACCAGCTGTCAGGTCACCTACGAGTGCTTGCAAAATGTGTCTGAGTGAGTGAGTGAGTAAGGAAAGGTACCTTATCTTGTAAGTACAAGATCTTGTCATTGTTTTATTGTGTCTGTGTTGATCTGAGGGATCAACCACAGTTCTCACCTTCTCATACCTGTCACAGGTTATAGGTGAATCGACGGTGTATGCATGTTATCTGTGTGGTATCACGACATTTCACTCGTCTGTGAATGTGAGTTTCACATACACCACACATTTAGTTATTGTGTGACATTATTATTGTGCATGTTATTGCCTGTCCCATTGACAGTGTATTTGTTGATTTATTGCACATCATCATTACCGAGTATCCGGTTGGAACTCTTGTGATCCCTTTGCATACCGGCAGTTAGGTTGCCGTGTTAATGATTGGCTGTCAACTGTGTTAAGTTAGGTGCTTCTCCATGAGTGGATACGAGTCGTTTAGCCAGACGTCAAGAGTCTCGCTAATACAACCATAGCTTTGCTGACGCCAATCTAAAGTAAATCAAGCACCCTGTGTATTAGTGGTTAAGTTAGTAAATAAACTACTGTTAAGCTTTATGCGGTGTTTCCGTTGAACCACTTCAGAATACTGCCAATATTACTCAAGCCTTCAGCTCTGGGTGTCTTCAACACCGAGTTGCCTATATTCACTAATCTATAAATGTGATGAGGACCCTAGGAGTCCCTTAAAGTGTTAAATCATTGAGGAGATTCCAACGATCAACGTGGACCAGGACCAGGTGAGGCTAGTCTGAGAAGAGACCCTCAAGGACTTTAACTCAACCTTGCTCCCAGGCCCTGTACGGTTGCTCTCGTATTTTCTATTCTGCTAATTCCGACAGCTTCGTGAAGCGTCTGCCACATGTACATTGGCGACGTACGCATTGCAGTCGTGAAAGCAAAAAAGAAAACCCCCACACCAAGGATGTATGCTGATTTAGCTTGGCACACCACTCGAGCCATTTTCTTCTCTGATTTTTGCTGTTACTTCGTGCACATGATCTCGGACAGCTCTAAGAAGTCCTAGATTAGCTTCGGTTCTATCTCTTCTGAAACTCTTTCGTGCATAATTTAGTCTGTTATGTAGTTCTTTGATCCTATCACAGTAATACCAATGGTTCTTATATTGTTGGGTAATTATTTTCCTCTTGGGGATGGCGTGATTTGCTGCTGTGTATTGGATTTACTAAATGTTTTTCCATTTCTTCGGTGTTGTCAGGAGGAGTGTAGTTTTGGTGCCAAGTTTCAAGAGATTCCTGAAACCTCGTCCAATCTGCTTTCATAAATTCTCATCCGGGCTCGGGAGCTGGAGGTCTAGGAGTTAGTGCTATATTAATAACTGTTTTTGTAGCAAAGTGTTCACTGGTCAGAACATGGTCCACTGACCAATGACACAA
The DNA here is from genome assembly GCF_040958095.1 of Procambarus clarkii. Taxonomy (NCBI): domain Eukaryota; kingdom Metazoa; phylum Arthropoda; class Malacostraca; order Decapoda; family Cambaridae; genus Procambarus; species Procambarus clarkii. The sequence goes on from NC_091175.1 coordinate 29,675,154, forward strand.
CTCATAAATACTGGTGGAAACAAACATGAGATCCAGCTTCCCTCCCCCCCCCCCTCCCCCCCCCCCCCATCAATATTGGTTTGTTCTGTCGAGTTAAGCGGACTGACTTCAGGCACTTCATCCAAAAGGTGTTCAATATGCAACAGACTAAAGCACCAATCCATTCCAGCCTAAACAAGAACAGGACCTCGAATAACTGGAGAAAACAAAGCACTACTCCACAAGGCAGCAACAATCGAACAGATCAAGGCAGCAAAACTAATACACCTTCTATTGCCTCCAAGACCTCCCAAGCACGAATGACAATCCCTGCATCACCAAATGCCGCAGTAGCTGGAGGTAGCAAACACGCCACGACCCAACCCACAGTCTCCTCACCTTCCTAGATAACAGAAAGGCAGCCAAAGGCATATCAAGTGACCACTGTTGCCATGATTATTGCCTCCCTGACAGAGACCTTCAGCAGGATGCTCGACAAAACATTCCAAGTGCTGGAAGAGACCAACCCTCAGTCAAGGAAGGAAATGTTAACAGACTTAAAAAAAATGTACTGAACTTACTTCTTCCACACGTCTACAAGGTGACGTGTCTATTGTCGGACAATAACGACAATCTCTAGATTATACAATGGAATATTCAAGGATTCAAAAACACAGCTCAAACACTCAGAGCAGAGCTTCTCAAGGACAACACTGATATTGTTTTACTTCAAGAAACACTTACTAGCAAAATGAACACAGACGCTGTCTTGTTGAATCGGCTCTGATACACAACCTAACCAGCATGAACCCGAGTCCTGACTTTGTTGCTATTGGCTCTTCCTTTGCACAGTACATACTCAAATGTTATAATTTTCTAGCAAACGTGACCTAACATAGCTCTACCCTTCGTTTTATCTGTATTTTTTCTTTCTCTTATTTTCTCTTACGATCCCTTTCTTATTCCTATTATTACACCCTTTATTACACCTTACCTTCCGTACCTTGTGCCTTACTCTTATCTTCCTCTAAGATTTCGATCTCTTCACCTCTCTCTCTCTCTCTCTTGCCTACTTAATGCCCATGCCTCCCTCGTCTCATGGCTCTTGATACTGGTAATGGCTTAAAAGGGCCACCACTTACGGGCTATTTATGCCCGTGCCACCTTTTGGGTTGCTTCATCTTCATCTTAACATATTCACAAGGGAGACATCTCCCGTCACGCAGGGTGCATTCGCACCTCCACAGATCTCCAGTATCAGCTCCTGATACTGGTAATGGCTTAAAAGGGCCACCACTTACGGGCTATTCATGCCCGTGCCACCTTTTGGGTGGCTTAATCTTCATCAATCAATCAATCAAACATTCACCACCATCTGGTCACCACTTGGTCCGGGAGACATCTCCCGTCACGCAGGGTGCAGTCGCGCCTCCACAGATCTCCAGTATCATCTATTGATACTGGTGATGGCTCAAAAGGGCTACCACTTACGAGCTAATCATGCCCGTGCCACCGTTTGGGTGGCTTCATCTTCATCTTAACACATTCACATGGGAGACATAACCCGTCACGCAGGGTGCATTCGCACCTCCACAGATCTCCAGTATCAGCTCTTGATACTGGTAATGGCTCAAAAGGGCCACCACTTACGGGCTATTCATGCCCGTGCCACCTTTTGGGTGGCTTAATCTTTATCAATCAATCATCTCGTCTCATGGAGACATCTCCCGTCCACGAGGCTAACCATAGCCCGTGCTTCTTGCCCCGCTCCTGTGCCAGGTAAGTTACGGGCTCACCATAGCCCGTGCTACTTGCCCTGCTCCTGTGCCAGGTAAGTCTCTCTCGTCTCCTTTCTAGTGAGTACATTTGGAGAGCTTTGAGCCGATCACAATAATTTAGGTGCTTTATCTCGTCTATGCGTGTCGTATATGTTCTCTGTATTCCCTCTATTTCAGCAATCTCTCCTGCTCTGAAGGGAGAAGTGAGTACTGAGCAGTACTCAGGACGGGACAACACAAGTGATTTGAAGAGTACAACCATTGTGATGGGATCTCTGGACTTGAAGGTTCTCGTAATCCATCCTATCATTTTTCTGGCTGACGCAATACTTGCTTGGTTATGCTCCCTAAACGTTAGGTCGTCGGACATCATTATTCCCAAATCCTTCACATGCTGTTTTCCTACTATGGGCAGATTCGATCGTGTTTTGTACCCTGTATTATGTTTCAGATCCTCATTTTTGTCGTATCTGAGTACCTGGAATTTATCACCATTAAATATCGTGTTATTTTCTGCTGCCCAATCGAAAACTTTGTTAATATCTGTTTGTAGTTTATCAATGTCTTTAGCAGAGGTAATTTTCATGCTGATTTTTGTATCATCTGCAAAGGATGACACGAAGGCTGTGACTTGTGCTTTTGTCTATATCTGATATGAGAATAAGGAACAGCAGTGGTGCAAGGACTGTACCCTGAGGTACAGAGCTTTTAACTGCGCTCGGACTCGATTTTACTTGATTGACTGTTACTCTTTGTGTTCTGTTCGACAGGATATTGAGTATCCAGCGTCCTACTTTACCAGTTATACCCATTGACCTCATTTTGTGTGCAATCACTCCATGGTCACATTTGTCGAATACCTTTGCAAAATCTGTGTATACGACATCTGCATTATGTTTTTCCTCTAATGCCTCGGTGATTTTGTCATAGTGGTCAAGTAGCTGTGAGAGGCATGATCTTCCTGCTCTAAATCCATGTTGGCCTGGATTGTGGAGGTCATTGGTTTCCATGAATCTAGTGACCTGACTCCTGATCACTCTCTCAAATACATTTATTATGAGGGACGTTAGTGGGACGTAAGTGCAACTGGTCTATAATTCTTTGCCAATGCTTTGCTACCACCCTTGTGTAGAGGGGCGATGTCTGCTGCTTTAAGCGCATCTGGTATCTCCCCCTGTGTCCAAGCTCTTCCTCCACACTATACTGAGTGCCTGTGCTACTGGTACTTTGCATTTCTTTATAAATATTGAATTCCATGAGTCTGGACCCGGGGCTGAGTGCATGGGCATATTGTCAATTTATCTTTCAAAAGATATGTATGTACTGTGGTGAGGACGTCGAAATTATGGAAGTTAATCTCACTATGAAGAACTCAATGCTGTCCATCTTCATTGTATACAAGAGCCATAGAGAACACGACATGGATATCTCTGTAATCTTTGAAATAGAAGTCACCACACCTACTATTATCTCTGGAGACTTCAACGCTCATAGTGAATTACTACTCGATTCACCAAGAACCGACGCCAACTGAAGGCGTGGGAAAAGAGCACTCCGTTTTAGACCCGAGACACAAAGGGCATAGATACACTTCACTCGTGCACTTGAAGGGACCATGTCCAACTCTCCAGCACCTATTGCAGAGGCAAGAAGAGGGAAGTACTCCTAAATGGAGCATCTGGCACCTGCAAGAATAACTGAGGCCGGAAGGGACCATCAACAGTGACTTTTACTACGCGCGAAGGCTGACGACGACGACCACGAGGGGTCAAGTGAAAGTATCAATCTGGAGGATAGAATGGCCTTGGGCCTCGAGTATATTTAATATCCTTGTGGCAGTCTTTGAGGTCGCCATCACCAGCCATAACATGGTGCGGGAGAATAACTGTGGCAATGCTGACATTTAACCGAGCATTTTTTGGAGATAGGAACTGGGGGGGGGGGGGAGATTACCAATGCAGGACAACGTAGCCAAGTGGTCGGCCGCCTCCTTAGAAGGGGCGACACGTGTACCAGCGACACGTGCACCAGCGACACGTGCACCAGCGACACGTGCACCAGCGACACGTGCACCAGCGACACGTGCACCAGCGACACGTGCACCAGCGACACGTGCACCAGCGACACGTGCACCAGCGACACGTGCACCAGCGACACGTGCACCAGCGACACGTGCACCAGCGACACGTGCACCAGCGACACGTGCACCAGCGACACGTGCACCAGCGACACGTGCACCAGCGACACGTGCACCAGCGACACGTGCACCAGCGACACGTGCACCAGCGACACGTGCACCAGCGACACGTGCACCAGCGACACGTGCACCAGCGACACGTGCACCAGCGACACGTGCACCAGCGACACGTGCACCAGCGACACGTGCACCAGCGACACGTGCACCAGCGACACGTGCACCAGCGACACGTGCACCAGCGACACGTGCACCAGCGACACGTGCACCAGCGACACGTGTACCAGCGACACGTGCACCAGCGACACGTGTACCAGCGACACGTGTACCAGCGACACGTGTACGGGTGGAGTTAAAAGTGATGAAGGTATCCACTGAATCAACAAGGTGTTTATGGATGAATAAATCATCAGGACGTGTATGGTCAATGTGACTGAGATCAAAATGCTTAGTCCATTAGCAGGACCAAACATAAATTAGAATATTTGGGAAAGTTTTCCCAAACATTCCCCAAAACACTGGAAATAATTTGTTTAAACAACTGCCAGTGTGGACTCGTTGAGTGTAACGAGTGACTATGACGCTTGTGTGCTGTTCGTGTTTCACTACAATGTTAATTTTTCTCCTAAATATGTATTCCTTAGTAGAAAATATTCTACATACATTTTACTCATTGTTTAATTTCGAAGATAAATAAGTACACATGTAACCTGACGTGTTAGAATATCTTTAGAGCAGGATGGGGATCGAACCTGCATCCTGCGTAGCCCCCAGACATGAGCCTTAACCCATGGACCATTATATGCTTAGGGTTATACAACCTGGTATCCGATCCCTGTCCTGCTGTAAAGATTCATAGATATATCACATTACTGTGATGTTATTGTGTTTGTTAACCTGTTTAAACTGACACTGTGGAAGAGAAGCCACTCGCGGCGCACACTTACAGCGTTCCAGAAGTCTCGCGAGGCGTGAGGGGAGTGGTTGGTCCAGGGCTTGGGTGGACAGCTGGCCACGTCGTCAGGGAAGTAGCCATTCACGCCCCCGACAGCCAAGTTCATGATCATGTAGAACTGACGAGAGAAAGATACACGTTTGCATCATTGGAACAGATCGTATATACGCCTTATAATTGGCTTGGTATTGAGCTTAAGGCCTATGAACCTGAGGCCAACACAAGACCTTGCTCACATATTATACCTTATCCATGAACATTGTTGAGCACTAAAACTCTTGTGTATGTACACAGAACAATGGTGCACACCTCTCTATATTTATCACGTGCTGCCTCATAATATCACCTGCTGCCTCATAATATCACCTGCTGCCTCATAATATCACCTGCTGCCTCATAATATCACCTGCTGCCTCATAATATCACCTGCTGCCTCATAATATCACCTGCTGCCTCATAATATCACCTGCTGCCTCACAATATCAGCTGCTGCCTCATAATATCACCTGCTGCCTCATAATATCACCTGCAGCCTCACAATATCAGCTGCTGCCTCATAATATCACCTGCTGCCTCATAATATCACCTGCTGCCTCATAATATCACCTGCTGCCTCATAATATCAGCTGCTGCCTCATAATATCACCTGCTGCCTCATAATATCACCTGCTGCCTCATAATATCACCTGCTGCCTCACAATATCACGTGCTGCCTCATAATATCACCTGCTGCCTCACAATATCACGTGCTGCCTCATAATATCACCTGCTGCCTCACAATATCACCTGCTGCCTCATAATATCACCTGCTGCCTCATAATATCACCTGCTGCCTCACAATATCACCTGCTGCCTCATAATATCACCTGCTGCCTCATAATATCACCTGCTGCTTCACAATATCACGTGCTGCCTCATAATATCACCTGTTGCCTCACAATATCACGTGCTGCCTCATAATATCACCTGCTGCCTCACAATATCACGTGCTGCCTCATAATATCACCTGCTGCCTCACAATATCACGTGCTGCCTCATAATATCACCTGCTGCCTCACAATATCACGTGCTGCCTCATAATATCACCTGCTGCCTCACAATATCACGTGCTGCCTCATAATATCACCTGCTGCCTCACAATATCACGTGCTGCCTCATAATATCACCTGCTGCCTCATAATATCACCTGCTGCCTCATAATATCACCTGCTGCCTCACAATATCAGCTGCTGCCTCATAATATCACCTGCTGCCTCATAATATCACCTGCTGCCTCACAATATCACCTGCTGCCTCATAATATCACCTGCTGCCTCATAATATCACCTGCTGCCTCATAATATCACCTGCTGCCTCATAATATCACCTGCTGCCTCATAATATCACCTGCTGCCTCATAATATCACCTGCTGCCTCACAATATCACGTGCTGCCTCATAATATCACCTGCTGCCTCATAATATCACCTGCTGCCTCACAATATCACGTGCTGCCTCATAATATCACCTGCTGCCTCACAATATCACCTGCTGCCTCATAATATCACCTGCTGCCTCATAATATCACCTGCTGCCTCATAATATCACCTGCTGCCTCACAATATCACCTGCTGCCTCATAATATTACCTGCTGCCTCATAATATCACCTGCTGCCTCACAATATCACGTGCTGCCTCATAATATCACCTGTTGCCTCACAATATCACGTGCTGCCTCACAATATCACGTGCTGCCTCATAATATCACCTGCTGCCTCACAATATCACGTGCTGCCTCATAATATCACCTGCTGCCTCACAATATCACGTGCTGCCTCATAATATCACCTGCTGCCTCACAATATCACGTGCTGCCTCATAATATCACCTGCTGCCTCACAATATCACCTGCTGCCTCATAATATCACCTGCTGCCTCATAATATCACGTGCTGCCTCATAATATCACCTGCTGCCTCATAATATCACCTGCTGCCTCATAATATCACCTGCTGCCTCATAATATCACCTGCTGCCTCATAATATCACGTGCTGCCTCACAATATCACCTGCTGCCTCATAATATCAACCTACTGCCTCATAATATCAACCTACTGCCTCATAATATCACCTGCTGCCTCACAATATCACCTGCTGCCTCATAATATCAACCTACTGCCTCATAATATCACGTGCTGCCTCATAATATCACGTGCTGCCTCATAATATCATAAGAAAAATAAGTAGAAATAGAAAAGAAGTCTTTGTCAGAGTTTAAAAATGATAAATGTATGTAAAATATCCATGCCTGTAATATTACGATGATTACTTTAACTTTCCAAAGCTGTTCTACTTAAACGAACATGAATTGTAAAAACTCAATAATCACTAAAATGTAATCAATAATTTGTAAATGTATTTACATGCAACATATCAAGATGCTGTTAGAAAACCCGAGCAGTACACACAAAAGTCCTCGGCTATCGTATACTCTAAGGAAACCTTAATTACTTTAGCTGTCCTCTCGTATAGTACTTTGACTTATAAATGCCCAACGTCAAAATATCAGGTACCTAAGGATCAGAGAGGCTGGCAAAATTGACGTGTTGTTAGGTTTTCCTATTCGCGGGTCCTTCGTTAGATTAGGTTCGGGTAACTTAGTGCATCATTATTGTGGCAACGGTTGGTATATGCAGATGGAGTTTAAAGATTCAACGAGAAATGTAAATGAATTAGGCATTGTCTTGTCATCTGTAAAGAGGTCAAGGGAGGGCAGAAATAGCCTAAGCTACTCTATCCTTACGAGATGTATTTTATTGTCTCAATAAACGTACTTGAACTTGAAGAGGCCAACCCATGTTGAGAATTTGACGTCAAGAGAAAAATAGCGGCACTTCTAATTGGATTTGTTTTATATACAGTGATTAAGTAATTCAGAAATATGAGGGAATCTAATGAGAATTTTCCCTGAAATTGAAGTGTCTAGGGGAAAGTGTCAAGTTAATTCGGCATTTGTAAATATTCCGTCGGAGTGAATAGGATGGTTGTGTTGTTATGGTAAGGCACTACAGTGTATCACTCAAGGCTCCTGAAGACCTGAAAGTTAAGCAGTCAAGCCGTCCTCAGGTCGAGAACTTCTTTCCCCGTACGCCTTATAGTGGCCATTCTTGCTCTCAGGCAGCACTGCCTCTAGGCTGGCAGGACGGATGGCTGCTGGTGCGCTGACACGGACCGCGGGTAGGCTGGCAGGCAGTGGTTAGGCAGGCTGGCTGGCAGTGGTTAGGCAGGCTGGCAGGCAGTGGTTAGGCAGGCTGGCTGGCAGGATGGCTGTCAAGGCTGGAATTCCCTAGTGGTACTCCAACCTTGAGTATACCATAAGGATATTGTGTTACAGAGAGGCGTGTGTCTAAGGAAGTACTTTGGGACCTGAGGATGGGTTGTAAGTAGTATAGTGCACACCTCAGTTCACTTAAGATCTGAGTGATAAGTAGTATGGTGTACTCCTTAATGACCACACACGGGCTGGAACAACTTGTAAATTGATAAGTAGTTTGAGATAGAAATTGCGGTGATGATTTGGCACCATAAACAAGGTGTTGACCAGCTTGAGGTAGCAAATGAGGCAGTGTTTACCAACAAGAAGTAAGAAAAATGGTGGTATTGACCAGCAAGATCAAAATGATGCATTGATGATCAACATAACGACAAATGGGCCAGTTTTAATCACTGAGGCAACAAATTAAGAATTTTTGAATAACGTAAGTCAGAAAATATTCATAATAATTAGGATCAAGTTTATATAATAAGAGCATAGATACCCACCTTCTGGTCGAAAGGAGCCATCTTGCCGCCAGACTTCCAGGGGTTGCTCAGGGAGCTGCCCAGGCCGCTCAAGTTCCAGAAGTTTTTGCCCGGGTCCACCATCAACTTCTCCTGCCCATCCACGTAGAACCTGTAGCAACTTCACCTCTATACTCTGCACGCTCCAGGGATTACAGGCTATTAAAAAACGATTCTTCGCGGCAGGGGATCGTATTCCAGGGACCTGCCCGAAACCCTACGCGTACTAGTGGCTCTACAAGAATGTAACAACTCTTGTATATATCTCTATGCATGCCCGTGCCACCTCTTGTGTGGCTTAATATTCATCAATCAATCGTCCATGCAATGTGTTTTGTGTACACATAACATGTTCTTTGTTGTCAACACAAGTACAAACACATAACAGTTGATGAAAAACAGAATTACAGATAAACAACTTTAGTTGTTCAGTACATGCACAAGTTCGCAATTTGCTGGACCAGATGCTGCAGGAATGAAGATTAATTCTCACCTCACCTTAAGTCAGTACTGCTGTCTGTCACCTCCACATCATTCTCACCTCATCTTAAGTCAGTACTGCTGCCTGTTACCTCCACATCATTCTCATCTCATCTTAAGTCAGTACTGCTGTCTGTCACCTCCACATCACAATAAATTTCTAAAGACACTGACCTGCTTGCTTGGTGACCTCACTCCTTCAGAGCACGTGGCACCAGTAATAATAACCGCTTTATATAATTTGTTAAACAACTTTTCCAAACTTACCAACACGAACTTGGGTCAAGTTGTTAAGCCACACTACACCTGTGATGTGTGTACACTATACACTACACCTGTGATGTGTGTACACTGTACACTACATCTGTGATGTGTGTACACTGTACACTACATCTGTGATGTGTGTACACTGTACGATCAAATATTCCAGCTTTTAAAGTCCCGGAACTCTCAGGTTTACTGTTGCGAGCAAGAGCTCATATTGCTACTATTATAGAGTAGCTCCCACTCTCTGTGGCTGGTGTTCTTAATATGGGCTATTAGAAGCCAGGGTATAACCTTTACACTCTCATTAGTTAAACTTTGCAGTTGTCTTTGTCTCCCCGTCCTTCACACCTTTACCTGTAGAGACTACAGGTAAAGGTAGAGAGACGTAGAGACCTGTAGGAACTTTACCTCCGCCTACTGCTAGGTGAAGACGTGTTCCCTGCGCCTGAGTCAGTGTTAGTACTGGACTCTTCCCCACCAGCAGCTTGTCTTGTTGCTCATCTCCAACATATTATTGCCGAGCCTTATCACCAGACTGTCGGTATTCTCTGATATAAGCTGCCTTATATTACTGCAAATGCTTTATTTGTATATTTTATGAACTGAATATTGTTTAATCTGTATAAACAACAGGACATTTGTACAAGAGAATGACTAACAATACAGAACAAAATTCTTGTATCTATACATAATCCTTCAACTATAGATATGTCCTGCTTATATTTAATACACTTTTACCCAAATTAGTAAAAGGAAATATATGATGGCATAATATAAATACCTGGAGAGCACTGAAGCACAGACAAAGACCCACTAAGTAATACGAACTTTAGCCTCTGGAAACACACAGACGCCAGGTCCTGGAGACGGCGCTTTATTGCATGAATATTATTGTAAGATTTCCTACTTAAGTGCATCTAGAAAGCTCAGAATCACTCCTATATTATATCTAGTTACACAGTATTATAATATTTTTATTCCAGGAAAGAATCTTATATTATTACACACAGAAATCACAAATTGCGTGATGCATCAAATGAACAAATCCACAAGGGCCGTGATGAGGATTCGAACCTACGACCGAGAGCATCCTAGACGCTGCCTTAATCAAACCTCAGATGCAGGTTCGAATCCTCGTCACGGCCCTTGTGGATTTGTTCTTATATTATTCCAAAAAGGTTTTCACAAAAATATTACGCACTGTCACTATATTATTTAAACTCTACCATTAACCTTTGGTGTGTGTTTCGTGTCCTTCAGTGAGAAGGGAACTATTATACCAGCTGCTGGCGCCAGGGCTCTCATCTGGGATATCCTGCAGCTGCTGGCCACAAGGGCTCTCATCTGGGATATCCTGCAGCTGCTGGCCGCCAGGGCTCTCATCTGGGATATCCAGCAGCTGCTGGGCGCCAGGGCTCTCATCTGGGATATCCAGCAGCTGCTGGCAGCCAGGGCTCTCATCTGGGATATCCTGCAGCTGCTGAGCGCCAGGGCTCTCATCTGGGATATCCTGCAGCTGCTGGGCGCCAGGGCTCTCATCTGGAATATCCAGCAGCTGCTGGGCGCCAGGGCTCTCATCTGGGATATCCAGCAGCTGCTGGGCGCCAGGGCTCTCATCTGGGATATCCAGCAGCTGCTGGCAGCCAGGGCTCTCATCTGGGATATCCTGCAGCTGCTGAGCGCCAGGGCTCTCATCTGGGATATCCTGCAGCTGCTGGGCGCCAGGGCTCTCATCTGGGATATCCAGCAGCTGCTGGCCACAAGGGCTCTCATCTGGGATATCCTGCAGCTGCTGGGCGCCAGGGCTCTCATCTGGGATATCCAGCAGCTGCTGGCCGCCAGGGCTCTCATCTGGGATATCCAGCAGCTGCTGGGCGCCAGGGCTCTCATCTGGGATATCCTGCAGCTGCTGGCAGCCAGGGCTCTCATCTGGGATATCCTGCAGCTGCTGGGCGCCAGGGCTCTCATCTGGGATATCCAGCAGCTGCTGGCAGCCAGGGCTTTCATCTGGGATATCCTGCAGCTGCTGAGCGCCAGGGCTCTCATCTGGGATATCCTGCAGCTGCTGAGCGCCAGGGCTCTCATCTGGGATATCCTGCAGCTGCTGGGCGCCAGGGCTCTCATCTGGGATATCCTGCAGCTGCTGAGCGCCAGGGCTCTCATCTGGGATATCCTGCAGCTGCTGGGCGCCAGGGCTCTCATCTGGGATATCCAGCAGCTGCTGGCCGCCAGGGCTCTCATCTGGGATATCCAGCAGCTGCTGGGCGCCAGGGCTCTCATCTGGGATATCCTGCAGCTGCTGGGCGCCAGGGCTCTCATCTGGGATATCCAGCAGCTGCTGGCAGCCAGGGCTCTCATCTGGGATATCCTGCAGCTGCTGAGCGCCAGGGCTCTCATCTGGGATATCCTGCAGCTGCTGAGCGCCAGGGCTCTCATCTGGGATATCCTGCAGCTGCTGGGCGCCAGGGCTCTCATCTGGGATATCCAGCAGCTGCTGAGCGCCAGGGCTCTCATCTGGGATATCCAGCAGCTGCTGGGCGCCAGGGCTCTCATCTGGAATATCCTGCAGCTGCTGGCCGCCAGGGCTCTCATCTGGGATATCCTGCAGCTGCTGGCCGCCAGGGCTCTCATCTGGGATATCCTGCAGCTGCTGAGCGCCAGGGCTCTCATCTGGGATATCCAGCAGCTGCTGGGCGCCAGGGCTCTCATCTGGAATATCCTGCAGCTGCTGGCCGCCAGGGCTCTCATCTGGGATATCCTGCAGCTGCTGGCCGCCAGGGCTCTCATCTGGGATATCCTGCAGCTGCTGGCAGCAAGGGCTCTCATCTGGGATATCCTGCAGCTGCTCGTGACCTCCGGTCACCAGGTCTGTCGTCTAGTGTCCGGTCACCAGGTCTGTCGTCTGGTGTCCGGTCACAAAGTCTGTCGTCTGGTGTCCGGTCACCAGGTCTGTCGTCTAGTGTCCGGTCACAAGGTCTGTCGTCCTGGTGTCCGGTCACCAGGTCTGCCGTCTGGTGTCCGGTCACCAGGTCTGTCGTCTGGTGTCCGGTCACCAGGTCTGTCGTCTGGTGTCCGGTCACCAGGTCTGTCGTCTGGTGTCCGGTCACCAGGCCTGTCGTCTGGTGTCCGGTCACCAGGTATATGACCTTCACCCGGACACTGTAGCTTGCAGGATATAACTGGATGATTCTATTATATTAGTGATTAGTTGAGTATTAAGGATAAAATAGGCTCCCGTGAATTACCTTGTGGAAATAGTGGACGATCCTCTGACGGGAGCAACATTTCCACAGACCCAAAGTAACTAAACCAATTTTCCTCATTTCCCTATGATCACTAAATCTTTATTTCCATATCGTCAAACTAATAAAATATTCTTGAGAATTTAAAAAAAAATTCACTCTTCATTGTAAGGATGACAATGTAGGCAATGTTAATATTTTCAATACCTCTTATTCAAATATTCGATAGGACAAAATTTTATTTTTTTAAACCCGTTATTGTTAGTTTCGTGAACTTGGGAGACGCATCACACGTGTGTGGAGACCCGTAGGAGCCGTGACGAGGACTGCAACCTTATGGCGGTTGGTGCTACTACGCACTCGCCCTAGTCAACTAGGCCAGGGTATGGTATAAGGATTGAAGCCTGGAGTTCTACTGAACACACGAGGGTGTCCTGAGGCTTCCACTGAAGCCGGACCAGGATTCTCACACAATCCCCCCCCCCCATGTACTCTGCCTGTCCCCCCATGCACTCTGCCTGTCCCCCCATGCACTCTGCCTGTCCCCCCATGCACTCTGCCTGTCCCCCTATGCACTCTGCCTGTCCCCCCATGCACTCTGCCTGTCCCCCTATGCACTCTGCCTGTCCCCCCATGCACTCTGCCTGTCCCCCTATGCACTCTGCCTGTCCCCCCATGCACTCTGCCTGTCCCCCTATGCACTCTGCCTGTCCCCCCATGCACTCTGCCTGTCCCCCTATGCACTCTGCCTGTCCCCCCATGCACTCTGCCTGTCCCCCTATGCACTCTGCCTGTCCCCCCATGCACTGGCTCCCCCCCATGCACTCTGGCTACCCCCCATGCACTGGCTCCCCCCCATGCACTCTGGCTCCCCCCCCATGCACTCTGGCTCCCCCCCCATGCACTCTGGCTTTGTCACCCAGGATTGTTCTACCTCTGACGCTCCTCCTTCAATACACTGAGTAATTACACTATGTGATATATCAATGAGAAAAATTGACACATCACGTTAGTGTGATTACTCTGTGTGTATCACACGTGTGTGTTCCCTCACACCCATATTACAGCAACTTCATATGTGCATCACACACTCTTATCATCATCTCAATAACAAAATATTACAAAAATAAATGTATATATGTATTATATATATAAACTGTATATCACACTACTGTGGATGTAACATTTCGTTCACCTTGGGCACTAGGTGTCTCGAACATCCAGCCTCATCCATGTGGGACACATGCTACCGACTCTACTATGGGTTAGCCTTAAGAGAGAACCATTCCAAGGCAGCTAACCGCTACCCAGATGGGACTTGCCTCTCTCCGTGGCTAGCACTCAAGCAAAAAATGACTAGGAATACCATGTCTATAAACTTTTATATATATATATATATATATATATATATGTCGTACCTAGTAGCCAGAACTCACTTCTCAGCCTACTATGCATGGCCCGATTTGCCTAATAAGCCAAGTTTTCCTGAAATAATATATTTTCTCTATTTTTTTTCTTATGAAATGATAAAGCTACCCATTTCATTATGTATGAGGTCAATTTTTTTTATTGGAGTTAAAATTAACGTAGATATATGACCGAACCTAACCAACCCTACCTAACCTAACCTAACCTATCTTTATAGGTTAGGTTAGTTTAGGTAGCAGAAAATGTTAGGTTAGGTTAGGTTAGGTGGGTTAGATAGTCGAAAAAGCATTAGTTCATGAAAACTTGGCTTATTAGGCAAATCGGGCCTTGCATAGTAGACTGAGAAGTGCGTTCTGGCTACTAGGTACGACATATATATATATATATATATATATATATATATATATATATATATATATATATATATATATATATATATATATATATATATATATATATAAACTTATAATATATGTCATATAAACTTCTATGGATGTTTATATATATAGCCTTTTCTTAAGGCAAACCCACAGTACAGTGGGTAGAGCGTCCGCCTCTCATGTCAAAAGACGGGTGTTTGAGGCCCAAGGTGAATAAAATGAGTCTTGTAAAGGAATGGAGGCTTTCGCACTGCGGTCTACACTATGGGAACGAACGTAGGAATATGTTTTAATGCTAAAAGTGTGTACCCTGACAGATACAAGAGTTGCCAATAGCTGTGTCAACCGCGCCCTCACACAGCTCCATTTGGAGAAGATTGACGAGGAACTCGCTACAGTAAGGCAGATCCTAGTCAATATTGAGTACTCCAAAGGATATGTCGAAGAGATTCATTAAAGGGAAGGCGAGAGTCTCCATGCCACCTCTGACGAAGCAGGTAGCAGCACTACCGGTCTCCTACTATTAAAATATTTACAGGACTAACTTCTCCACGGCTCACAAAATATAAGAGAAAGTCCTGAAAAACATTATTGATAGAAATGTGACCCCCTACTGACACCATTAGGAAGATTGAACCAATAATAATATACTGTAAGAACAGTAGACTGTAAACTTGCTCACGAAAAACTCTCTGGACACCAAAGCCTCTTGAAAGAGACGAACGCTGTCTGTGCCTTCACATGCCCACTTGAGGACTGTCGGCCCCAATGAACTCAATATGTAGGCAAGACAACGCCATCATCTCTTTCAGGTGCTATCCTGAAAATACCAAAATAATCGACATATACAGAGACAGCAGAAGACTAGGACATCGGGGAGGCATTACACATCAAATCAAGCCATATTTCAACAGCCGATTAGCACCAAATTACACTCAGCCATCTTTGAAAACACGACATAACATACAATATTCTGCCCCAGCCATCACGGAAACGTAGGAGATTGGCAAGTTACAATGGGCCTATTGGCAGGTGAGTGTGGAGCTTCATCCTCACCTCATCCCCGGCCATACATCCTGCGGCACAAGAACTTGTAATCTCATGACCAAAGATCACATTCACTCCATGTTGTTGTTGTTATAGATTCAGCTACTCGGAACAAGTTCCAAGTAGCACGGGCTATGGTGAGCCCGTAACTTACCTAGCACAGGAGCAGGGCAAGTAGCACAGGCTATGGTTAGCCTCGTGGACGGGAGATGTCTATTCACTCCAAAAATCAACCACTTATAAGCTATTCATGCCCATGCCACCTCTTGGGTGGCTTAATCTTCATAAATCAATTAATCAATCAACTTATAATCATTCGGACTCTGCCTTTGATAATGTTAACAAGGGCTAACGAGATGCATGTCTTAGGATCGAGCCAAATAAAAGTGGAAAATGAACTTTAGGAATTAATTTTTAAACTTATTTTTCAAGTGAAGAAAAACATAAGACAAATAGAGAAGATTCGAGTTAGAATTCGTTAGAGCATTCCGTAACACATTTAATTAATTTGACTATTGGATCTTACGTCATTTTGTCCTTGGTCCAGTCAAGCCTCCACGTGTGAAAGTTGTCAGAAAAGGAGTCATTCCTGCTTGTTTCGCTGGTACAGGGCTCAGTCTCGACGGCTCTTTTAAGACAACCATTCTTGGTGGAGCTGTTAGGAGAATCATTCTTGGTGGAGCTGTCAGAAGAATCATTCTCGGTAGTGCTGTTAGGAGAGATATACAAGTATTAATGAGAGGGTCATCCGTTATAACGTTTCTACACTACCCCAAAATCTGTCTCATGATAAGAGACTTGGGATAAAATCCCTCACTTTTGTATATGTGAAATTTATGTAAAGCACACTCCTGAGTGCTTTATCAAGGTCTGAGTGTGTGATTAGGACGAGACTTACATCTCAACATCTGGACACACTCAGACCTTGACAAAGCACTCATGAGAGTACGAAAGACTTGGTGTAAATTCTTTATATAAATTTCACAAATATACAAGTGTGTTTTTATCCAAAGTTATTATGTCTGTGAGAAAACATTAACATTACTTAATTAAATATCAGATTGCTACTGCTCAGAAATGTTCTGCATTGGAATACATCATCAATAATAAAGATTGTGTCCCATGTAAGCAAGAAGTCCACCCTAACGCTTGTCAGTTAATCCTGCAAGTGATGCATTTTGTTCACCTGGATGACAGTTTTTAGGACTCTTAACCCTTCCACAGCTCCGTGCAGTTTTACGCTTCTTCCAGTCGTTGTCAGTCATTCTCCCACCTCTCCATATACATATTAGACTCTCTATATACATATTAGATTAGATTATATACATATCAGACGTAATCTCGTTGCCAAGGTTATTGTTGAGAACACAGGGCAATGGAAACCGCATGGAAGGGAAGACTTATCTCAGCTTGTCCTCACAATCCACGCTGGAATCATAATAACATTGTAGAAAATGCCTAGGCTAGTAAATTATTCCACTATTCATTAGAAAAGTGGGGACATAAATACGAGAGAAACTAACGTGGTTTTTGTGGTCGTCTTGCTATATGACGACGAGCAACCTACACGTTAATTTATGTTGCACACTAAAATACTAACGTAGGAACTGTTATACTTATTACGCTCACTGATATCTTGTCTGCTTATTGTAGGAGTAGTTGATGGTCCATGACGTTCGCTGAGGCTGAAGGTCGGATTACGGGATAAATATAAACTCCTAGACACGAGAATTAAAAGCAGTATTGCCTGCTTGACCACGTTGTTCTCTCTGTAATGGCGTCCACGTTGCCAGCCTGTGAGTGCGCGTGGCAGAGTGACGCTCTCCTCCTTCCCCGGCGCGGATACGGATGCGCAGAATACTCCAAAGTGATCTCGAGCTTAAAGTATTTTATTTACTAGTAATTAATTAGGGAAGTAAGGAACCATGACAGGTACTGATGTCACGGATAAATATATTAAATCATAATACCTCTTCTCGCAAGGCAATAGGTTTAATTAACACTGCACAAATTAAACGAGAAGGGTCGACGTGTATTTATTTTACGTCACAGTAATATTTACTGATGTAATCAATCTGGTTACATGATCGAGTTCAGCACGCAAGGGTACCCGAAATAATTATACTCTTTCATAAAGATTAATACTTAGAAGGAAAATCAATTAACTGGACTCGATAACATTACCAACAAAACGTGGAGGATTTCATGTTTGAGGTTGACGCTGCGTCCCGGCGCCCTGACGACTAGGAAGATCTGGCAAAATATTGCCTTACTATAGATACATTAATTATGTTAATTCTACGCATTAGTGATGTTAGTAAATGGTAATATTGGTGGCTAAAGGAGAATATACTGTTGGTTATTTCCAACAAATACTTATAGTGTAGCCTGCCTAACCATTTTCAAATCTGGTAGCGGCAAACGTCGCAGCGTAGATGACATTTTCGCTCCTAGAGAGAGAGAGAGAAGGCTGGGCTCAAGATGCTAGGATGTGAGAGATCATGATTGGATGTAAGATTAAAAAATTGACCAATCAGCAGGTGACCCAGTGTCACATGACCGAGAGTAGGGAGTAGCGAGGCTTCAGACACACACCTCAATGTTACATGAAACGTCGCAAAGACTATTACTTGTTATATGAAGCGGTAAGATGACCAAACCACACACCACAAGATGAAGAGAACGACGACTTTTCGGTCCGTTTTGGACCATTATCAAGTCCTCACAGTCGAACTGATAATAGTCCAGGACGGACCAAAACGTCGTTTGGAAATCATCGGTGAGATACTATAGGTGGCTCGCTTACTGCCAGGTACACACCACCACAGCGCTGCCAAGTGTATCTGCAGCTTATACACACCTCTCTATCTGATATAAATACTATGGTACGTTGAGTGTTATATATATTTTTTCAGTGGTTAGTTTATTGCACTGGATGCAGGTGTGTTGTGCACACTGAGGAGCTACACATGTGACGAAACGATACATTTGGCAAGAAATCTCAGCTCGGACTGAGTGACCTTGAAAACAGGCGCTGACCTTGAAAACAGGCGCTGACCTTGAAAACAGGAGCGCTTATGTGGAGCAGAGGCCTAACTCCATGTGCCCTGTTTCTTGGCAGTGGTTCTGCATGCATAAATAGTGTGTGAATTACTACTACTAATCCTGCATTATGATTGGAGTCCCTTTGCTGTGTGATTGATGTGTAACTCTGTGGTACGTGATGTGTGTGCAGCTGTGAACCTGCCCAGGCGACACTTGAGACATGGCGACTACTGCCTTAGAGACGGCAGGTGCTGCCTTAGAGACGGCAGGTGCTGCCTTAGAGACGGCAGGTGCTGCCTTAGAGACGGCAGGTGCTGCCTTAGAGACGGCAGGTGCTGCCTTAGAGACGGCAGGTGCTGCCTTAGAGACGGCAGGTGCTGCCTTAGAGACGGCAGGTGCTGCCTTAGAGACGGCAGGTGCTGCCTTAGAGACGGCAGGTGCTGCCTTAGAGACGGCAGGTGCTGCCTTAGAGACGGCAGGTGCTGCCTTAGAGACGGCAGGTGCTGCCTTAGAGACGGCAGGTGCTGCCTCAGTGGCCTCACACCAGAGTGCTAGTACATCATGGGGTCCACACGAGGAAGATACAAGCATGTTATCTCTCACAGTGGAGTCAAATGCTGGACAGGAGGAGCCCAATAGTGACGAAAGTCCTTGGACAACTGTTGAGACTCGGAGAAAGACACGAGGAACCAAAGAGTTAATAAATCGTAACCATGAGAAGAAAAGAACCAACCTGTATTTTCCTCCGGGCACGGGAACTGGAATGAAATATGCATGGTTGGCTGAGGCAGCCAAAACACACCCTGGTGGTGGGTATTGGTTGACGAATGGACATGCGAACCATGTCCATGTGAACTTTACTGAAGAGATGGTACAATATTTCTGTACTTGAGAGCTTGCTGGTATAACAATGAGGAAACCACCACCGCCTGCTCATACCCACAGGACACCTGTCATCATTTTTAGGCTGGACCTCTACCAGGATCACACACTGGTGGAACAGCATGATCACATCGTCAATGCGAAAAGAACAAAGGGCAGAGAGACTATTCTCGCCCACTGGACCAGCGACGAGTCTCCGCTGGAAAGATTTACTGTCCCAAGTGCTTATCGGCAACTAATAATGAAGGTTTACAAGCCTCCCAGACGCAGGTGTTACAAGTGCCAACGGTGGAATCATGTTGCAAGAAACTGTAGGAATGATGAGCGGTGTGGCCACTGTGCCAGAAAGCACGCACCATCTGTGTGTGATGCAAAAAAAGGGAAATGGAACAAAGAAACTGAAGTGTGCCAACTGTCACATGGAGGGAGTTCCCGCCTGGCATGAGGACTGTGCTGCACTCCCGGCAAGACGGGCTGTCCCGGGATACACCAGCAGGGGGCGCCAGTAACCACCCTGGCTCATCTGCGGTGCCACTACCGGTCACTCAGTCACTCTTTCCTACCTTACCCAACCACTCCAACGCCTCAGCTGGTAGCTCGAGTGACGCACTTGTAGTCCCTACCAATACATGTCGGTCGGGGGGCCCAGATCAGGCACAGAAAATTGTTGAGCTTATGAATACAGTAGAAAAACAAAACAAACTCACGGGAACGCTGAACAAGCAAATAACTGAACAAAGCAAGGAAATCATGAACCAAAAGCTGACGATAACCACTCTTCAGGACACTGTGAGAGTATTAACTGAGTGCAGGCCACACCAACCTGGGGTACCACCATGTGCTCCCTGGCGGCCAGCATCCCTGGGAGGACCCCAGCTGGGGGTGTCCCAGCCCTCACGCCAGCTGGGCTCACCCACCCCGGCTCCCCACACCCCAGCCTCATCAACGCCGTGCACTATGAACAGAGGTCAACTATTTCACGTAGAAACGCATAGTGCTGTCGATGAGTATTATGATGCAACTTATCCTGATAATGAACACAGTGCCAGTGAGGGTGAGAACTTTAATGAAGATGAAGACCATGATGTAGATACCGGGTCTAATAAACTCTGTTTGAAGGAAAATAGTAGAGGAAATGATGAAAGTGATTGTGGTAAAGAACAAAGTGAAACCAGTGACGCTTGTAGTGATAGTGACGAAGTTCAACTGGACGTGGATGTCCGCCTCGGGCCGCGCACGCCACATCCCAGATGGTTCAGCCGTGACAACTTTAAAGAAATGGTGACAGGTGATGTGCTGACTGAAGAGGAAAAAGAAGCCGTAATAAAGCACTACAACTGGTATCGGGATATACTTGCTTTCCTGAAACTGCAGACTGATAAAGTACAAAAAAAAAATGGCGGCCTATGAATCTCATAAGAACAAGTACAGTGTCATCAAGATACTCAGTTGGAATATTGCTTCTCTTAGAAAACGGTATTCAGACCTCCATCATAAGGTTATGACTGAAGACATAGATATTGTCTGCCTCCAGGAAACCCTAACTCCCGCAGGTAAAACCCCGCAGAATCTGCCTAGTTATCAGTGTTATAATCCCAGATAAAAAATATACGTGTCTCATGTATGTTAAAAAATCCCTGCCGCATGAGCCACTTCCCGCCCAACAACGAGAGGGGTTTCAGTATCATGACATCTGGGGTACAAGTTGGTAACTCTACACTTAATGTTTTGAATGCCTATGCACCTACTGGCCTCCTCCAGTATACTGACCTACCTAATTTTGCACATACTGAATCTACAATATTAATTGGGGATTTAAATGCTAAACACAAACAATTAGGGGATCAACTCACAAACACCAACGGGAGAAGAGTGTTGGCATTTCTCGATGCATATGATGACGTTCAAATTATCAGTAAGAATCAACCAACGCAAATATATGGAGGAGTCCTAGATAGGTGAATTGGCTTTAACCTGTCATACACAACTCATGAGACTGATATTATGGATCACTTGATGTCTGAGCATTTAGCCATAACAGCTAACATACACGTGGCTAATGTTGACCAACCTGGCACTAAGCTGAGTAGACGCAGGCTAGCAGTAAGGAAAGAGCAAGAAAAATTCTTTATAGACAGCATAGAACATTAGTATAACAGTTATGAGCCTGAGACTGTACAAAAGTTTTATGATGACCTTTTATGATGACCATTTTATGATGAGCACTACGACAAACTCACTGAGGCATTAGAAGAAAAACAGAATGCTGATGTGATATACACGGACTTTGCAAAGGCTTTCGATAAATGTGACCATGGCGTGATAGCACACAAAATGAAGTCAATGGGTATAACCGGTAAAGTAGGACACTGGATACTCAGTTTTCTGTCAAATAGGACTCAGCGAGTAACGGTCAACCACATATAATCTAGTCAAGTGCAGTTGAAAGCTCTGTACCTCAGGGTACAGTCCTTGCACCGCTGATTTTCCTTATTCTCATATCAGATATAGACAAAAATACAAGTCACAGCTTCAGTATCATCCTTTGCAGATGACACAAAAATCAGTATGAAAATTACCTTGGCTGAAGACATTGAAAAACTTCAAGCTGATATTAATAAAGTTTTCGACTGGGCATCAGAAAATAACATGATGTTTAACAGTGATAATTCCAGGTACTCAGGTACGGTAAAAATGAGGACCTTAAACATAATACAGGGTATAAAACACAATCAAATGTGCTCATAGTAGGAAAACAGCATGTAAAGGATTTGGGAATAATGATGTCTGACGACCTAACGTTTAGGAAGCATAACCAAGCAAATATTGCGACAGCCAGAAAAATGATAGGATGGATTACGAGAACTTTCAAATCCAGGGATCCCATCACAATGGTTGTACTCTTCAAGTAACTTGTGTTGTCCTATCTTGAGTACTGCTCAGTACTCACTTCCCCCTTCAGAGCAGGAGAGATTGCTGAAATAGAGGGAATACAGAGAACATATACGGCACGCATAGACGCGATAAAGCACCTAAATTATTGGGATCGTCTCAAAGCCCTCCAAATGTACTCACTAGAAAGAAGATGAGAGAGATATCAAATAATATACACCTGGAAGATACTGGAGGGCCAAGTACCAAATCTACACAGTAAAATAACAACGTACTGGAGTGAACGATATGGAAGAAAATGCAGAATAGAACCTGTGAAGAGCAGGGGTGCCATAGGCACAATCAGAGAACGCTGTATAAACATCAGAGGTCCACGGTTGTTCAACACCCTCCCAGCAAGCATAAGAAATATTGCCGGAACAACCATGGACATCTTCAAGAGGAAACTAGATTTATTCCTCCAAGTAGTGCCGGACCAACCGGGTTGTGGTGGGTATGTGGGCCTGCGGGCCGCTCCAAGCAAGAGCCTAGTGGACCAAACTCTCACAAGTCAAGCCTGGCCTCGGGCCGGACTTGGGGAGTAGAAGAACTCCCAGAACCCCATCAACCAGGTATCAACCAGGACCTCGTAAATGAAACCTATGAGGCCATCAAAAATAGTGAGTCACACCTAACCAAAAGACATACCGGTAAGCAGGTTAGACACAACCAGTACTATGATGATGCTAAACTGAAAGAGCTTAAATCAATTGCTAGACATACGGGTAAAGCATATAAGAGCCTTAGAACTCCTCAAATGTTAAAACTGTTTCAGACCGTGCTTCAAGCGGCAAGGGAGAGAATGACTGAACTTAGACAAACTGAATGGGAGGGTTTTGTTAGTGGACTTAACCTGCATACTCCCCTGGGCAAAGCCTGGAAAGGCATAAACAAAATTATTGGTAAAAATAAGTAGACTAAGTTTCACACCCAAACCCGCTACAGAAAGCCAATCAGTTAATTACAAAATGGGCTCAGGTTTCCAGCTTTGGAATGTTACCAGCTAGCACTAGGGAGAAATTGCAGGCGAGGTCCAAAGACAGAAATGCTAGCTGAAACCAACATAACACAGACCATGTACACTGACGGATCACTCAACACTTTTCCTGTTACTGGAAAGGAAAAAGAGCTGTAGTAGTGATAGGTGTTAAGGAACAAGAGGGTTCCACAAGGGAAGAATGGAGGTCTAAGAACAAAGCTGCAGTGGCAGGGATACTAAAGGAGTTAGGTCTGGAAGGAGCTGAAACAGACATAAAAGAATTTTCCGGATTAGCCAGTACAACAAAGACAAAGACCGGTTGATCAAGGTAGTGCTCAAAAACGAGTGCATCAAAGAGGACATACTAGCAAAAAAGAGCAAACTGACATATGTAACGAATTACAGACAGGTATTCCTTCAGAGAGACATGACCAGGACAGAGGTAATACAGGCAGCAGATGCAAGGAAAAGGCGCAGGCAGAGGGAAGGGAGCCAGGGAACCTCAACCCCCAACCCAGCAATCGCAGTGGGGAGTGTGGAACCCCAACCCAGCACCTCGGGAACCCCAGAGGGGACTGCAACATCCCACCTCACCACCCTATAGGTGGGGAGTTCCACCATTCCGCCCAATTCCACCCTACCCGAGTACCCCCTTCCGTACCCCAAGTACCCCCTTCCCTCCCACCCCCTGGTCTTCCTCGTGCCCCAAGCCGGCTCAGACACGAACTAAGTCCTCCATCCTCCATCCCAGTTCTAAGCCATCCTCCCCCCTTGCCCCTCCTTTCCCCCCCACCCCTACCTCCTTCAGAACCCCTGGTAACTACCCCACACGAGGATGAGCCTACCCAAGCAGCAATGCCCATGGAACAGCTTCCTGCACTAGTCGGGAGGGTGGGTGAAAATGGACATAGGAAAGTGAGCTTCAAGATAATGTACTCAAACATCGATGGGATTACCAACAAAGCAAGTGAACTGGCAGAAAAGGGCACAGGAAGAAAACCTAGATTGTAATAGGACTCACAGAAACAAAATTGTCAGGAGTCATAACAAATGCTGTGTTTCCAAAGAACTTTTATATAGAAAGGAAAGAGAGAGATGCGAGAGGAGGAGGAGTGGCTCTGCTGATAAGGAAGGACTGGAGCTTTGAAGAGATGGAAATTCCGGGCTGCGACGGATTCAGAGATTACATAACAGGAACTATGACAATGGGTGGACCTAAGATAATAGCGGCAGTCATTTACAACCCTCCATTAAATGACAGAAGACCCAGACAAGAGTTCGACAGAAACAAAATGGCTACCAATAACATAATAGAGAGAGCAGCTTCAGTTGCTTGCAGGAATGGATCCAGACTCTTAATCATGGGCGATTTCAACCATGGAAAGATAGACTGGGAGAATGTGGACCCACATGGAGGTGAAGACACATGGAGATCTAAACTTTTGAAGTGAGTACAAGGAACTTTCTGAGCAACATGTCAAGGGGCCCACAAGAATGAGAGGAAATGACGAACCAGCTAGACTCGACCTGATTTTCACCTTAAATGGCTCAAAAATAAGGGAAGTCAAATATGAAGCTCCCATAGGAATGAGTGACGACAGTGTATTGATATTTGAGTATCAGGTAGAAGTAGGGATAACCTATCCAAGGATTGGATTGGAAGGAAAAAGACTAAATTACCGAAGAGGAAAATATGACGAGATGAGGAACTTCCTAATGGGAATACCATGGGAAACAGAACTCAGAGAAAAGACTGTACAGGATATGATGGATTATGTCACTCAGAAGTGTCAGGAGGCTGCAGACAGGTTTATCCCAGTCCAAATAGTGAAAAATGAAAAGCAACAAAAGAATCTGTGGTTCAACCAGGAATGTGCAGCAGTAAAGCAATTGAGTAAAAGAACATGGCGAAACTATAGGAACAACAGAACACCAGAGATCAGGGAGAAATACCAGAGGGCCAGAAATGAGTACCTCAGAGTGAGGAGAGAAGCAGAGAGGCAGTATGAAAATGACATCACGAGTAAAGCCAAGACCCAACCAAAACTGCTCCACAGCCACATCAGGAGGAAAACAGCAGTGAAGGAACAAGTGATGAAACTGAGAAAAGGGGAGAACAGATACACAGAGAACAACAAAGAGGTGTGTGAAGAACTCAACAAGAGATTCCAGGAGGTCTTCACAATAGAACAAGGAGAGGTCCCTGCACTAAATGAGGAGGCAAACCGAACAACCTTGGAGGAAATTTACCTCGCCAGTGATGAGGTCAAAAGAAATCTGTTGGAGCTGAATGTGTCAAAGGCTGTTGGGCCTGACAGAATCTCACCATGGATTCTAAAAGAAGGTGCAGAAGCACTAGTGTGCCACTCTCTATGGTGTATAACAGGTCACTGGAAACGAGAGACCTTCCAGAATGCAGGAAGACAACTAATGTGATCCCAATTTACAAAAAGGGTGATAGGCAAGAGGCACTGTCACCCAGGTATATGGCCTGTAGCATATACCTCAGCGGCATATGCTACAGGCCAGTTTCCCTAACTTGTATACCATGCAAGGTGATGGAGAAGAGTGTGAGGAAAAGGCTCGTAGAGTATCTGGAGGGAAACAGCTTTGTAACACACCACCAGCATGGGTTCAGAGATGGTAAATCGTGCCTCACAGGCCTAATAGAGTTCTATGACCAAGTAACACAAATTAGGCAGGAAAGAGAAGGGTGGGCAGACTTGTATTTTCTTGGACTGTCAGAAAGACTTTGACACAGTACCTCACAAAAGGCTGTTACAAAAGTTGGAGCAGCAGGCAGAAGTAAAAGGTAAGGTGCTCCAGTGGATAAGGGAGTATCTAAGCAATAGGAAACAGCGAGTAACGGTGAGGGGGGGAGGCATCAGAGTGGCGAGATGTCACCAGCGGAGTCCCACAGGGCTCTGTACTCGGACCCATCCTGTTTCTAGTATATGTAAACGACCTTCCAGAGGGTATAGACTCATTCCTCTCAATGTTTGCTGACGATGCAAAAATTATGAGAAGAATAAAAACAGATGAAGATAGACAGAGACTACAGGACGACCTGGATAAACTTGGAGGAATGGTCTAGAAAATGACTGCTAAAGTTCAACTCAGGAAAGTGTAGAGTAATGAAATTAGGCGAAGGGAGCAGAAGGCTGAACACAAGGTACCATCTGGGAGGTGAAATCCTACAAGAGTCAAATAGAGAGAAAGATCTGGGGGTCGATATCACACCGAACCTGTCCCCAGAGGCCCACATCAAAAGCATATCATCAGCGGCATATGCTAGACTGGCCAATATAAGAACAGCCTTCAGAAACTTGTGTAAGGAATCGTTCAGAACCCTGTATACCACTTATGTAAGACCAATCCTGGAGTATGCAGCTCCAGCCTGGAGTCCATACCTAGTTAAACACAAGATGAAGTTAGAGAAGATTCAGAGGTATGCCACCAGACTGGTCCCGGAACTGAGAGGAATGAGTTACGAGGAAAGGCTAAGGGAGCTGAACCTCACAACCCTGGAAAACAGAAGAGTAAGGGGAGACATGATAACCACCTACAAAATTCTCAGGGGAATTGACAGGGTGGACAAAGACAAACTCTTCAGCACGGGTGGAACACGAACAAGGGGACACAGGTGGAAACTTAGTACCCAGATGAGCCACAGAGACATTAGAAAGATTTTTTTCAGTGTCAGGGTAGTTAACAAATGGAATGCATTAAGTAGTGTTGTGGTGGAGGCTGACTCCATAAACAGTTTCAAATGTAGATATTATAGAGCCCAATAGGCTCAGGAATCTGTACACCAGTTGACTGACATTTGAGAGGCGGGACCAAAGAGCCTGAGCTCAACCCCCCACAAACACAACTAGGTGAGTACACAGCTACAGGGAGGGCATGAAGTGCTGTTATTGCTCATCAGCCCGATGGCAGCACAATTCAAAGGAATATCCGAATTAGTAACTGGGCATCCACAATGCAAGCTGAGTTGGTAGCAATACTGGTAGCACTCGAAATTATTGACAACACTGAAGTAGACAGCTTAATTATTTCTGACTCCCTATCCTCACTACGAGCAATTAACAGTTTGCAATCAAGTAATAACGTGCTTGTCTCAGAAGCCAGACATAGATATATAAGCATACTTAACAAGAGTGTAAATATAAAAATGTTGTGGATTGCTTCTCACATTGGGCTGCAGGAACATAACAAAGTTGACGCCCTTGCTAAGGCTGCAGTAAATAAAGACAGTATTGAACGGAATCTTGAGTTATCAAATAGGTCCCTTAAAAGTGTCATTAGACGAGCACTCCTGGATGGATTTGAAGAAAGTAGAACAGTGCAAACTGGAACTAGCAGGTCCATTGTTCATCACAATGAAATGTGTGAAGTAAAACATGTGTATGGGGCAAGTAACAAAGTCAGTAGCCTAACAGATGTTGTCACAGCTCGTATAAGACTTGGCTACAAGTATCTCTGGCAGTTCGGCTTGTATAGGGATCTAGATGAAGTAAAGTGCAAAGTGTGTGGACAAAGACAGGGACACACACTCGAACACTATATCTTGGATTGTAGTAAAATTGAGCCATTTAGAGATAGATCTAAGCTCACGCTGTATCATATGGCAACCTATCTTATTAACAAGGATAAAATACCTGAAATCCTTGCACTGTATACATATTTCGCTTCCAGTAGATAAACGACATATGAGATTGAGAAACTCAGTATTGTGAAGACTAATAATAAACAGAAACTCTCCTATGACTCTGTAATATCTCCATTGGTCGAACTATTGTGTATTAACGATAAGATCTACCATTAATGTATGACGACTTACTGTAAATATATAGCTCTTGTAATAGCACTTTCTTTGTAACTAGCTGACATTGTAACTATAAGGTGTGAAGGATAGATGAAATTGTTTATGTAATAATCTAAGATGAGGTCTGATAAAGACCTTTTGTGCCCTCTGTAATGCTTTTGCGCTACCGCTCACAGGATGAGTATAGGGTGCACAATAAACTAGCGCTCACAGGATGAGTATGGGGTGCACAATAAACTACCGCTCACAGGATGAGTATGGGGTGCACAATAAACTACCGCTCACAGGATGAGTATGGGGTGCACAATAAACTACCGCTCGCAGGATGAGTATGGGGTGCACAATAAACTACCGCTCGCAGGATGAGTATGGGGTGCACAATAAACTACCGCTCGCAGGATGAGTATGGGGTGCACAATAAACTAGCGCTCACAGGATGAGTATGGGGTGCACAATAAACTAGCGGCCTCCGGCGGCAACAGTCAACATATCGTCGTCTCTTCATCGTCTGACGTGGGACGACGATGGCAGGTTACAATAGCGGTTGAGAACACACAGGTGACTGTGGAACACACAGGTGACTGTGGAACACACAGGTGACTGTGGAACACACAGGTGACTGTGGAACACACAGGTGACTGTGGAACACACAGGTGACTGTGGAACACACAGGTGACTGTGGACCACACAGGTGACTGTGGAACACACAGGTGACTGTGGACCAAGGACCATCACACTGAAACATGACAAGCCAGGTGACTAAAGCCAGGTGACTAAAGCCAGGTGACTAAAGCCAGGTGACTAAAGCCAGGTGACTAAAGCCAGGTGACTAAAGCCAGGTGACTAAAGCCAGGTGACTAAAGCCAGGTGACTAAAGCCAGGTGACTAAAGCCAGGTGACTAAAGCCAGGTGACTAAAGCCAGGTGACTAAAGCCAGGTGACTAAAGCCAGGTGACTAAAGCCAGGTGACTAAAGCCAGGTGACTAAAGCCAGGTGACTAAAGCCAGGTGACTAAAGCCAGGTGACTAAAGCCAGGTGACTAAAGCCAGGTGACTAAAGCCAGGTGACTAAAGCCAGGTGACTAAAGCCAGGTGACTAAAGCCAGGTGACTAAAGCCAGGTGACTAAGCAAGAAAACAAAGCTGCCAAGAAGCTTAAGAAGAAACAGAAAGAGGCAAAATAAGAGACAGATAAGAAGCGAGAGGGAGGGAGGGAGGGAGGGAGAGTGAGACAAAGATAAAGAGAAGGGAGAAGGGAAGGAGGAGAGAAATATAGGGGCAGACAGAGAAACAGACAGACTGAGAATGAGTGTTTACCTGCTAAAGTCATTGATGTATGTATCAGTTAATGTTCACTTCTAAAATTCATGTGTGGCCAAGTAAGGAACCTTCCGTGAGAGGCAGTTGTCCGGCCTCTTCCTCAGTATACAGGTGTGTCCTGTCTTGGCCCTAACAGAGAGGCAGTTGTCCGGCCTCTTCCTCAGTATACAGGTGTGTCCTGTCTAGGCCCTAACAGAGAGGCAGTTGTCCGGCCTCTTCCTGACTATACAGGTGTGTCCTGTCTAGGCCCTAACAGAGAGGCAGTTGTCCGGCCTCTTCCTGACTATACAGGTGTGTCCTGTCTAGGCCCTAACAGAGAGGCAGTTGTCCGGCCTCTTCCTGACTATACAGGTGTGTCCTGTCTAGGCCCTAACAGAGAGGCAGTTGTCCGGCCTCTTCCTGACTATACAGGTGTGTCCTGTCTAGGCCCTAACAGAGAGGCAGTTGTCCGGCCTCTTCCTCACTATACAGGTGTGTCCTGTCTAGGCCCTAACAGTAGGGCGCCCTGGGTCATGTTTTTGTTGCTCGCTCAGTCAGGTTAAGCCAGACACTGGATGGGTGATCGCACAGAACCGTCCACCCTTGGCTGGGGTGACACCGATGAAGCAAACTTGTTCCCTGTGTACCATACGTACCAAATGTGGTACATTAAGAAGAGAAGAATGGCGAGAACCGCCAGTTTAAAGTACTGAATGAGTACTTACTAAATTTGTTGAGTGTTGGGGTAGAGGTTGATCTGTGGGTTGGGGCCCCAGTGGAGGCTGGACTCTGCCTGCATGTGTCCCAGGCCGCCATAGTCGTCATTTCCTGCCCAGTACAAACTGAGGTTAGTCCTCATAAAATCTGCAAAATTCCATATATCAAATTTTTTGGTACTACCATTCACTCAGACACTCGGTACTGATCCAGTCTCTTGACTCACTCATTACTCACCCCATGTCCGTCCATACTCATTCCCTCATAATCTACCTAAGCCAAACTCTCACAAATTTAGCCCAATATTTTATACTTCCCGAAACACACAGTTTTTGAGAGGATTGTTCTGAGCGTTGTAGTGGTTCACGTCAGTGGTTAACTGAGCCTGGCTTACATAGCTTTCTTCCTACGAGAAGAACGCAAACCTGCTTAAGCTTTGCCGAGTACTTTATCAGGCAGAGACAGAGCTCATTTATCCTTTCTTGATCTCCAAGTTGTCTTTGGCACAGCTGATAGGTAAATGCTCTGGGAAGAGCTAGCGATTTTGGGGGGTTAAACGAGATTGAATGACAGATAAGATTTTTTTTTCAGTAACAGAACTGCCCAGTTTCTAATCCTTCCTTTGCATAGGGCACAGAGAGAGGAGTGGTCAGGCCTTCGCTTTTCAATGTGCTGGCGCATAGACTGATAGCTGACGCACCTATAACCAGCTGATATCTCCTATGCTGACTACGACCCAGATGTCATCTGGTGTGTACGAGAAGGAGCCGTCCACGGCCTCTCCTTGATAGTCTTGCAGCAATATGTATTGAATGTGGTCTTATTACTCCCACAGAGAAACTAAGACCCAGCCTGTAAAAGACCTATCGCCTCCTCCTCCCTGCTCTTCAACCAATACTCAGCAGATCACAAACTCTAGTAATACACAGCCCCTCGAAGTGGGTAGTTACAGTGATGCTGTCAGTCAGTTAGGCTACTCCCTCTGAGTAGTCAGCATGGTCACTACAGAGGCACAAGGGTCGTCAGCATGGTCACTACAGAGGCACAAGGGTCGTCAGCATGGTCACTACAGAGGCACAAGGGTCGTCAGCATGGTCACTACAGATGCACGAGGGTCGTCAGCATGGTCACTACAGAGGCACGAGGGTCGTCAGCATGGTCACTACAGAGGCACGAGGGTCGTCAGCATGGTCACTACAGAGGCACGAGGGTCGTCAGCATGGTCACTACAGAGGCACGAGGGTCGTCAGCATGGTCACTACAGATGCACGAGGGTCGTCAGCATGGTCACTACAGAGGCACGAGGGTCGTCAGCATGGTCACTACAGAGGCACAAGGGTCGTCAGCATGGTCACTACAGATGCACGAGGGTCGTCAGCATGGTCACTACAGAGGCACGAGGGTCGTCAGCATGGTCACTACAGAGGCACGAGGGTCGTCAGCATGGTCACTACAGAGGCACGAGGGTCGTCAGCATGGTCACTACAGAGGCACGAGGGTCGTCAGCATGGTCACTACAGAGGCACGAGGGTCGTCAGCATGGTCACTACAGAGGCACAAGGGTCGTCAGCATGGTCACTACAGAGGCACGAGGGTCGTCAGCATGGTCACTACAGAGGCACGAGGGTCGTCAGCATGGTCACTACAGAGGCACGAGGGTCGTCAGCATGGTCACTACAGAGGCACGAGGGTCGTCAGCATGGTCACTACAGAGGCACGAGGGTCGTCAGCATGGTCACTACAGAGGCACGAGGGTCGTCAGCATGGTCACTACAGAGGCACGAGGGTCGTCAGCATGGTCACTACAGAGGCACGAGGGTCGTCAGCATGGTCACTACAGAGGCACGAGGGTCGTCAGCATGGTCACTACAGAGGCACGAGGGTCGTCAGCATGGTCACTACAGAGGCACGAGGGTCGTCAGCATGGTCACTACAGAGGCACGAGGGTCGTCAGCATGGTCACTACAGAGGCACGAGGGTCGTCAGCATGGTCACTACAGAGGCACGAGGGTCGTCAGCATGGTCACTACAGAGGCACGAGGGTCGTCAGCATGGTCACTACAGAGGCTCGAGGGTCGTCAGCATGGTCACTACAGAGGCACGAGGGTCGTCAGCATGGTCACTACAGAGGCTCGAGGGTCGTCAGTGTTACGGACCCGAGTCCAGCGTCCTAGCACGGAGCAGTGACGACAACGCCATCTGCCAGTCTGCTCCCGAAACCCCCTCCAAATGGACGACGCCATCTAGTGAGGACGGGATATACCGGCCACAGGGGCTGGATTCCCGTCTTAGTCAGCTCATAACATAGCCGCTGCTGACCTCTGGTGAGGTGACGCTTAGACAACAACGCCATCTATGGAGTGGATAGGTGGACGTTTGTGTCTAAGCCTGTAAGTTTGGTGCCCTAGAGTGTCCCTAGTACTAATGATGTGTCTGATTACAGAGTCGACCTGGGACTGCTGTATTGGACGATGGGGCAGTCTACCCAAGGCAGCTAAAGTCTCCCCACGTGTTTGCTGCAGAAGCTGTGAGTCACTCCCGGACGAACATTGTTGAGTGTGTTAGCCTGCCTGTGACGTGGCAGTACCGGGAATCGTCTTATCTGGGGCTGGCTGGTGGAAGAGACTACCCACTGTGGTGCGGAGAGAGGAGAGTGATCTGCGGAATCACACGAGGCTCCTGCCTAGGGCTCGCAACCCTAGTATCGATCGTGGAGTGGCCTACACAGCGGAGCTGATTGGAACCTGCCAGCTGCAGGCTGGATTTGTGGTTGAAGGCCTCCACGACGGTGCACCCAGTGGGACTGTGATTCGGCTGGCCTGTGGCTGGGGTAGATTCGCCGAGAGAATCATAGGATTCATCGTATGCCACGAAGAAGAGAACCAGGGCTACTCATCTTGAGCATCGTGGAGCATCCTGTGTCTTCAGAGGAAGACTAATTTGTATATAATAAGTGTAGTTATAGCAACCCCGCGTGTGACTGTGATATATTTATGGTGGTGGTAGCAATATATATACAAAAGCAGTACATTTGTATCCCTTCCCCTTTAATTTAACTTGCGTTACGGAACACACCCCTTGAAAGCCACTACTAACTTGGGGCCGGATACCCAAACTCTAATAACATCAGAGAAGAACCCGGTTGCGACCCAAATGGAGGGCCGTAACAGTCAGCATGATCACAACAGAGGCACAAGGGTAGTCAGCATCGTCACTACAGAGGCACAAGGGTCGTCAGCATGGTCACTACAGAGGCACGAGGGTCGTCAACATGGTCACTACAGAGGCACAAGGGTCGTCAGCATGGTCACTACAGAGGCACAAGGGTCGTCAGCATGGTCACTACAGAGGCACGAGGGTCGTCAGCATGGTCACTACAGAGGCACAAGGGTCGTCAGCATGGTCTCTACAGAGGCACAAGGGTCGTCAGCATGGTCACTACAGAGGCACAAGGGTCGTCAGCATGGTCACTACAGAGGCACAAGGGTCGTCAGCATGGTCACTACAGAGGCACAAGGGTCGTCAGCATGGTCACTACAGAGGCACAAGGGTCGTCAGCATGGTCACTACAGAGGCACGAGGGTCGTCAGCATGGTCACTACAGAGGCACGAGGGTCGTCAGCATGGTCACTACAGAGGCACGAGGGTCGTCAGCATGGTCACTACAGAGGCACGAGGGTCGTCAGCATGGTCACTACAGAGGCACGAGGGTCGTCAGCATGGTCACTACAGAGGCACGAGGGTCGTCAGCATGGTCACTACAGAGGCACGAGGGTCGTCAGCATGGTCACTACAGAGGCACAAGGGTGGTCAGCATGGTCACTACAGAGGCACGAGGGTCGTCAGCATGGTCACTACAGAGGCACGAGGGTCGTCAGCATGGTCACTACAGAGGCACGAGGGTCGTCAGCATGGTCACTACAGAGGCACAAGGATCGACAGCATGAGGCAGCATCACCTGCCAGGCCTCATGAAACACTGGTACTAAATAGGAACTGTTTGATCGAATGTTCCAAAATGTAGTGATGGACCCCCATAGTACCAGTATGTGGTGTGTATGTATACGTATGTATATATACATACATATATATGTATACATATGTATACATACGTATGTATACATACATACGTATGTATGTATGCATATGTATGTATACATACGTATGTATGTATGCATATGTATGTATACATACGTATGTATGTATGCATATGTATGTATACATACATACATATGTATCTCATGCCTCCCACACCGTGGAAGGCATGACAACGGACGACTCATCAGATCATTATGGACACCATCTAGAGCGCCTGGCAATATTATTATGTTGGTTTGTGGTGCCGGGACAAGCCTTCATCCATGGCACTCAGTACTCCCCTCAGGGCACTCAGTACTCCCCCAGGGCACTCAGTACCCACACCAGGGCACTCAGTACCCACCCCAGGGCACTCAGTACTCCCCTCAGGGCACTCAGTACTCCCCTCAGGGCACTCAGTACTCCCCCAGGGCACTCAGTACTCCCCTCAGGGCACTCAGTACTCCCCTCAGGGCACTCAGTACTCCCCTCAGGGCACTCAGTACTCCCCTCAGGGCACTCAGTACTCCCCCCAGGGCACTCAGTACTCCCCTCAGGGCACTCAGTACTCCCCTCAGGGCACTCAGTACTCCCCTCAGGGCACTCAGTACTCCCCCCAGGGCACTCGGTACCCACCCCAGGGCACTCAGTACCCACCCCAGGGCACTCAGTACCCACCCCAGGGCAATCAGTACTCCCCCCAGGGCACTCAGTACTCCCCCCAGGGCACTCAGCACCCACCCCAGGGCACTCAGTACCCACCCCAGGGCACTCAGTACCCACCCCAGGGCACTCAGTACCCACCCCAGGGCACTCCGTACTCCCCCCAGGGCACTCAGTACCCACCCCAGGGCACTCAGTACCCACCCCAGGGCACTCAGTACCCACCCCAGGGCACTCAGTACCCACCCCAGGGCACTCGGTACCCACCCCAGGGCACTCAGTACCCACCCCAGGGCACTCGGTACCCACCCCAGGGCACTCGGTACACACCCCAGGGCACTCGGTACTACCCCCAGGGCACTCAGTACTCCCCCAGGGAACTCAGTACCCACCCCAGGGCACTCAGTACTCCCCCAGGGCACTCAGTACCCACCCCAGGGCACTCAGTACCCACCCCAGGGCACTCAGTACCCACCCCAGGGCACTCAGTACCCACCCCAGGGCACTCAGTACCCACCCCAGGGCACTCAGTACCCACCCCAGGGCACTCAGTACCCACCCCAGGGCACTCAGTACCCACCCCAGGGCACTCAGTACCCATTCCAGGGCACTCAGTACCCATCCCAGGGCACTCAGTACTCACCCCCAGGGTAATCAGTACTCCCCCCAGGGCACTCAGTACTCCCCCCAGGGCACTCAGTACCCACCCCAGGGCACTCAGTACTCCCCCAGGGAACTCAGTACCCACCCCAGGGCACTCAGTACTCCCCCAGGGCACTCAGTACCCACCCCAGGGCACTCAGTACCCACCCCAGGGCACTCAGTACCCACCCCAGGGCACTCAGTACCCACCCCAGGGCACTCAGTACCCACCCCAGGGCACTCAGTACCCACCCCAGGGCACTCAGTACCCATCCCAGGGCACTCAGTACCCATCCCAGGGCATTCAGTACTCACCCCCAGGGTAATCAGTACTCCCCCCAGGGCACTCAGTACTCCCCCCAGGGCACTCAGTACCCACCCCAGGGCACTCAGTACTCACCCAGGGCACTCAGTACTCCCCCAGGGCACTCAGTACCCACCCCGAGGGCACTCAGTACACACCCCAGGGCACTCAGTACTCCCCCCAGGTCACTCAGTACACACCCCAGGGCACTCAGTACTCCCCCCAGGGCACTCAGTACTCCCCCCAGGGCACTCAGTACACACCCCAGGGCACTCAGTACCCACCCCAGGGCACTCAGTACTCCCCCCAGGGCACTCAGTACTCCCCCCAGGGCACTCAGTACTCCCCGAGGGCACTCAGTACTCCCCCCAGGGCACTCAGTACACACCCCAGGGCACTCAGTACCCACCCCAGGGCACTCAGTACTCCCCCCAGGGCACTCAGTACCCACCCCAGGGCACTCAGTACTCCCCCCAGGGCACTCAGTACCCACCCCAGGGCACTCAGTACTCCCCCAGGGCACTCAGTACCCACCCCAGGGCACTCAGTACACACCCCAGGGCACTCAGTACTCCCCCAGGGCACTCAGTACTCCCCCCATGGAACTCAGTACTCCCCCAGGCACTCAGTACCCACCCCAGGGCACTCAGTACCCACCCCAGGACACTCAGTACCCACCCCAGGGCACTCAGTACCCACCCCAGGGCACTCAGTACTCCCCCCAGGGCACTCAGTACACACCCCAGGGCACTCAGTACCCACCCCAGGGCACTCAGTACTCCCCTCAGGGCACTCAGTACTCCCCCCAGGGCACTCAGTACTCCCCCCAGGGCACTCAGTACACACCCCAGGGCACTCAGTACCCACCCCAGGGCACTCAGTACACACCCCAGGGCACTCAGTACTCCCTTCAGGGCACTCAGTACTCCCCCCAGGGCACTCAGTACTCCCCCCAGGGCACTCAGTACACACCCCAGGGCACTCAGTACCCACCCCAGGGCACTCAGTACTCCCTTCAGGGCACTCAGTACTCCCCCCAGGGCACTCAGTACTCCCCCCAGGGCACTCAGTACACACCCCAGGGCACTCAGTACACACCCCAGGGCACTCAGTACTCCCTTCAGGGCACTCAGTACTCCCCCCAGGGCACTCAGTACCCACCCCAGGGCACTCAGTACCCACCCCAGGGCACCCAGTACTCCCCCCAGGGCACTCAGTACCCACCCCAGGGCACTCAGTACTCCCCCCAGGGCACTCAGTACACACCCCAGGGCACTCAGTACCCACCCCAGGGCACTCAGTACTCCCTTCAGGGCACTCAGTACTCCCCCCAGGGCACTCAGTACTCCCCCCAGGGCACTCAGTACACACCCCAGGGCACTCAGTACACACCCCAGGGCACTCAGTACTCCCTTCAGGACACTCAGTACTCCCCCCAGGGCACTCAGTACTCCCCCTAGGGCACTCAGTACCCACCCCAGGGCACTCAGTACTTCCCCAGGGCACTCAGTACCCACCCCAGGGCACTCAGTACACACCCCAGGGCACTCAGTACTCCCCCAGGGCACTCAGTACTCCCCCAGGGCACTCAGTACTCCCCCAGGGCACTCAGTACCCACCCCATGGCACTCAGTACTCCCCCCAGGGCACTCAGTATTCCCCCAGGGCACTCAGTACACACCCCAGGGCACTCAGTACCCACCCCAGGGCACTCAGTACACACCCCAGGGCACTCAGTACTCCCCCCAGGGCACTCAGTACACACCCAGGGCAATCAGTACTCCCCCCAGGGCACTCAGTACACACCCCCAGGGCACTCAGTACACACCCCAGGGCACTCAGTACCCACCCCAGGGCACTCAGTACCCACCCCAGGGCACTCAGTACACACCCCAGGGCACTCAGTACTTCCCCCAGGGCACTCAGTACACACCCCAGGGCACTCAGTACTCCCCCCAGGGCACTCAGTACCCACCCCAGGGCACTCAGTACTCCCTCCAGGGCACTCAGTACACACCCCAGGGCACTCAGTACTCTCCCCAGGGCACTCAGTACTCCCCCCAGGGCACTCAGTACTCCCCCCAGGGCACTCAGTACACACCCCAGGGCACTCAGTACTCCCCCCAGGGCACTCAGTACCCACCCCAGGGCACTCAGTACTCCCCTCAGGACACTCAGTACCCACCCCAGGGCACTCAGTACTCCCCCAGGGCACTCAGTACTCCCCCCAGGGCACTCAGTACCCACCCCAGGGCACTCAGTACTCCCCCCAGGGCACTCAGTACCCACCCCAGGGCACTCAGTACTCCCCCAGGGCACTCAGTACCCAACCCCAGGGAATTCAGTACTCACAGCAGGTCACTCAGTACTCACCCCAGGTCACTCAATACTCACCCCCAGGGCACTCAGTACTCACCTCAGGTCACTCAGTACTCACCCCAGGTCACTCAGTACTCACCCCCAGGGCACTCAGTACTCACCCCCACGGTCACTCAGTACTCACCCCAGGGCACTCAGTACTCACCCCAGGTCACTCAGTACTTACCCCAGGTCACTCAATACTCACCCCCAGGGCACTCAGTACTCACCCCCACGGTCACTCAGTACTCACCCCAGGGCACTCAGTACTCACCCCAGGTCACTCAGTACTTACCCCAGGTCACTCAGTACTCACCCCAGGTCACTCAGTACTCACCCCCAGGTCACTCAGTACTCACCCCCAGGTCACTCAGTACTCACTCCCAGATCACTCAGTACTCACCCCAGGTCACTCAGTACTCACTCCCAGGTCACTCAGTACTCACCCCCAGGTCACTCAGTACTCACCCCCAGGTCAATCAGTACTCACCCCCAGGTCACTCAGTACCAACCCCAGGTCACTCAGTACTCACCCCTAGGTCACTCAGTACTCACCCCAGGTCACCCAGTACTCACCCCAGGTCACTCAGTACTCACTCCCATGTCACTCAGTACTCACCCCAGGTCACTCAGTACTCACCCCAGGTCACTTAGTACTCACCCCAGGTCACTCAGTGCTCACCCCAGGTCGCTCAGTACTCACCCCCAGGTCACTCAGTATATTCACCCCCAGGTCACTCAGTGTTCACCCTAGGTCACTCAGTGCTCCCCTAGGTCACCCAGTACTCACCCCCAGGTCACTCAGTACTCACCCCCAGGGCACTCAGTACTCACCTCAGGGCACTCAGTACTCCCCCCAGGTCACTCAGTACTCACCCCAGGGCACTCAGTACTCACCCCCAGGTCACTCAGTGCTCACCCCAGGTCACTCAGTGTTCCCCTAGGTCACCCAGTACTCACCCCCAGGTCACTCAGTACTCACCCCCAGGGCACTCAGTACTCACCCCTAGGTCACTCAGTACTCACCCCCAGGTCACTCAGTACTCACCCCCAGGTCACTCAGTACTTACCCCCAGGGCACTCAGTACTCACCCCTAGGTCACTCAGTACTCACCCCCAGGTCACTCAGTACTCACCCCCAGGTCACTCAGTACTCACCCACAGGTCACTCAGTACTCACCCCCCAGGTCACTCAGTACTCACCCCCAGGTCACTCAGTATACTCACCCCCAGGTCACTCAGTGCTCACTCCAGGTCACTCAGTGCTCCCCTAGGTCACCCAGTACTCACCCCCAGGTCACTCAGTACTCACCCCCAGGTCACTCAGTACTCACCCCCTGTGGGAACCGACCTGTGAGATTTATATTTATTTAATTTATATGAATTTATATTTACGTTAATTTATATACTTCGATAGCAATTTGTATAATGATAAGTGGACTGTATTTCTGCAATAATCTCATAATCTCACAAATCGATCCTCTACACATTAGGGGGGTTTATATTAATTTAATTTATATATATGCAGCCAATCAAACTACAGTATTAACTACATACATTGAAAAGGTTCCTTATCTTATAGTACAGCAGGTCTTAGTCCACCAGGTATAACTAGGGTGTAGACACCACATTTTCCCTCTTTGAGGTAGCTTCCATCACCCTGGTAACTGATGCACAAAGCATGCTTCCTCGTCTTGACCTGTCAAAAGGGCGCTAGCTATAAAGCCAGAAACCTATATATGACAGGTATATCAGAGAAAACACTGTACATGGAACAATGAAGACCTGGCTTAATTACCTTTAGTTTGAGGCTACCTCGTGCTCTAACCGGATCACCCTATATACACTGACATTAATGGCCACAAATGAAAGATATATGGGTTTCGGAAGAACACTTAACTTGATTTGTTGACAGCGTGTTGATAATGGTACACCTTTGGTTTCCATAACACTTCGTCCAAGTAAATTAACAGGAGCCGAATTTGCTCCCGTGAGCCTCTCTGGTCTCAATATAAACAATGGCTGCCCCTCCTTCCTCACTGACGCCTAGCTTCCATTGTCCAGATGACAGAAAGTGATAGAAGGGTCACATTTACTCTACTTCAATATTGATAATTAAGTTAATTTATATGAGATGTTTTTATGATGGTAAAGTCCAAAGACTAATGTATTTAAGAATAATTCCCAGCAGAATAGCTGGTGAATTTATAATAGTATGTGGTGATGATATCCCGTTTTCTATAGACGGTAATTCCACTACAAGTTACGTTTTCTATGGGTAACTTGTTTATACTATACAGCTATTTTTATCTGTCTGTATGATATTATTATATGGTGTCGGATTTTCCGACACCCCCAGGGCACTCAGTACTCACCCCTAGGTCACTCAGTACTCACCCCAGGTCACTCAGTACTCACCCCTAGACTCGGCAATGCCAATGCTGCCACTCTTCGGCCATCGACCATAGCGCGAATTCCTTGGCAGGAGCCAGATAGCTGCAGGGAGAAGAAAGTGATTAGCACCACCAGCTTGGGCAGGAGCCAGATAGCTGCAGTGAGGAGAGAGCAGCACCACCAGCTTGGGCAGGAGCCAGATAGCTGCAGGGAGGAGAGAGCAGCACCACCAGCTTGGGCAGGAGCCAGATAGCTGCAGGGAGGAGAGAGCAGCACCACCAGCTTGGGCAGGAGCCAGATAGCTGCAGGGAGGAGAGAGCAGCACCACCAGCTTGGGCAGGAGCCAGATAGCTGCAGGGAGGAGAGAGCAGCACCACCAGCTTGGGCAGGAGCCAGATAGCTGCAGGGAGGAGAGAGCAACACGCCAGCTTGGGCAGGAGCTAGATAGCTGCAGGGAGGTGAGAGCAACATAGCTGCAGGGAGGAGAGAGCAACACGCCAGCTTGGCAGGAGCTAGATAGCTGCAGGGAGGTGAGAGCAACACGCCAGCTTGGGCAGGAGCCAGATAGCTGCAGGGAGGTGAGAGCAACACGCCAGCTTGGGCAGGAGCCAGATAGCTGCAGGGAGGAGAGAGCAGCACCACCAGCTTGGGCAGGAGCCAGATAGCTGCAGTGAGGAGAGAGCAGCACCACCAGCTTGGGCAGGAGCCAGATAGCTGCAGGGAGGAGAGAGCAACACGCCAGCTTGGGCAGGAGCCAGATAGCTGCAGGGAGGTGAGAGCAACACGCCAGCTTGGGCAGGAGCCAGATAGCTGCAGGGAGGAGAGAGCAACACGCCAGCTTGGGCAGGAGCCAGATAGCTGCAGGGAGGAGAGAGCAACACGCCAGCTTGGGCAGGAGCCAGATAGCTGCAGGGAGGAGAGAGCAGCACCACCAGCTTGGGCAGGAGCCAGATAGCTGCAGGGAGGAGAGAGCAACACGCCAGCTTGGGCAGGAGCCAGATAGCTGCAGGGAGGTGAGAGCAACACGCCAGCTTGGGCAGGAGCCAGATAGCTGCAGGGAGGTGAGAGCAGCACGCCAGCTTGGGCAGGAGCCAGATAGCTGCAGGGAGGAGAGAGTAGCACGCCAGCTTGGGCAGGAGCCAGATAGCTGCAGGGAGGTGAGAGCAGCACCACCAGCTTGGGCAGGAGCCAGATAGCTGCAGGGAGGAGAGAGCAACACGCCAGCTTGGGCAGGAGCCAGATAGCTGCAGGGAGGAGAGAGCAGCACGCCAGCTTGGGCAGGAGCCAGATAGCTGCAGGGAGGAGGGAGCAACACGCCAGCTTGGGCAGGAGCCAGATAGCTGCAGGGAGGAGAGAGCAGCACCACCAGCTTGGGCAGGAGCCAGA
The DNA here is from genome assembly GCF_040958095.1 of Procambarus clarkii. Lineage (NCBI taxonomy): Eukaryota > Metazoa > Arthropoda > Malacostraca > Decapoda > Cambaridae > Procambarus > Procambarus clarkii. The sequence goes on from NC_091175.1 coordinate 29,717,223, forward strand.
TAGCTGCAGGGAGAAGAGAGCAACACGCCAGCTTGGGCAATAGTAATAGCATGTTTGTGTGTAGAATTTAATTTCTCTTCAGCGGAACAATACACATTCGTGACCAACCGACACGCCAGAAGATGGAGAGACGACGACGGTTGGGTCCGTCCTGGACCACTAACATGTCGGGTGAGAATGGTCGAGGACGGACCGAGACGTCGTCGTCCCTCGTCTCCGGTGTGTGGGTTGGTCACCATGTCTTCACCCGCATTACTGTCACTCACTGTCTGTAATACATATGTGTACAACATCCTTCCTACTACTTGAGAGGAAACATACCTGGCCACACACCTGTCACTCACCTGGCCACACACGTCACTCATCCGGCCACACCTGTCACTCACCTGGCCACACCTGTCACTCACCTGGCCACACCTGTTACTCACCTGGCCACACTTGTCACTCACCTGGCCACACTTGTCACTCACCTGGCCACACCTGTCACTCACCTGGCCACACCTGTCACTCACCTGGCCACACACCTGTCACTCACCTGGCCACACCTGTCACTCATCCGGCCACACCTGTTACTCATCTGGCCACACCTGTCACTCACCTAGCCACACCTGTCACTCACCTGGCCACACCTGTCACTTATCTGGCCACACCTGTTACTCGCCTTGACACACCTGTTACTCGCCTGGCTACACCTGTCACTCGCCTGGCCACACCTGTTACTCGCCTGGCCACACCTGTTACTCGCCTGGCCAAACCTGTCACTCACCTGGCCACACCTGTCACTCACCTGGCCACACCTGTCACGCTTGTCACTCACCTGGCCACACCTGTTACTCACCTGGCCACGCACCCTTCACTCACCTGGCCACACCTGCTACTCACCTGGCAACACCTGTCTCCCGCCTGGCCACACCTGTCACTCACCTGGCCACACCTGCCACTCACCTGGCAAACACCTGTCACTCGCCTGACCACACCTGTCACTCACCTGGCCACACCTGTCACACGCCTGGCCATACCTGTTACTCACCTGGCCACACCTTTTACTCACCTGGCCACACCTGTCACCCGCCTGGCCACACCTGTCACTCACCTGTTACTCACCTGGCCACACCTGTCACTCACCTGGCCACACCTGTCACCCGCCTGGCCACACCTGTTACACACCTGGCCACAGCTGTCACTCACCTGGCCACACCTGTTACTCTCCTGGCCACACCTGTCACCCGCCTGGCCACACTTGTCACTCACCTGGCCACACCTGTCACTCACCTGGCCACACCTGTCACTCACCCGGCCACACCTGTCACTCACCCGGCCACACCTGTTACTCACCTGGCCACACACCTGTCACTCACCTGGCCACACCTGTCAGTCACCCGGCCACACCTGTTACTCACCTAGCCACATTTGTCACTCACCTGGCCACACCTGTCACTCACCCGGCCACACCTGTCACTCACCTGGCCACACCTGTCACTCACCTGGCCACACACCTGTCACTCACCTGGCCACACACCTGTCACTCACCCGGCCACACCTGTCACTCACCCGGCCACACCTGTCACTCACCCGGCCACACCTGTCACTCACCCGGCCACACCTGTCAGTCACCCGGCCACACCTGTCACTCACCTGGCCACACACCTGTCACTCACCTGGCCACACCTGTCAGTCACCCGGCCACACCTGTTACTCACTTGGCCACACCTGTCATTCACCCATTGGAAAAAGTAAGCTTACAGAGAGCTTCTTCACCTTAAAGGTGGTTTAAGTCAGCATTCCAGACTGCTGCCACAGAGAACTCGGCAAACATTAATCGTTGATCTCAACTTGACATGTTGGGATTGTTTTGACTCTTGCTTTTGCTCCGTGAATTCCTACTTTATCAAGACATGAAACATGAGAGAACTGACATCCTTAACAAAATAAGCATTTGTTCTGGATTGCTGCTTCATGAATTGTTACATCTTGACATGTTTCTCTTCATTGTGCATTGTCCTCAAAGAACAAAGGGAGCCGGTCGGCCGAGCGGACAGCACACTGTACTTGTGATCCTATGCTCCCGGGTTCGATCCCGCGCGCCGGCGAGAAACAATGGGCAGAGTTTCTTTCAGCCTATGCCCCTGTTACCTAGCAGTAAAATAGGTACCTGGGTGTTAGTCAGCTGTCACGGGCTGCTTCCTGGGGGTGGAGGCCTGGTCGAGGACCGGGCCGCGGGGACACTAAAGCCCCGAAATCATCTCAAGATAACCTCAAGATAACCAAATGGCCACACCTGTCACTCACCTGGCCACACCTGTTACCCGGCCACACCTGTCACTCATCTGGTCACACACCTTGTCACTCACCTGGCCACACCTGTCACTCACCTGGCCACACACCTGTCACTCACCTGGCCACACACCTGTCACTCACCTGGCCACACACCTGTCACTCACCCGGCCACACCTGTCACTCACCCGGCCACACCTGTCACTCACCCGGGAACACCTGTCACTCATCTAGCCACACTTGTCACTCACCTGGCCACACCTGTCACTCACCCGGCCACACCTGTCACTCACCTGGCCACACACCTGTCACTCACCCGGCCACACCTGTCACTCACCTGGCCACACACCTGTCACTCACCTGGCCACACACCTGTCACTCACCTGGCCACACACCTGTCACTCACCCGGCCACACCTGTCACTCACCTGGCCACACACCTGTCACTCACCCGGCCACACCTGTCACTCACCTGGCCACACCTGTCACTCACCTGGCCACACCTGTCACTCACTTGGCCACACACCTGTCACTCACCTGGCCACACCTGTCACTCACCTGGCCACACACCTGTCACTCACCTGGCCACACACCTGTCACTCACCTGGCCACACACCTGTCACTCACCTGGCCACACACCTGTCACTCACCTGGCCACACACCTGTCACTCACCTGGCCACACACCTGTCACTCACCTGGCCACACACCTGTCACTCACCTGGTCACACACCTGTCACTCACCTGGCCACACACCTGTCACTCACCTGGCCACACACCTGTCACTCACCTGGCCACACACCTGTCACTCACCTGGCCACAACCAGTCTCCTCGGGGCATCTTGGCACGGACCTCCACGCGGCCATACCTGGGGGGAGGGGGGACCATTGTGGCCTCAACATTACATTGCAACACCAACACAAGTCAAGGTAATAACGTGCTATGCAACACAAGACTTCACTATAAACTTGCAACAGAATATAAATGTTCTTCCCCTCAATGACCTTTAGGTTCCTCCCTACATTTTTGGAAACGAGAATTATCAAAACTATCGTGGCCCCACACCTGCACCTATCATGGCCCCACACCTGCACCTATCATGGTCCCTACGCCAGCACGTATCATGGCCCCCACACCTGCACCTATCATGGCCCCACACCTGCACCTATCATGGTCCCTACGCCAGCACGTATCATGGCCCCCACACCTGCACCTATCATGGCCCCACACCTGCACCTATCATGGCCCCACACCTGCACCTATCATGGTCCCTACACCAGCACGTATCATGGCCCCCACACCTGTACCTATCATGGCCCCACACCTGCACCTATCATGGCCCCACACCTGCACCTATCATGGCCCCACACAAGCACCAATCATGGCCCTCCACACTTGCACATATCAAGGCCCCACACCAGAACCTATCACGGCCCCACACCTGCACCTGTCATGGCTCCTACACCTGCACCTATCATGGCCCCATACCTGCACCTATCATGGCCCCACACCTGCACCTGTCATGGCTCCTACACCTGCACCTATCATGGCCCATATCCAGTACCTATCATGGCACGTCACCATCACACTATCATGGCCCCACACCTGCACCTATCATAGCCCCCACACCTGCGCCTATCATGGCCACACACCAGCACCAATCATAGCCCCCACACCTGCACCTATCATAACCTCACACCTACACCTATCATTGCCTCTCACCAGCACCTATCATGGCCCCCACACCTGTCCCTATCATGACCCCACACCAGCACCCATTTTTGCCCCACACCTGCACCTCTCATGGCCCCACACCTGCAAATATCATGGCCCCACACCAGCACCTAGCATGGCCCCAAACTAGCAACTCTCGTGGTCCCACACCTGCACCAATCATGGCCCCACACCAGCACCTATCACGGCCCCACACCAGCACCTATCATGGCCCCCACACCTGTACCTATCATGGCCCCACACCAGCACCCATCGTTACCCACACCTGCACCTCTCATGACCCCACACCTGCACCTATCATGGCGCCACACCAGCACCTAGCATTGCCCCACACCTGTACCTATCATGGCCCACACCAGCAACTATCATGGCGCCACACCAGCACCTAGCATTGCCCCACACCTGTACCTATCATGGCCCACACCAGCAACTATCATGGCGCCACACCAGCACATATCACGGCCCCAAACCATCACCTATCATGGCCTCAAACCATTACCTATCATGGCCCCACACCTGCACCTATCATGGCCCAACACTTGCACCTATCATGGCCCCCACACCAGAATCTATCATGGTCCAACACCTACACCTATCGCGGTCCCACACCAACATCTATCAGACCCACCCCCCCCCACACAAGCACCTATCATGGCCCCACACCTGCACCTATCATGGCCCCACACCTGCACCTATCATGGCCCCACACAAGCACCTATCATGGCCCTCCACACAGGCACCTATCATGGCCCCACACCCGCACCTATCATGGCCCCCACACAGGCACCTATCATGGCCCCATACCCGCACCTACCATGGCCCCCACACAGGCACCTATCATGGCCCCATACCCGCACCTATCATGGCCCCCACACAGGCACCTATCATGGCCTCATACCCGCACCTATCATGGCCCCCACACCTGCACCTATCATGGCCCCACACCCGCACCTATCATGGCCACCACACAGGCACCTATCATGGCCCCATACCCGCACCTATCATGGCCCAACACCTGTACCTATCATGGCCCCACACCTGTACCTTTCATGGCCCCACACCTGTACCTGGGAGGACGGGCTGGAGCTGTTACACACGACTCACAACTGATGACGTTCGAACATTTCTCGAAGCCTCGCTGACGCCCTGTGTTCGAGCCACCATCTATGAAAGCTTCACCCACGTACTTCAAGTAGAAATAATCGCCAACAGAACCTAAACACCTAATCTAACCTACGTCTAACTATAAATAGAATTTTTATGTATATATATATATATATATATATATATATATATATATATATATATATATATATATATATATATAATATATATATATATATATATATATATATATATATATATATATATATATATATATATACATATATATCTTAGAACAAACCAATTCTTAATACACAGTATGTATATATTGATGATTGTGTCTGGGGGAGGAGGGCCGCTGCTTTAACGAGCCCCGCCCGAGGAGGTGTTAGAAAGCCCCTGGGACAAGCGACTGTGAGCACCCACCTGAAGGCGAAGGAGGGGAGGGTCCTGAGCCTGGCGCTCATGATGGGGTTGAGGATGTTAGTCGGGGTCGCCGGTGCGCCAACAGCCGTAGTTGGCGCTCTCCGTGCACGCCTCACCCAGGTTCAGCTCACCGCTCCTCAGGAACTCCTCGGACTTCCAGTTGGACGTCAGTTGCTGTGATCCAGAATAATGTTAAAATGTAGAGTGATGGAGAGTGGTAGAGGGTGAGGGGGAGAGTGGTAGAGGGTGAGGGGGAGAGTGGTAGAGGGTGAGGGGGAGTGTGGTAGAGGGTGAGGGGGAGTGTGGTAGAGGGTGAGGGGGAGTGTGGTAGAGGGTGAGGGGGAGTGTGGTAGAGGGTGAGGGGGAGTGTGGTAGAGGGTGAGGGGGAGTGTGGTAGAGGGTGAGGGGGAGTGTGGTAGAGGGTGAGGGGGGAGAGTGGTAGAGGGTGAGGGGGAGTGTGGTAGAGGGTGAGGGGGAGTGTGGTAGAGGGTGAGGGGGGAGAGTGGTAGAGGGTGAGGGGGAGTGTGGTAGAGGGTGAGAGGGAGTGTGGTAGAGGGTGAGGGGGAGTGTGGTAGAGGGTGAGGGGGAGTGTGGTAGAGGGTGAGGGGGAGTGTGGTAGAGGGTGAGGGGGAGTGTGGTAGAGGGTGAGGGGGAGAGTGGTAGAGGGTGAGGGGGAGTGTGGTAGAGGGTGAGGGGGAGTGTGGTAGAGGGTGAGGGGGAGTGTGGTAGAGGGTGAGGGGGAGTGTGGTAGAGGGTGAGGGGGAGTGTGGTAGAGGGTGAGGGGGAGAGTGGTAGAGGGTGAGGGGGAGAGTGGTAGAGGGTGAGGGGGAGTGTGGTAGAAGGTGAGGGGGAGTGTGGTAGAGGGTGAGGGGGAGTGTGGTAGAGGGTGAGGGGGAGTGTGGTAGAGGGTGAGGGGGGAGAGTGGTAGAGGGTGAGGGGGAGTGTGGTAGAGGGTGAGGGGGAGTGTGGTAGAGGGTGAGGGGGAGTGTGGTAGAGGGTGAGGGGGAGAGTGGTAGAGGGTGAGGGGGAGAGTGGTAGAGGGTGAGGGGGAGAGTGGTAGAGGGTGAGGGGGAGTGTGGTAGAGGGTGAGGGGGAGTGTGGTAGAGGGTGAGGGGGAGAGTGGTAGAGGGTGAGGGGGAGAGTGGTAGAGGGTGAGGGGGAGAGTGGTAGAGGGTGAGGGGGGAGAGTGGTAGAGGGTGAGGGGGAGAGTGGTAGAGGGTGAGGGGGAGAGTGGTAGAGGGTGAGGGGGAGAGTGGTAGAGGGTGAGGGGGAGTGGTAGAGGGTGAGGGGGAGTGTGGTAGAGGGTGAGGGGGAGTGTGGTAGAGGGTGAGGGGGAGTGTGGTAGAGGGTGAGGGGAGTGTGGTAGAGGGTGAGGGGGAGTGTGGTAGAGGGTGAGGGGAGTGTGGTAGAGGGTGAGGGAGAGTGTGGTAGAGGGTGAGGGGGAGTGTGGTAGAGGGTGAGGGGGAGAGTGGTAGAGGGTGAGGGGGAGAGTGGTAGAGGGTGAGGGGGAGAGTGGTAGAGGGTGAGGGGGAGAGTGGTAGAGGGTGAGGGGGAGAGTGGTAGAGGGTGAGGGGGAGTGTGGTAGAAGGTGAGGGGGAGTGTGGTAGAGGGTGAGGGGGAGTGTGGTAGAGGGTGAGGGAGAGTGTGGTAGAGGGTGAGGGGGGAGTGTGGTAGAGGGTGAGGGGGAGAGTGGTAGAGGGTGAGGGGGAGTGTGGTAGAGGGTGAGGGGGAGTGTGGTAGAGGGTGAGGGGAGTGTGGTAGAGGGTGAGGGGGAGTGTGGTAGAGGGTGAGGGGAGTGTGGTAGAGGGTGAGGGAGAGTGTGGTAGAGGGTGAGGGGGAGTGTGGTAGAGGGTGAGGGGGAGAGTGGTAGAGGGTGAGGGGGAGAGTGGTAGAGGGTGAGGGGGAGAGTGGTAGAGGGTGAGGGGGAGAGTGGTAGAGGGTGAGGGGGAGAGTGGTAGAGGGTGAGGGGGAGTGTGGTAGAAGGTGAGGGGGAGTGTGGTAGAGGGTGAGGGGGAGTGTGGTAGAGGGTGAGGGAGAGTGTGGTAGAGGGTGAGGGGGGAGTGTGGTAGAGGGTGAGGGGGAGAGTGGTAGAGGGTGAGGGGGAGTGTGGTAGAGGGTGAGGGGGAGTGTGGTAGAGGGTGAGGGGGAGTGTGGTAGAGGGTGAGGGGGAGTGTGGTAGAGGGTGAGGGGGAGTGTGGTAGAGGGTGAGGGGGAGTGTGGTAGAGGGTGAGGGGGGAGAGTGGTAGAGGGTGAGGGGGAGTGTGGTAGAGGGTGAGGGGGAGTGTGGTAGAGGGTGAGGGGGGAGAGTGGTAGAGGGTGAGGGGGAGTGTGGTAGAGGGTGAGAGGGAGTGTGGTAGAGGGTGAGGGGGAGTGTGGTAGAGGGTGAGGGGGAGTGTGGTAGAGGGTGAGGGGGAGTGTGGTAGAGGGTGAGGGGGAGTGTGGTAGAGGGTGAGGGGGAGTGTGGTAGAGGGTGAGGGGGAGTGTGGTAGAGGGTGAGGGGGAGTGTGGTAGAGGGTGAGGGGGAGTGTGGTAGAGGGTGAGGGGGAGTGTGGTAGAGGGTGAGGGGGAGTGTGGTAGAGGGTGAGGGGGAGAGTGGTAGAGGGTGAGGGGGAGAGTGGTAGAGGGTGAGGGGGAGTGTGGTAGAAGGTGAGGGGGAGTGTGGTAGAGGGTGAGGGGGAGTGTGGTAGAGGGTGAGGGGGAGTGTGGTAGAGGGTGAGGGGGGAGAGTGGTAGAGGGTGAGGGGGAGTGTGGTAGAGGGTGAGGGGGAGTGTGGTAGAGGGTGAGGGGGAGTGTGGTAGAGGGTGAGGGGGAGAGTGGTAGAGGGTGAGGGGGAGAGTGGTAGAGGGTGAGGGGGAGAGTGGTAGAGGGTGAGGGGGAGTGTGGTAGAGGGTGAGGGGGAGTGTGGTAGAGGGTGAGGGGGAGAGTGGTAGAGGGTGAGGGGGAGAGTGGTAGAGGGTGAGGGGGAGAGTGGTAGAGGGTGAGGGGGGAGAGTGGTAGAGGGTGAGGGGGAGAGTGGTAGAGGGTGAGGGGGAGAGTGGTAGAGGGTGAGGGGGAGAGTGGTAGAGGGTGAGGGGGAGTGGTAGAGGGTGAGGGGGAGTGTGGTAGAGGGTGAGGGGGAGTGTGGTAGAGGGTGAGGGGGAGTGTGGTAGAGGGTGAGGGGAGTGTGGTAGAGGGTGAGGGGGAGTGTGGTAGAGGGTGAGGGGGAGTGTGGTAGAGGGTGAGGGAGAGTGTGGTAGAGGGTGAGGGGGAGTGTGGTAGAGGGTGAGGGGGAGAGTGGTAGAGGGTGAGGGGGAGAGTGGTAGAGGGTGAGGGGGAGAGTGGTAGAGGGTGAGGGGGAGAGTGGTAGAGGGTGAGGGGGAGAGTGGTAGAGGGTGAGGGGGAGTGTGGTAGAAGGTGAGGGGGAGTGTGGTAGAGGGTGAGGGGGAGTGTGGTAGAGGGTGAGGGAGAGTGTGGTAGAGGGTGAGGGGGAGTGTGGTAGAGGGTGAGGGGGAGAGTGGTAGAGGGTGAGGGGGAGTGTGGTAGAGGGTGAGGGGGAGTGTGGTAGAGGGTGAGGGGAGTGTGGTAGAGGGTGAGGGGGAGTGTGGTAGAGGGTGAGGGGAGTGTGGTAGAGGGTGAGGGAGAGTGTGGTAGAGGGTGAGGGGGAGTGTGGTAGAGGGTGAGGGGGAGAGTGGTAGAGGGTGAGGGGGAGAGTGGTAGAGGGTGAGGGGGAGAGTGGTAGAGGGTGAGGGGGAGAGTGGTAGAGGGTGAGGGGGAGAGTGGTAGAGGGTGAGGGGGAGTGTGGTAGAAGGTGAGGGGGAGTGTGGTAGAGGGTGAGGGGGAGTGTGGTAGAGGGTGAGGGAGAGTGTGGTAGAGGGTGAGGGGGGAGTGTGGTAGAGGGTGAGGGGGAGAGTGGTAGAGGGTGAGGGGGAGTGTGGTAGAGGGTGAGGGGGAGTGTGGTAGAGGATGAGGGGGAGTGTGGTAGAGGGTGAGGGGGAGAGTGGTAGAGGGTGAGGGGGAGAGTGGTAGAGGGTGAGGGGGAGAGTGGTAGAGGGTGAGGGGGAGAGTGGTAGAGGGTGAGGGGGAGTGTGGTAGAGGGTGAGGGGGAGTGTGGTAGAGGGTGAGGGGGAGAGTGGTAGAGGGTGAGGGGGAGAGTGGTAGAGGGTGAGGGGGAGAGTGGTAGAGGGTGAGGGGGAGTGTGGTAGAGGGTGAGGGGGAGAGTGGTAGAGGGTGAGGGGGAGAGTGGTAGAGGGTGAGGGGGAGTGTGGTAGAGGGTGAGGGGGAGTGTGGTAGAGGGTGAGGGGGAGAGTGGTAGAGGGTGAGGGGGAGAGTGGTAGAGGGTGAGGGGGAGAGTGGTAGAGGGTGAGGGGGGAGAGTGGTAGAGGGTGAGGGGGAGTGTGGTAGAGGGTGAGGGGAGTGTGGTAGAGGGTGAGGGGGAGAGTGGTAGAGGGTGAGGGGGAGTGTGGTAGAGGGTGAGGGGGAGTGTGGTAGAGGGTGAGGGGGAGAGTGGTAGAGGGTGAGGGGGAGAGTGGTAGAGGGTGAGGGGGAGAGTGGTAGAGGGTGAGGGGGAGAGTGGTAGAGGGTGAGGGGGAGAGTGGTAGAGGGTGAGGGGGAGAGTGGTAGAGGGTGAGGGGAGAGTGGTAGAGGGTGAGGGGGAGTGGTAGAGGGTGAGGGGGAGTGTGGTAGAGGGTGAGGGGGAGTGTGGTAGAGGGTGAGGGGGAGTGTGGTAGAGGGTGAGGGGAGTGTGGTAGAGGGTGAGGGGGAGTGTGGTAGAGGGTGAGGGGAGTGTGGTAGAGGGTGAGGGAGAGTGTGGTAGAGGGTGAGGGGAGTGTGGTAGAGGGTGAGGGGGAGAGTGGTAGAGGGTGAGGGGGAGAGTGGTAGAGGGTGAGGGGGAGAGTGGTAGAGGGTGAGGGGGAGAGTGGTAGAGGGTGAGGGGGAGAGTGGTAGAGGGTGAGGGGGAGTGTGGTAGAAGGTGAGGGGGAGTGTGGTAGAGGGTGAGGGGGAGTGTGGTAGAGGGTGAGGGAGAGTGTGGTAGAGGGTGAGGGGGGAGTGTGGTAGAGGGTGAGGGGGAGAGTGGTAGAGGGTGAGGGGGAGTGTGGTAGAGGGTGAGGGGGAGTGTGGTAGAGGATGAGGGGGAGTGTGGTAGAGGGTGAGGGGGAGAGTGGTAGAGGGTGAGGGGGAGAGTGGTAGAGGGTGAGGGGGAGAGTGGTAGAGGGTGAGGGGGAGAGTGGTAGAGGGTGAGGGGGAGAGTGGTAGAGGGTGAGGGGGAGTGTGGTAGAGGGTGAGGGGGAGTGTGGTAGAGGGTGAGGCGAAGAGTGGTAGAGGGTGAGGGGGAGAGTGGTAGAGGGTGAGGGGGAGAGTGGTAGAGGGTGAGGGAGAGTGTGGTAGAGGGTGAGGGGGAGAGTGGTAGAGGGTGAGGGGGAGAGTGGTAGAGGGTGAGGGGGAGTGTGGTAGAGGGTGAGGGGGAGTGTGGTAGAGGGTGAGGGGGAGAGTGGTAGAGGGTGAGGGGGAGAGTGGTAGAGGGTGAGGGGAGAGTGGTAGAGGGTGAGGGGGGAGAGTGGTAGAGGGTGAGGGGGAGTGTGGTAGAGGGTGAGGGGGAGTGTGGTAGAGGGTGAGGGGGAGTGTGGTAGAGGGTGAGGGGGAGAGTGGTAGAGGGTGAGGGGGAGTGTGGTAGAGGGTGAGGGGGAGTGTGGTAGAGGGTGAGGGGGAGTGTGGTAGAGGGTGAGGGGAGTGTGGTAGAGGGTGAGGGGGAGTGTGGTAGAGGGTGAGGGGAGTGTGGTAGAGGGTGAGGGAGAGTGTGGTAGAGGGTGAGGGGGAGTGTGGTAGAGGGTGAGGGAGAGTGTGGTAGAGGGTGAGGGGGAGTGTGGTAGAGGGTGAGGGGGAGTGTGGTAGAGGGTGAGGGGAGTGTGGTAGAGGGTGAGGGGGAGTGTGGTAGAGGGTGAGGGGAGTGTGGTAGAGTGTGAGGGAGAGTGTGGTAGAGGGTGAGGGGGAGTGTGGTAGAGGGTGAGGGGGAGAGTGGTAGAGGGTGAAGGGGAGAGTGGTAGAGGGTGAGGGGGAGAGTGGTAGAGGGTGAGGGGGAGAGTGGTAGAGGGTGAGGGGGAGAGTGGTAGAGGGTGAGGGGGAGTGTGGTAGAGGGTGAGGGGGAGTGTGGTAGAGGGTGAGGGGGAGTGTGGTAGAGGGTGAGGGAGAGTGTGGTAGAGGGTGAGGGGGAGTGTGGTAGAGGGTGAGGGGGAGTGTGGTAGAGGGTGAGGGAGAGTGTGGTAGAGGGTGAGGGGGGAGTGTGGTAGAGGGTGAGGAAGAGAGTGGTAGAGGGTGAGGGGGAGTGTGGTAGAGGGTGAGGGGGAGTGTGGTAGAGGGTGAGGGGGAGAGTGGTAGAGGGTGACGGGGAGAGTGGTAGAGGGTGAGGGGGAGTGTGGTAGAGGGTGAGGGGGAGTGTGATAGAGGGTGAGGGGGAGTGTGGTAGAGGGTGAGGGGGAGTGTGGTAGAGGGTGAGGGGGAGTGTGATAGAGGGTGAGGGGGAGTGTGGTAGAGGGTGTGGGGGGGGGGTGGGGTAGAGGGTGAGGGGGAGTGTGGTAGAGGGTGAGGGGGAGTGTGGTAGAGGGTGAGGGGGAGTGTGGTAGAGGGTGAGGGGGGAGTGTGGTAGAGGGTGAGGGAGAGGGTGGTAGAGGGTGAAGGGGAGTGTGGTAGAGGGTGAGGGGGGAGTGTGGTAGAGGGTGAGGGGGAGTGTGGTAGAGGGTGAGGGGGAGAGTGGTAGAGGGTGAGGGGGAGAGTGGTAGAGGGTGAGGGGGAGTGTGGTAGAGGGTGAGGGGGAGTGTGGTAGAGGGTGAGGGAGAGAGTGGTAGAGGGTGAGGGAGAGTGTGGTAGAGGGTGAGGGGGAGTGTGGTAGTGGGTGAGGGGGAGTGTGGTAGAGGGTGAGGGGGAGTGTGGTAGAGGGTGAGGGGGGAGTGTGGTAGAGGGTGAGGGGGAATGTGGTAGAGGGTGAGGGGGGAGTGTGGTAGAGGGTGAGGGGGAGAGTGTGGTAGAGGGTGAGGGAGAGTGTGGTAGAGGGTGAGGGGGAGTGTGGTAGTGGGTGAGGGGGAGTGTGGTAGAGGGTGAGGGGGAGTGTGGTTGAGGGTGAGGGGGAGTGTGGTAGAGGGTGAGGGGGGAGTGTGGTAGAGGGTGAGGGAGAGTGTGGTAGAGGGTAAGGGGGAGTGTGGTAGAGGGTGAGGGGGGAGTGTGGTAGAGGGTGAGGGGGGAGTGTGGTAGAGGGTGAGGGAGAGTGTGGTAGAGGGTGAGGGGGAGTGTGGTAGAGGGTGAGGGGGGAGTGTGGTAGAGGGTGAGGGAGAGTGTGGTAGAGGGTGAGGGGGAGAGTAGTAGAGGGTGAGGGGGAGTGTGGTACAGGGGGAGAGTGGTAGAGGGTGAGGGGGAGAGTGATAGAGGGTGAGGGGGAGTGTGGTACAGGGGGAGAGTGGTAGAGGGTGAGGGGGAGTGTGGTAGAGGGTGAAGGGGAGTGTGGTAGAGGGTGAGGGGGAGTGTGGTAAAGGGTGAGGGGGAGAGTGGTAGAGGGTGAGGGGGAGTATGGTAGAGGGTGAGGGGGAGTGTGGTAGAGGGTGAGGGGGAGAGTGGTAGAGGGTGAGGGGGAGTGTGGTAGAGGGTGAGGGGGAGTGTGGTAGAGGGTGAGGGGGAGTATGGTAGAGGGTGAGGGGGAGTGTGGTAGAGGGTGAGGGGGAGAGTGGTAGAGGGTGAGGGGGAGTATGGTAGAGGGTGAGGGGGAGTGTGGTAGAGGGTGTGGGGGAGAGTGGTAGAGGGTGAGGGGGAGTATGGTAGAGGGTGAGAGGGAGTGTGGTAGAGGGTGAGGGGGAGAGTGGTAGAGGGTGAGGGGGAGTGTGGTAGAGGGTGAGGGGGAGTATGGTAGAGGGTGAGGGGGAGTGTGGTAGAGGGTGAGGGGGAGAGTGGTAGATGGTTAGGGGGAGTATGGTAGAGGGTGAGGGGGAGTGTGGTAAAGGGTGAGGGGGAGAGTGGTAGAGGGTGAGGGGGAGTATGGTAGAGGGTGAGGGGGAGTGTGGTAGTGGGTGAGGGGGAGTGTGGTAGAGGGTGAGGGAGAGTGTGGTAGTGGGTGAGGGGGGAGTGTGGTAGTGGGTGAGGGGAAGTGTTGTAGAGGGTGAGGGGGAGTGTGGTAGTGGGTGAGGGGGAGTGTGGTAGAGGGTGAGGGGGAGTGTGGTAGAGGGTAAGGGGGAGTGTGGTAGTGGGTGAGGGGGAGTGTGGTAGAGGGTGAGGGGGAGTGTGGTAGAGGGTGAGGGGGAGTGTGGTAGAGGGTGAGGGGGAGTGTGGTAGTGGGTGAGGGGGAGAGTGGTAGAGGGTGACGGGGAGTGTGGTAGAGGGTGAGGGGGAGTGTTGTAGAGGGTGAGGGGGAGTGTGGTAGTGGGTGAGGGGGAGTGTGGTAGAGGGTGAGGGGGAGTGTGGTAGAGGGTGAGGGGGAGTGTGGTAGAGGGTGAGGGGGAGTGTGGTAGAGGGTGAGGGGAGAGAGGTAGAGGGGGAGCGAGACGGTGGAGTGCGAGGGTGAATGAGAGAGTGTGAGTGTGGTGGAGGATGAGAGAGTGTGAGTGTGGTGGAGGATGAGAGAGTGTGAGTGTGGTGGAGGATGAGAGAGTGTGAGTGTGGTGGAGGATGAGAGAGTGTGAGTGTGGTGGAGGATGAGAGAGTGTGAGTGTGGTGGAGGATGAGAGAGTGTGGTAAACATAGTCAGTAAGGCGCAGGTTGGGGTTATCACAACGATGTTGTGTGAGTCATAACAGCGGCTCCAAGGTGGACTAAAATACTAAACCTAAGGCCGGCCACACACGTGCAGTTTTAACTGACAGATATGACTGTTCAGTTATAACTGTCACAGTTCAAACTGACGTCAGTTAAAAATGAAATGCACACACACACGCACAGTTCAATCCCTCAGTTTTACTATGGATTCCGAGGAGTATGATCTTGGCGCTCTTGGTGTATTCTTGGCATTTGTCGCAGTTTAACTGTACAGTTCTGTTGAACTGACGAAATGAGCAACTGAGATACCCACACACGTGCAGTTTTAACTGACAGTTTTAACTGAACAGTTATAACTGTCAGTTAAAACTGCAGGTGTGTGGCCGGCCTTAGACTGGAAACCAAACAATTCTGGGTTGAAATAAAGGGATTGGTGCCTGCGCGCTGACCGTATATTGACTAGACCAAGAGTGAGTTCACTTGAAGATGTAATCACTGGAGCACTAACTTGGGACAGAAGAGCTTCCATTAGCAACAGGTGGACCCATTATGCAATAAACGCTTTTAATACATTCGAGATCACAAATACAGTAATTGTATAATTCCTTCACAATCAATTATACAATCCCTGAGATGGGTGTCGACGAAGTACATAGAGACTCCGTTATACAAGCCCTTGGGCGTACCTGCCACCAGGCTAGGATGTTGGCAGCAAGCCTGGCAGCTGACAACTTCTCACAGGGATAAGTAGACCGGCAGATGGTGTACTGCTAAGGAGAGGCGAGGAACCAGGTAGGTAATTCCTGGGGCAACAGGAACCGTTTACGTGGGTTCCGCACACGCGTTGGTGAGCCACAGCAACGCGTGGCCAGGTACAGCTAATTATCAATACTTAAGACATATATCCTTACCAGTGTAATCACCGCTATCAACTTGTATACTAGTTATTTGTTGATATAAAATTCTTCCTACAATGTGCCCTTTCAACTTACCTGTTATGTTACATTAAGGACCTGCCCGAACCGCTTGGCGTCCTTGCGGCTTTCTATGAATTTAAAAATACCAATTTTATGTAATCTCACCAACACTTTGTACCTTCTTGCAAATAAATTATTATTATTATTTTTATTATTATTATTATTATTATTATTATTATTATTATTATTATTATTACTATTATTATTATTATTATTATTATTATTATTATTATTATTATTATTATTATTATTATTATTATTATTATTATAAGAGAGACAAACAGAGAGACAAAGATATCACTCACAGGTTTGATGAAGAGTGTTGAATCACGAGTGTAACTGATGCTGCGGTTGTTGAGGTACACTTGGAACTCCCAGTTCTGGTGAGGAGCCAAGAAGGAACAACATATTCATCATTCACCTTGTCATATACCAAGCAATCTCATTTGAATTCATCAAATGTGTATTAATTATTTTATCACATCATATTTCACAGAGAAATCACATTATTGTGATATATCAATGACAAAATACACAGGAGCCGTAATGTGGATTCGAACCAAACCCTGGGAATCCCCAGATGCGCGCTCTACCCGACTACGCCACGACATGGTCAAAGAATTACAACCTGGGGTACTACTGCACCCTCGAGGACCCCCGAGGCTTCCACTGAAGCCAAACCAGGGTTTCACACAGTCTCCCCCCCCCTCCCCATTACACTCCTTACACCATCTGTCAATAGTCAGAGACGTCACATTATCGCGATATAAGATTTAGTTATATCAGTACAGAGATAGGATGTGTTCACAAATACTTGAGCGAGGGGGCTGTAACACTAGAACTGTAATATAGAAAGACCATAGATTTAACAGTGGAAGTTGGTAGTGAGTGGCAGTTGACCTGACCTGACGGGCTAGGGAGGGTGTCCCTGCCCTAAGGGATTAGTGTGTAGAAAACGGTGGCGCCAACCGCTTCCTGTGTCAAGTTATCAAACTAGGAGAATTATGAATGTATTACAGAATTAGGAGGAATTATCAATCGGGGTTAAGCTCTTATGTTAAAATTAACGTTAATTGAGATTAATGAATAAGTCTTGTATGTTAGCAAAAAAAAATTGACTTCAATCAGATCTGAAATAGGTAAAACATATTTCGTCACTGGAAAATAGGTACCTATCTTCTTGTTTGTTAAATCACGTAAATTAGGAGAATACAAGTGCTACTGAATATTGTAATTAGTCTGGCTCGAGTATCTAGATAATTCCAATTTGTTTTTTGGAATTAGAAGTCACCTTTAGTGACAAATACTGGAATTTAGTTAATAATCATTTTCAAAGATTAATCTGGCAACTAGCCTAGGGTCAACCACCCACGAGGTCAGTGTTGAGAGGTTTAGTCAGTGTGGGGTCAACTGGGAACAACACCTCTCCCTGGAGCCGGCAGCACATCGAGGCCAGGCTGTGATATTTTAAGGTAATTGTTTGTGTCTGAAGTTTTGCTACAGTGTAGAAAGTCACATTAATTGTTGTAGTTAATTTGCCAATCACTTCAGTTAGGAGAATATTGTTAGGAAGTGTTCCGATAGGGTTTTATTTATTTTTTTATTTTCTTTGATAACCTTTGATTTTAATAAATTTAGTTTAAAATATTATGGTGTTTAGTGCAATTTACAAACGGTTATTTTACATTGTACTGGACATATAACCCCATGCTTAAGACTAGGGCTCTCTCCGCAAACCTACAAGCATTTAATAACTAACATAATCCCTTTATACTTTGATTTAATTACCACACTTAACGTCAAGCTTAGCCCTCCTTTTCTGATAATTGGGGGATACATTTTCATGGTTTATGCATAATTGGCGGTACCCTGCTTCACCGTCAATTGAGGGTAGTGGGTAAATCACTCAGTGGGTAGCGGGTGTTGGCGGCGTTTCAGAGTGGTGCAGTGTAGCATAGCGGGCACCGTGTCCTTCAGCCGTGATATTTAAATTAATAAATCAATCCATTAATGTAACATCACTTGTATGTATATACCTTACCTGAATAAACATCTGAATCTGAATCTAAACGTTTAGATCTCTAGGACTTGTACTGAAGATTACACAGCACAACTGTGGTTTCTGTAGATATTTACTTAATAACGACCAGCATTTAACCAGTAAGTGAGGTTAAAGGCTGATCCCCGTTACACACCACTACTCTCACACCACCGTACACCACTACTCCCACACCACCGTACACTGTTACTCTCACACCACCGTACACTGTTACTCTCACACCACCGTACACCACTACTCCCACACCACCGTACACTGTTACTCTCACACCACCGTACACTGTTACTCTCACACCACCGTACACTGTTACTCTCACACCACCGTACACCACTACTCCCACACCACCGTACACTGTTACTCTCACACCACCGTACACTGTTACTCTCACACCACCGTACACTGTTACTCTCACACCACCGTACACTGTTACTCTCACACCACCGTACATTGTTACTCTCACACCACCGTACACCACTACTCCCACACCACCGTACACTGTTACTCTCACACCACCGTACACTGTTACTCTCACACCACCGTACACTGTTACTCTCACACCACCGTACACTGTTACTCTCACACCACCGTACACTGTTACTCTCACACCACCGTACACTGTTACTCTCACACCACCGTACACTGTTACTCTCACACCACCGTACACTGTTACTCTCACACCACCGTACACCACTACTCTCACACCACCGTACACTGTTACTCTCACACCACCGTACACTGTTACTCTCACACCATCGTACACTGTTACTCTCACACCACCGTACACTGTTACTCTCACACCACCGTACACTGTTACTCTCACACCACCGTACACTGTTACTCTCACACCACCGTACACCACTACTCTCACACCACCGTACACTGTTACTCTCACACCACCGTACACTGTTACTCTCACACCACCGTACACCACTACTCCCACACCACCGTACACTGTTACTCTCACACCACCGTACACTGTTACTCTCACACCACCGTACACTGTTACTCTCACACCACCGTACACCACTACTCCCACACCACCGTACACTGTTACTCTCACACCACCGTACACTGTTACTCTCACACCACCGTACACTGTTACTCTCACACCATCGTACACCACTACTCTCACACCACCGTACACCACTACTCTCACACCACCGTACACTGTTACTCTCACACCACCGTACACTGTTACTCTCACACCATCGTACACCACTACTCTCACACCACCGTACACTGTTACTCTCACACCACCGTACACCACTACTCTCACACCACCGTACACTGTTACTCTCACACCACCGTACACTGTTACTCTCACACCACCGTACACCACTACTCTCACACCACCGTACACTGTTACTCTCACACCACCGTACACTGTTACTCTCACACCACCGTACACTGTTACTCTCACACCACCGTACACCACTACTCTCACACCACCGTACACTGTTACTCTCACACCACCGTACACCACTACTCTCACACCACCGTACACTGTTACTCTCACACCACCGTACACTGTTACTCTCACACCATCGTACACTGTTACTCTCACACCACCGTACACTGTTACTCTCACACCATCGTACACCACTACTCTCACACCACCGTACACTGTTACTCTCACACCACCGTACACTGTTACTCTCACACCACCGTACACTGTTACTCTCACACCACCGTACACTGTTACTCTCACACCACCGTACACTGTTACTCTCACACCATCGTACACCACTACTCCCACACCACCGTACACCACTACTCACCATACCGCCGTACACCACTACTCCTGGTTGATACCTGGTTGATGGGGTTCTGAGAGTTCTTCTACTCCCCAAGCCCGGCCCGAGGCCAGGCTTGACTTGTGAGAGTTTGGTCCACCAGGCTGTTGCTTGGAGCGGCCCGCAGGCCCACATACCCACCACAGCCCGGTTGGTCCGGCACTCCTTGGAGGAATAAATCTAGTTTCCTCTTGAGGGAGTCTCGTCGTGGACGTGGTGGCGAGCAGACGTGCTTTGCTTCGCTCTGCTACTGGCGTCTGGTGGGTGGACGTGTTTGTCGTCGCTGTTGGCCGGCGTGTTGACGGATGGGCGGATAACGTCACGCTGGGGGTGGTATATGTGCCATCATGGGCTCCTACACACCTCCACTAAAGCGCAAGGAGTCCATAGGACTCAAGTTTAGTTGTCATGCTGCTCCCGACCTTGTATCCACCACGATCTTCGAAGTGTTACAGATCAAGCAGGAAGAAATATTTGGTTACCAACCACTGCCAGGGAACAGGGTGGTGTTGAAATTTGGAAACAATGTGGCATTTTCAGAGTTTCTTAAGAAGTATGATGATGACATTATAAGTTTACCTAATGGGAAAGGATCAGTACAAGTGCTTAATTTGAGCAAAACGTTTACATACGTTTCTGTGAGGGATGCGCCATTTGAAATGTTGAATGGAACTATTGTACACATACTGGAACAATATGGGAAAGTGGACAATGTTCGTTTTAATAAATATACGTATGGCCCAGGGAAAGGGTGTTTTAATGGAACACGAACAGTAAAGATGGAACTTCACCGTAATATTCCATCATCAATGTCAGTAGCAGGTCATTATATTAAGTTTATATACAATGGCCAAATGCAAACTTGTTTCAAGTGTGGGCGTACTGGTCACATGGCTGCTGCCTGCCAGGTGGAGGCATCGGAACGGATCAACATTTTTCATGAACATGACTTTCCGCCATTAATAGAGGATAGTGTATCAGGAAATGAACCCGCTGCTGTAAATACTGTAGTTCTAGGTGAGGTAGATGAAGTAACCCACAACTCTGTAAGTGAAACGTCTGTGGAAGTGACTCCCAGTGCGAATGAGGCCGGTGAAGGTAACTTAGATCAGGACGATGAAGGTAATGCAGACAAGGAGGGTGCAGGTGACACTGCTCAGGACGCTTTACCGGCTGTTGGTAGCCCTGGTGAGGGTGAGGTAAGTCTGGACACTATACATGTGGACGCCCATAACATAGGTGCTGACGCTGCGAAGAGCTGCGAGGCTGGCGGTGGTGCTGACCTTGGTGAGGTGACGATGGAACAAGTAATTGGTTGTCAACTGGATGTGGAGGATGACACAATGGTGGATAATGATGTAGAAATGTCTGTGCAGAGAGCAACTCCACCCTCTTCAGTAAGGTATGATAGAAAGGGTAGGGGTAGTGTGAGGGCTGGGGGTGTGAAGGCTAAGGGTGTGAAGGCTGGTTCTGTAACCAGTCACGGGAAGAAACGGAAAAAATTTACTCGGAGTATTGATCTGGAACGTATGAAGGACTACGCCGCTAAATTAAAAGTCTCTGAAAAAATTGAGCAGGTTGTTGCCGTTGAAGTTCACCGTGACCAAGGCCCCGAAGAGTCACCGAAACGTAGCGAGGGCACAGTACAACCGGTGAGTGAGGATCATGGTAAAGAGAACAGTGATAAGACATGGTGGGATCTTGTGGAACATGCACAGAATCGAGACGCGAGTGCAAATATTAAACTTAAACTTCGAAAAGGGAAAGATGACACTAAGATAGTGTCAAGTGAGATAATGACGGATAAAGGGTAATTTTGGTTTCTCTTCAAATTCCATTCGTGAAGCCAATTAATTTTAATTGTGCTACTTTGAACATTAATGGGCTCAATTGTAGAAATAAACAGTTGCAGCTGTTATCATTGTTTAAATATTATAATTTGGATGTACTTTTAGTGCAAGAACACAATGTACAAGATGTTAAGAAACTTGATGTGCTGCTTGATTTCTTTGAAATATTGATAAATCCAACGACTTTGTTGAAAGGTGGTACGATGATATTGATTGCTAAGCGAGCCCACATCAAGGTTCTTAATACTGAAATAGATGATAATGGTAATGTTTTATATGCGAGGATTTCCTTTTTTGACGCAATAATTCTTGTACTTAATGTGTATGCTCCCTCTGGCACCCGCAGGAAGAAAGAGAGGGAGGACTTGTTCTCTAACGAGTTATTATATTTTTTCAGAAATGATACGCGTAACGTTATTTTTGGTGGCGACTTTAATTGTGTCACTTCTATGAGAGATTGTAGCATTCAGTCGAACGCATGTGTATCTCCTGCTTTAATTACACTTTTGAAATGTATTGGTCTAAAGGATGCAAATAGCATTAACGGAGGTGTATATGAATACACATATGTTCGCCAGAATTATGGTTCTAGGCTTGACAGATTATATATGCACTCGTTACATGATAAAATTAGTTCTTGCAGTACTGTTCCGGTCAGCTTTTCAGATCACTGTATGGTTGTGGTGAAGCTTGTTATTGACGATCAGGTTAAAGTGGGGACAGGGTCATGGAAGCTCAATTGCAGTCTGTTGCAGAGTAGAGATGTAATTGATAATTTTCAAGTATTGTGGGAACATCTGGTTGGGCAAAAACGTAAGTTCAGATGTCTATTGGAGTGGTGGGACATGTGTAAAGTTGCATGCAAAAGTTTCTTCGTGAAAGTATCCAAACGAAAGGCTGCTGAAAAATATGGTCTGTTAAACTTATTCCAACAAAGACTAAAACAACTTTATGTAAAGGTCAATATGGGACTAGACAAGTATGAGGAAATTACCATTTTAAAAGACAGAATTAACAAATTGAGGGATGAAATATCTGAAGGAGTCAATGTTCGCCTCCAGATTAATGATAGGATGTATGGTGAAAAACTCTCTCCTTATTTGTTAAGTAAAGTCAAGAATAACAAGGGTACAGCACTTGTGACTAGTATTAAAGCAGGTGATGGGACGGATATGACAAATACGGATGGGATTGTATGTTATGTTTGGGGTGAATTAGAGAAATTGTACAAAAAAGTAAACGTGGACCAAGGTATGCAGGAGTATTTCCTTGGAAAATGTACACGGGTTTTAACCCTGGATGACAACACGTCATTATTGGCAGATGTAGATAAGCAGGAAGTGTGGAGTGTTGTCAAGAGTTTAAAGAAGGGTAAATCACCTGGCTGTGATGGGTTCCCGGCGGAATTTTATTTCTATCTATGGGATGTCATTGGTAAAGACTTTGTACAAGTGGTGCAGTATAGCATACTGCATAGGAAGCTTAGCATGTCACAATCTCATGGGATTATTAAGATGATACCTAAAACGGGTGATATGCATATTCTAACGAACTGGAGGCCACTTTCCCTACTAAACCAGGATTATAAAATAATATCGAAACTGTTGGCAAATAGACTTAGGATTGCAATGGATAAACTTATATCAAAGGAACAGTTTTGTGGTGTGCCTGGAAGATCTATAATCAATTGTAATAATGTAATTAGGGATGTTGTGTATTATGTGTCTGAGAATAATGTTCCTTCCTCCATGATAAACCTCGACTGGTCGAAAGCCTTTGACCGTGTTGATGTTCAGTTTGTATTAGAAATATTGGATAGGGTTGGAGTGGCACGAGAATTTATTGATTGGATCCGTATGCTTTATAAAGAGTGTCGGAGCAGCGTCTGTATCAATGGAGTCTTAAGTAAACCTTTTTCAGTTGAACGATCTGTACGTCAGGGATGTCCACGCTCAATGATTTTGTATGTTATATTTCAAGAGCCACTGTACTTGGCAATAAAAAGCAATGACTTTATTGTTCCACCTCGTCTTCCTAATGCTATGACACTTCCTGTTGTTGGTTATGCAGATGATACAACTATTTTTGTGTCGACAGAAGACTCGGTGGTGAATGTTCAGAATGAGTTAGACAACTTTGAACGAGCGACAGGTGCTGTTATTAACAAGAACAAAACGTGTATGATGGGTCTTGGCAGTTGGTGTAATAAGGTTAACTGGACAGGTTCATGGTTCAAGGTGGTGGAGTCTATTAAAGCTCTTGGGATTTGCTGGTGTAAGACATATGAAACAACATTGGTTACGAATTGGCAAGTACTATGTGGGAATATAATAGTTGCAACGAATATGTTGTCAAATAGGAAATTGACCCTGTTTCAGAAGGCTGTAATAATCAATTGCAAAATTTTGTCTAAAGTGTGGTATTTGTCTCACAGCTTTCCCATAGACAAGAAAAGTGCTATAGAGATTGACAAAACTATTTTTAGATATGTATGGTATGGTAGATACCAACCAATTAAACGAACTACCCTATGTAAAGGTAAGAAAAACGGTGGAATAGGAATACTGAATGTGTACCATAAGTCATTGGCAATCTTATGTGTTACCTTTAGAAAGGAGATAATGCAGAGGGATAGTGTAAATGCACTAGGACATTACTATTGTAAATTACGTGTTAGCTACTTGATACATATGCCAGAGTATACTGACCATGATACATATGCCAGAGTATACTGACCATGATACATATGCCAGAGTATACTGACCTTGCCTTTATTTCACCGCACTTTTATTCATGTGCACTTGATGTTCTCAGGCAGATTTGTAATATTGAAGGTTTTTTAATGATGAACAGTAAACAAGTGTATGATGTTATACTACCAAATATAGTTCCTAGAGTAGAGGAGGCATATCCACTCTTTAGCTGGCAAGTAATATGGGCAAACCTTCATGTTAAATTTATTGCCCCAAAACAACGTGAGCTGTTGTATCGCTATATTCATGAGACCCTTCCTACTAATGATAGGTTGTTGATGTTGGGCATTAAAGACGACAATAGGTGTGACCAATGTACTGAAATTGAGAATAATATGCATATATTTTATTTCTGTAAGCAGAAAGTTGTTCTTGTAAACTGGATTAGAGACACTCTTAAAGATTTATGTGGACCAAGTATTAGAGTGGAGTTAATGAGGTTTTTAATGTTTCATATTGACATAAAATGCAAGAAAATTAGGAATACAATAATTATGTTACTTTCTGATTACATTTTTTGTGTGTGGATAGGCAGGCAGGAAGGTTACTCAGTAGACAAAATATTGAAGTTCTTGCGAGGCAGGATCAGGTATAACATTTGGGGTTTAAGGCTCATGCTCGGTGATGATATGGAAAATTGGTTTACTGAGGCTTATATAAAATATATATAAATGTAATATTTTCCCCTGTATTTTAATGTAAGTTTATTCTTCAATTTTTGTAACTCGTTTATAGGGGTTTTCTAAAAAATCTTGTTCTGTACTACTGAAACACTTGTTCACTAAGAATTGTAATGTATAATTGCCTTGTAACATTTATGTATATGTAACTTATATTGTATTTTTTTAAATAAAGATAAAAAAAAAGTTTCCTCTTGAAAATGTCCACGGTTGTTCCGGCAATATTTCTTATGCTTGCTGGGAGGACGTTGAACAACCGTGGACCTCTGATGTTCATACAGTGTTCTCTGATTGTGCCTATGGCACCTCTGCTCTTCACTGGTTCTATTCTACATTTTCTTCCATATCGTTCACTCCAGTACGTTGTTATTTTACTGTGTAGATTTTTTACTTGGTCCTCCAGTATCTTCCAGGTGTATATTATTTGATATTTCTCTCGTCTTCTTTCTAGTGAGTATATTTGGAGGGCTTTGAGACGATCCCAATAATTTAGGTGCTTTATTGCGTCTATGCGTGCCGTATATGTTCTCTGTATTCCCTCTATTTCAGCAATCTCTCCTGCTCTGAAGGGGATAGTGAGTACTGAGCAGTACTCAAGACGGGACAACACAAGTGACTTGAAGAGTACAACCATTGTGATGGGATCTCTGGATTTGAAAGTTCTCGTAATCCATCCTATCATTTTTCTGGCTGACGCAATATTTGCTTGGTTATGCTTCCTAAACGTTAGGTCGTCAGACATCATTATTCCCAAATCCTTTACATGCTGTTTTCCTACTATGGGTACATTTGATTGTGTTTTGTACCCTGTATTATGTTTAAGGTCCTCATTTTACCGTATCTGAGTACCTGGAATTATCACTGTTAAACATCATGTTATTTGCTGATGCCCAGTCGAAAACTTTATTAATATCAGCTTGAAGTTTTTCAATGTCTTCAGCCTACCGCAGTACACCACTACTCACCCTACCACCGTACACCACTACTCACCCTACCACCGTACACCACTACTCACCCTACCACCGTACACCACTACTCACCCTACCACCGTACACCACTACTCACCCTACCACCGTACACCACTACTCACCCTACCACCGTACACCACTACTCACCCTACCACCGTACACCACTACTCACCCTACCGCCGTACACCACTACTCACCCTACCGCCGTACACCACTACTCACCCTACCACCGTACACCACTACTCACCCTACCACCGTACACCTCTACTCACCCTACCACCGTACACCTCTACTCACCCTACCACCGTACACCTCTACTCACCCTACCGCCGTACACCACTACTCACCCTACCGCAGTACACCACTACTCACCCTACCGTCGTACACCACTACTCACCCTACCGTCGTACACCACTACTCACCCTACCGTCGTACACCACTACTCACCCTACCGCAGTACACCACTACTCACCCTACCACCGTACACCACTACTCACCCTACCGCCGTACACCACTACTCACCTTACCACCGTACACCACTACTCCCACACCACCGTACACCACTACTCACCCTACCGCAGTACACCACTACTCACCCTACCACCGTACACCACTACTCACCCTACCGCCGTACACCACTACTCCCACACCACCGTACACCACTACTCACCCTACCGCCGTACACCACTACTCCCACACCACCGTACACCACTACTCACCCTACCGCCGTACACCACTACTCACCCTACCGCCGTACACCACTACTCACCCTACCGCCGTACACCACTACTCCCACACCACCGTACACCACTACTCACCCTACCGCCGTACACCACTACTCCCACACCACCGTACACCACTACTCACCCTACCGCCGTACACCACTACTCACCCTACCGCCGTACACCACTACTCCCACACCACCGTACACCACTACTCACCCTACCACCGTACACCACTACTCACCCTACCGCCGTACATGCTAATCTCGTGCTCCCAGACATTTTCATCTATGCCGTCGTCGAACTCGTCGTTGAAGATGAGGCAGGGGAATTCGAAGCAGTCATTGGGATCTATCACATCTGTGGGGGTCACAGGGCATCATATTATAGCCTTATCTTTGAAAAATATACAATATTTATATAATATAATAGGGAAAACAATACCAATATGGTCATCTTTTAAATTGGACGAACACTATCACATTATTTACGGCGCGGGAAAAGCAAAAATATTCACATAATTTGAAATTTACTTGAAAATGTTAAGCAAATCATAAATTATTTGGCATCAGTGTCGTGAAAATTTCATTGCAATATGTTAAAAAAGGGATTTTATACGAATTTAAGAAAAAAGTGTTGATAAGGAGAAGAGCTGCTATTAACTGGAACTAAAGGATAATGCAGTAATAGATGCAAACACCCGACCGACGCAAAGAAGAAGAAGAATAGTAAGGAAGGTCCCCAAAGTGGATCCGCAGTTGGTGCCTTTTCTAGCATTACTGAGGGATACATAGTGTAGGGTTGAGATGATACTGTGTGGGTCAGTGAGGACATGAGCAAGCCACTCCCGGGAAGCACCGGCATCCCTTTATTAATACCCATTCCTGATGCATACCAACAGTCGACACCCACCGACCTTCCTAACACCTGCCAACCCTCCCGACACCCACCGACCTTCCTAACACCTGCCAACCCTCCCGACACCCACCGACCTTCCTAACACCTGCCAACCCTCCCGACACCCACCGACCTTCCTAACACCTGCCAACCCTCCCGACACCCACCGACCTTCTGTTACGGCCCTCTCGGGACGCAACGGGGTTCTTACTCTGATGTCGTTAGAGGAAGATATATATATCCGACCCCAAGCCAGTAGAGGCTTTCAAGGGATGCGATCCGTGACGCAAGTAACTTAAAGGGAGTATGGAAAGAAAGTTAAGAACTTAATATAATATAATGTTCACCTTCACCGTTTAATATATATAATAAAAGAGTACACAAGGGGGAGGGGTATTAACACTTTACAAAGGGGATCAACACTGTAGTCTTCTGTTGGAGACTATGGATCCTCGAAGCTAGATGCTGAGTCCGCGGCGCTTTCTTCGTGGCCTCAAGACGTGTCCTCTGAGAACGCCGAGTCTACCCTGGCCACAGGTCAGCCACACCACAGGTCCACTGGGGGCACCGTCGTGGAGGCCGTCAACCACACGTCCAGCAGGTCTGCTGGCAGGTACTGAGCCACCAAGGCTGGTACGGCCACTCCACGAACGATAAAAGGGGTACGCCCTAGACAGGAGTCTCGTGTGATATCACCAATCACCCTCCTGTCCTCAATACCCCAGTGGATTATCGTCTCCAACCGTCGGTCCCGGGTAAATCCTTCCACTGCCACTCCACTGGCAGGCTTAACACACCACAGTGTTCTTCCGGGGGGACGACGTCACGACAGCTGCAGCAAACTTCACTGTATGGAGACTGGCTGCCTCGGGTAGACTGACTACACCTTCAACACAGTGGTCCCAGGTCGGCTCTGTAAGCAGACACGTCATCAATAACAGAGACACTAAAACACCACACTTACTGCCTCAGATACAAACGCCCGACATATCCACTCCATAGATGGCGCTGTCGTCGGAGCACCACCTCACCAGAGGTCAGGAGCGGCGGTGTTGAGCGCTGAACCAGACTGGAAACTGGTCCTCGAGGCCAGTACACGCTGTCCTCACTAGGTGTCGTCGTTCGTTTGGCGGGGGTTTCGGGAGCTGACCCACAGATGGCGTGTTTGTCACTGCTCCAGGCACGGACGCTGGATCCGGGTTCGTAACACCTTCCTAACACCTGCCAACCCTCCCGACACCCACCGACCTTCCTAACACCTGCCAACCCTCCCGACACCCACCGACCTTCCTAACACCTGCCAACCCTCCCGACACCCACCGACCTTCCTAACACCTGCCAACCCTCCCGACACCCACCGACCTTCCTAACACCTGCCAACCCTCCCGACACCCACCAGTGAGTGAGCGCATACTAGAGAATATGTCTTTTACTTTGAACTCATTTTGAATGGGATGCCGTGTGAACTAGCAATGGAAATCAAAACACATTTACAAGAGGGAGGTCTGAGCAGACAACAACAATGCCATGCTGTGCATCAGAGCGGCAGATCATGCTACAGTGGAGCCGAGGAACCGGCCGGCCGAGCGGACAGCACACTGGACTTTTGATCCTGTGGTCCCGGGTTCGATCCCGGGCGCCGGCGAGAAACAATGGGCAGAGTTTCTTTCACCCCTGTTACCTAGCAGTAAAATAGGTACCTGGGTGTTAGTAAGCTGTCACGGGTTGTTTCCTGGGGGTGGAGGCCTGGTCGAGGACCGGGCCGCGGGGACACTAAAGCCCCGAAATCATCTCAAGATAACAAGATCTCAAGATACATAATAACACGAATAATAATGAGTAAGAATGCTATTTCATATATTTTGTTATATATGTAATATATATAATCTGTTATTATATATAATATAAATAATCTGTTATTATCTATAATATAAATAATCTGTTATTATCTATAATATAAATAATCTGTTATTATATATAATATAAATAATCTGTTATTATATATAATATAAATAATCTGTTATTATCTATAATATAAATAATCTGTTATTATATATAATATAAATAATCTGTCCAATCTGTTATTTCCACCAATGTCAAACTTTTTTTTGGGGGGGGGGAACTTTTTTTTTAATCTGATTTTGTTGTTGTTGTTTCTACATGTTGGAGAATGTGAAGACGTTCCTGAGTATGTAAAGTTTGAGTGAGATTGGTCAACATGTTAATGAGCCACGTGTGGCACAAGTTGTCACTTACTTTGGTTTGTTGCCGATTTATTTACAGATTTCAAACTCTATTTTCTTTGTCTCTTTAGGTTGTAATGATGAATGGTGATCAGTTGCGGGCCTTATCACTTATATAAATAATACTTATTATCCTTATTAACCCATTATCCTTAACTCTGTCTTTTGTTTTTTGGGGTTATTTTTTCATTACTTCATTTCAACACATATTTACCTACAACTTTCACAGATTCGAGTACGAATGCCAACCAATGTTTATCAAAACATACGAGAACATTAATAAATTAGAACTACCATATTCGTTGTTATCTTCAATTATCTCTAAAACTGGAATTTCACCTTTGAGGCGGCTTCAAAAATGCAGTTTCTGACCGATTCTCACCATTGTTACACATGTGCATGATGGTCCCTTCTGCAATATTTATTATTTGTTTCTTTCATATACGCCAAACTTTCGGAGTTATAAATATTTGTCTAAATTTGGCGCTTATTAAAGTGCCACATTGACGATGTTTTTTACAGTAAACTCTACTGTAGTTTAAACTGCCAAACTAAATTCTAAATAATAAAAAGGAAAGTCTATGCTCTCTGGAACCATAATAACACCAAATGAACCATTTGTGAAATCTAATATTTTTAAACTCGATATGAAAACCTGAAATTATATAATTATTTAAATTAATTTTTGTTAATTGTTTGTGTGTTCATGTTACGATGATGATCTATTTGTAAAGGTTGGAGCATTTACCATGTAAATTAAGGAAATTTGTTTAAAAAGTTTGATCAAATTTAAAAACTCCTTTTCCCGGCCCTTTAATTCTTCCCGTAAGCTGATTTTATTGGAATACATTTTTAAACACATGGCAAGTTTCCGAAAATATATATTTAAATCCTCTATGTTTCCAGTGTATTAAAGAATTTGCTAGAAGATAGCTAACAGATAATCCTAGATTTTACATGTGACATGTTACCCGCCTTGAACACACATACATTACTGATCACTATAAGCGAGTACATCTTGTTTCATCATCGGACTCTGACTGAGTATGACACCTTGGTCAACGGGCTGAACTTCAACCACTGTCAAGCTCAAGCGTTATCGTACAGCTAATTAGTAACTAAATTCAAGAACAGACTATGGGTGGTCCTCAATGTAGCAGAGTCTGAAAGCTATTCAGTTGGTAGGAGCATACTATAGAGCAGCATACTATTGGGCAGCGTACTATTGGTCAGCATACTATTGGTCAGCATACTATTGGGCAGCATACTATTGAGCAGCATACTATTGGGTAGCGTACTATTGAGCAGCGTACTATTGGGCAGCATACTATAGAGCAGAGTACTATTGGGTAGCGTACTATTGGACAGCGTATTATTGGGCAGCATACTATTGGGCAGCATACTATTGGGCAGCGTATTATTGGGCAGCATACTATTGGGCAGCATACTATTGGGCAGCATACTATTGGGCAGCGTATTATTGGGCAGCATACTATTGGGCAGCATACTATTGGGCAGCATACTATTGAGCAGCATACTATTGGGCAGCATACTATTGGGCAGCATACTATTGGGCAGCGTATTATTGGGCAGCATACTATTGGGCAGCGTATTATTGGGCAGCATACTATTGGGCAGCATACTATTGGGCAGCATACTATTGGTCAGCATACTATTGGGCAGCATACTATTGGGCAGCGTATTATTGGGCAGCATACTATTGGGCAGCATACTATTGGGCAGCGTATTATTGGGCAGCATACTATTGGGCAGCGTATTATTGGGCAGCATACTATTGGGCAGCATACTATTGGGCAGCATACTATTGGGTAGCATACTATTGGGCAGCATACTATTGGGCAGCATACTATTGGGCAGCATACTATTGGGTAGCATACTATTGGGCAGCGTATTATTGGGCAGCGTATTATTGGGCAGCATACTATTGGGCAGCATACTATTGGGCAGCATACTATTGGGTAGCATACTATTGGGCAGCATACTATTGGGTAGCATACTATTGGGCAGCATACTATTGGGCAGCATACTATTGGGCAGCATACTATTGGGCAGCATACTATTGGGCAGCATACTATTGGGTAGCATACTATTGGGCAGCGTATTATTGGGCAGCGTATTATTGGGCAGCATACTATTGGGCAGCATACTATTGGGCAGCATACTATTGGGTAGCATACTATTGGGCAGCGTATTATTGGGCAGCATACTATTGGGCAGCATACTATTGGACAGCGTACTATTGGGCAGCATACTATTGGGCAGCATACTATTGGGCAGCATACTATTGGGTAGCATACTATTGGGCAGCGTATTATTGGGCAGCATACTATTGGGCAGCATACTATTGGGCAGCATACTATTGGGCAGCATACTATTGGGCAGCATACTATTGGGCAGCGTGCTCGGCTCCTTGTTGTAAGTTAGGTTTTATGACCAAAGGGCTTGGCAAGAATGGAGGGGGGGGGGGGGGTAGGAAGAATGATTAGTTTAAATTCTTGAGATAAAGGATGAGGAGGGAAAACTCGGAGTATAAAGTATTGGGTGGCCGGTCCACTTGGCTTGGAACTCTGTGACTGGCAGTGGAGTCGGTGGTGAGTATCTCTGGTGGTGTTGCGAGGTGCGATGACAGGGAGGTGGAGGCAAGTGCCTCTCTCATTCAGTTCCCATCCTATATCAGTCAGTAAGGCGCAGGCAGTCACAGTCAGAGGGTGTGTTAGCTGGAGCTCCGATTGTAGTAATATTACCATATCAATAATGGAAGGGGTAGTGAAGGAACTAATGAATCTAGTTGGAGCTCTGAGTACAGAGTTGGATTCCCTACCGGAGGAGGTACGACAGCTGCAACAACACCAGGAAGAAACAAAGGACCCACTGTCTACCATATTTAGTAAATCAATAGATTCAGGCAGAGTGCCAGAGTCATGGAAGGTTGCTAATGCGGTACCAATTTTTAAGAAAGGAGATAGATCACTTGCATCAAACTATCGGCCAATTAGCCTAATGTCTATTGTGGGGAAAGTTACTTGAATCGATAATTGCAAATACAATTCATCCTCGTCTTGAAAAACATAAATTAATAAACGAGTCGCAACATGGTTTTACAAATGGCCGTTCGTGTTTAACAAATTTGCTATCATTTTATTCCAGCATAGTTGAGGCAGTTGATAGTGGTAAGGATTGTGATATTGTGGACCTTGATTTTAGCAAAGCTTTTGATACAGTGCCACGTGAAAGACTGATTAAAAAGGTGGAGGCCCATGGTATTGGGGGTGCTATATTAAGCTGGATTAGGGCATGGCTATACCAAAGGAAACAGAGAGTTAGTATAAATGGGGTTAAGTCAGTGTTGGAAAATGTTGTAAGTTGATTGCCTCAAGGCTCTGTCCTGGGATCTCTGTTGTTTATATAAATAAAAATGTAAATGTTCGTTTGTTCAAAGTCGCAAATCTCCGAAAGTTCTTAACCGATTGCTTTGAAATTTTCAGATCATTTGATGTTACCAATTTTCTGATGATAACATCAAATCATTTGGGAATGCATCGGTCGAGGGAGTGGGGAATGGTGGGGAGGAAGAGGGGATGGGTGGGAGAACGAGGGGACGGGGGGAAAAGGGGAATGGTGGGGAGGACTGGTAGACAGGGGAAGGTTGCTGTGGCTCAGCAACAGCAATGCGTTGCTGAGCCACAGCAACGTGTGGCCGGGTACAGTTTGTAATAAATATAAATGTAGCTAAGCCAGAGAGAGGGACGAGTATCAATAGAAGGAAGAAGAAGAATCCCACTCATATACATGTCTAATCCTTGCTTGAAAGAATCGAGGGACCTCACCTCCACCAAGTCATGCAGCAACTGGTTCCATAAATCAACAACCCTGTTACCGAACCAGTATTTACCCAAGTCTTTCCTAAATCTCAACTTGTCCAATTTATGTCCATTGTTTCGTGTTCTGTCATGTGTTGATACTTTTAATACCCTATTAATATTCCCTTTGTTATGTCCATTCATCCACTTGTAAACTTCTATCATGTCACCCCTAACTCTTTGCCTTTCAAGTGAATGCAATTTAAGCTTTGTTAATCTTTCTTCATATGACTGGATTCTAATTTTGGGAATTACCTTTGTCATCCTACGCTGGACACGTTCAAGTGAATTTATACCCATTCTATAATATGGCGACCAAAACTGAACTGCATAATCTAAATGAGGCCTAACCAGAGCAAGATATAGCTTAAGAACCACACCAGGTGTCTTGTTACTAACGCTTCGATTAATAAATCCCAGTGTCCTATTTGCCCTACTATGAACATTTATGCATTGAGTGAACAAATTCACAAGGGCCGTGATGAGGGTTCGAACCTGCATCCGAGAGGATCCAAGACGCGCCTTAATCGACTGTGCCAGGATACGGAAAAGAATTGCAACCGGGAGTTCATCTGCCCTCACACGGCAGATGAACAAATTCTTGTGGATTTGTTAATTTGATGCATCATGCTGTTGTGATTTCTGTGTGTAATTTATGCATTGATTTTTTGGTTTTGAGTTTTTACTAATCATAACTCCCAGATATCTTTCGCAATCTCAACACCATCTAGCTCGTATCTAGTAACTATCATCACTACCTAGTCTCAAAACCTTACATTTGTCAGGATTAAACTGCATCTGCCAATCTTTTGACCATTTCAAAATCCTATTTAGATCGTCTTGAAATGATAGAGTCTTTTTCTGTGTTTATTTCCCTCCCGATTTTTATATCATCGGCAAATTTGCAAATGTTGCTGCTCAAACCTATATCTAAAAAATGTATATATATTATAAACAACAGAGGTCCCAGGACAGAGCCTTGAGGTACTCCACTTACAACATTTTCCCAGTCTGACTAAACCCCATTTATGCTAACTCTCTGTTTCCATTTGTATTGCCATGCCCTAATCCAACTTAATATAGCACCCCCAATACCATGAGCCTCTATCTTTTTAATCAGTTTTTCACGTGTCACTCTGTCTAAAGCTTTGCTAAAGTCAAGGTACACAACATCACAATCCTTACCACTATCAACTGCCTCAACTATGTAACACTGTAAAAGTGTTTGGGTTAGTTTATTTAAAAAAATATATATAGAATATGAGTCACAGACAGGGATTTGGAGAGGCGCCAGTTGTCTGCCTGAGATCTCACACCTCAAAGCGTTAATGACCCCAAGTGACCTGAGGTCAGATCATGAGAATTTCACCTTGCTTCCGCTAAGCGTATAATTGGGGAACCTAGTAGCTAACTCCGCCCACAAATAGATAGCCTCCGGCACTACCAAGCCACTCCTTAAACGTCGGCATGTTTGAAGGCTACCCGGCTCCAATTATACGCTTAGCGGAAGCAAGGTGAAATTCTCATGATCTGACCTCAGGTCACTTGGGGTCATTAACGCTTTGAGGTGTGAGATCTCAGGCAGACAACTGGCGCCTCTCCAAATCCCTGTCTGTGACTCATATTCTATATATATTTTTTAAATAAACTAACCCAAACACTTTTACAGTGTTACAACTATGCTGGAATAAAATGATAGCAAATTTGTTAAACATGAACGGCCATTTGTAAAACCATGTTGTGAATCATTTATTAATTTATGTTTTTCAACATGAAGACGAATGGTATTTGCAATTATCGATTCAAATAACTTTCCCACAATAGATGTTAGGCTAACTGGCCGATAGTTTGAAGAAAGTGATCTATCTCCTTTCTTAAAATTGGTATCACATTAGCAATCTTCTGTGACTCTGGCACTGCCTGACTCTAATGATTTATTATATATGGTTGACAGTGGGTCACAAAGCTCCTCTTTGCATTCTTTAAGCACCCTGGCAAACACTTCATCCGGCCCTGGGGATTTGTTTGGTTTCAGTTTCACTATTTAATAACATCCTCCCTGGTAAATGTTAAACTAGTCAACCTGTCCTCGTCCCCACCCACATAGTGACAATGGGTGACTGTAGTGTGGCAGTGGGTGTGACAATGGGTGACTGTAGTGTGGCAATGGGTGACTGTAGTGTGGCAGTGTGTGTGGCAATGGGTGACTGTAGTGTGGCAGTGGGTGTGGCAATGGATGACTATGGTATGGGAGTGGGTGTGAAAAGGGTGACTATGGTGTGGCAATGGGTAACTATGGTGTGGCAATGGGTGACTATGGTGTGGGAGTGAGTGTGAAAATGGGTGACTATGGTGTGGGAGTGGGTGTGACAATGGGTGACTGTAGTGTGGCAGTGGGTGTGACAATGGGTGACTGTAGTGTGGCAGTGGGTGTGGCAATGGGTGACTGTAGTGTGGCAGTGTGTGTGGCAATGGGTGACTGTAGTGTGGCAGTGGGTGTGGCAATGGATGACTATGGTATGGGAGTGGGTGTGAAAAGGGTGACTATGGTGTGGCAATGGGTAACTATGGTGTGGCAATGGGTGACTATGGTGTGGGAGTGAGTGTGAAAATGGGTGACTATGGTGTGGGAGTGGGTGTGACAATGGGTGACTGTAGTGTGGCAGTGGGTGTGACAATGGGTGACTGTAGTGTGGCAGTGGGTGTGGCAATGGGTGACTATGGTGAGCAGTGGGTGTGACAATGGGTGACTGTAGTGTGGCAGTGGGTGTGACAATGGGTGACTGTAGTGTGGCAGTGGGTGTGACAATGGGTGTCAGTAGTGTGGCAGTGGGTGTGACAATGGGTGACTGTAGTGTGGCAGTGGGTGTGGCAATGCCTGACTGTTGTGTGGCAGTGGGTGTGACAATGCCTGACTGTTGTGTGGCAGTGGGTGTGACAATGCCTGACTGTTGTGTGGCAGTGGGTGTGACAATGGGTGACTGTAGTGTGGCAGTGGGTGTGACAATGGGTGACTATAGTGTGGCAGTGAGTGTGGCAATGGGTGACTGTAGTGTGGCAGTGGGTGTGACAATGCCTGACTGTTGTGTGGCAGTGGGTGTGACAATGGGTGACTGTAGTGTGGCAGTGGGTGTGACAATGGGTGACTATAGTGTGGCAGTGAGTGTGGCAATGGGTGACTGTAGTGTGGCAGTGGGTGTGACAATGCCTGACTGTTGTGTGGCAGTGGGTGTGACAATGGGTGACTGTAGTGTGGCAGTGGGTGTGACAATGGGTGACTGTAGTGTGGCAGTGGGTGTGACAATGGGTGACTGTAGTGTGGCAGTGGGTGTGACAATGGGTGACTGTAGTGTGGCAGTGGGTGTGACAATGGGTGACTGTAGTGTGGCAGTGGGTGTGACAATGGGTGACTGTAGTGTGGCAGTGGGTGTGACAATGGGTGACTGTAGTGTGGCAGTGGGTGTGACAATGGGTGACTGTAGTGTGGCAGTGGGTGTGACAATGGGTGACTGTAGTGTGGCAGTGGGTGTGACAATGGGTGACTGTAGTGTGGCAGTGGGTGTGACAATGGGTGACTGTAGTGTGGCAGTGGGTGTGACAATGGGTGACTGTAGTGTGGCAGTGGGTGTGACAATGGGTGACTGTTGTGTGGCAGTGGGTGTGACAATGGGTGACTGTAGTGTGGCAGTGGGTGTGACAATGGGTGACTGTAGTGTGGCAGTGGGTGTGACAATGGGTGACTGTAGTGTGGCAGTGGGTGTGACAATGGGTGACTGTAGTGTGGCAGTGGGTGTGACAATGGGTGACTGTAGTGTGGCAGTGGGTGTGACAATGGGTGACTGTAGTGTGGCAGTGGGTGTGACAATGCCTGACTGTTGTGTGGCAATGGGTGACTGTAGTGTGGCAGTGGGTGTGACAATGGGTGACTGTAGTGTGGCAATGGGTGTGACAATGGGTGACTGTTGTGTGGCAGTGGGTGTGACAATGGGATACGAGAAAACGTGACCAGTTGGAGATAAGAGAAAACTAGTCAAGACTGAGAGAGAGGTAAAGTTGTAGTGAAAGTTGTGTAAGGTGGTCTTACCGGCAGCCAGGGCCCACGACGCCACCAACAGGACGCTCAGCGCTCTCAACATCATCATCTGAAAGGAGAAAATATGTTATATAATGGCCATGATGAGAAACATGTTATATAACGGCGTCTTGGGCCATGATGAGAAACATATTATATAACGGCGTCTTGGGCCATGATGAGAAACATGTTATATTACGGCGTCTTGGGCCATGATGAGAAACATGGTATATAACGGCGTCTTGGGCCATGATGAGAAACATGTTATATTACGGCGTCTTGGGCCATGATGAGAAACATGTTATATTACAGCGTCTTGGGCCATGATGAGAAACATGTTATATTACAGCGTCTTGGGCCATGATGAGAAACATGTTATATAACGGCGTCTTGGGCCATGATGAGAAACATGTTATATTACGGCGTCTTGGGCCATGATGAGAAACATGTTATATTACAGCGTCTTGGGCCATGATGAGAAACATGGTATATAACGGCGTCTTGGCCCATGATGAGAAACATGTTATATTACGGCGTCTTGGGCCATGATGAGAAACATGTTATATTACGGCGTCTTGGGCCATGATGAGAAACATGTCATATTACAGCGTCTTGGGCCATGATGAGAAACATGTCATATTACAGCGTCTTGGGCCATGATGAGAAACATGGTATATTACAGCGTCTTGGACCATGATGAGAAACATGTCATATTACGGCGTCTTGGGCCATGATGAGAATCTGCTAGACAATATATTATGTTGTGGTTGAATATAACAAAGAGACATTTTCATCTTGGATTGTAATTTATGAATCCCACCATGAGTGTTCACCTGGAGAGTCCCCCCCCCAGAGTGTTCACCAGGAGAGTCCCCCTCCCAGAGTGTTCACCAGGAGAGTCCCCCTCCCAGAGTGTTCACCAGGAGAGTCCCCCTCCCAGAGTGTTCACCAGGAGAGTCCCCCTCCCAGAGTGTTCACCAGGAGAGTCCCCCTCCCAGAGTGTTCACCTGGAGAGTCCCCCTCCCAGAGTGTTCACCTGGAGAGTCCCCCTCCCAGAGTGTTCACCAGGAGAGTCTCCCTCCCAGAGTGTTCACCAGGAGAGTCCCCCTCCCAGAGTGTTCACCAGGAGAGTCCCCCTCCCAGTGTGTTCACCTGGAGAGACCCCCTCCCAGAGTGATCACCAGGAGAGTCCGCCTCCCAGAGTGTTCACCAGGAGAGTCCCCCTCCCAGTGTGTTCACCTGGAGAGACCCCCTCCCAGAGTGATCACCAGGAGAGTCCCCCTTCCCAGAGTGTTCACCTGGAGATTCCCCCTCCCAGAGTGTTCACCTGGAGAGTCCCCCCCCTCCCAGAGTGTTCACCTAGAGAGTCCCCATCCCAGAGTGTTCCCCTAGTGAGTCCTCCCCCCTAAGTGTTCACCTGGAGAGTCCTCCCCTGAGTGTTCACCTGGAGAGTCCTCCCCTGAGTGTTCACCTGGAGAGTCCCCCTCCCAGAGTGTTCACCTCACCTTCATCTCTTACCTGGTTGATACCTGGTTGATGGGGTTCTGGGAGTTCTTCTACTCCCCAAGCCCGGTCCGAGGCCAGGCTCGACTTGTGAGAGTTTGGTCCACCAGGCTGTTGCTTGGAGCGGCCCGCAGGCCCACATACCCACCACAGCCCGGTTGGTCCGGCACTCCTTGGAGGAATAAATCTAGTTTCCTCTTGAAAATGTCCACGGTTGTTCCGGCAATATTTCTTATGCTTGCTGGGAGGACGTTGAACAACCGCGGACCTCTGATGTTTATACAGTGTTCTCTGATTGTGCCTATGGCACCTCTGCTCTTCATTGGTTCTATTCTACATTTTCTTCCATGTCGTTCACTCCAGTACGTTGTTATTTTACTGTGTAGATTTGGTACTTGGCCCTCCAGTATCTTCCAGGTGTATATTATTTGATATCTCTCTCGTCTTCTTTCTAGTGAGTACATTTGGAGGGCTTTGAGACGATCCCAATAATTTAGGTGCTTTATTGCATCTATGCGTGCCGTTATTGCATCTTCCCATAGGTGTGGGAATGACTTACATTGAGAATGGTGCAGGAGAGCCTTTGAGAAACTTTTAATCCAAAAATCCAAACACAAAGGTTTTATAATATATGGTTTTTCTACAACTATTTTGTTCCTAATGTATTACAAATAGTTTTTACATGTTTATATATAAAATTTATGGTGTTTTTTGTAAAATTCACTAATATATTGTGAATGATAATTAATGGCTAAATGAAACCTTCAAAATACATTTAGTTATGCTATGATCAGAAAAAAGTAGTTTTCCAAATTTTCTAAAAATCGCTCTTTTTAACACAATTTGACTCCTTATGCATTCCACTAAACACTAATATCATGTTTAAATATAAAATTTATGTATTATTCCCTAAAATAATTGATATAAATTATAAAAGTGGCTGGAAAGTGGTGTGAAAGAATCTGAAAACGTTTTGTTGTCTTATATTGGCATGTTCTTATTAACTATGTCTCAAGTGCACAGTTTATCAAACAAGAAGATTAACATTCGTCAAACCTTAAAATCTTATATGTTATCTTGCTGGTGCAAAATGGCAGAATCTTTAAGAACAGTATCTATATGACAAATGGTGTTTTCCCTAAGTCAAACAATGTAGGGTTTATTATTTTACACATATTTCTAATGACTC
Source organism: Procambarus clarkii (assembly GCF_040958095.1). Classification (NCBI taxonomy): domain Eukaryota; kingdom Metazoa; phylum Arthropoda; class Malacostraca; order Decapoda; family Cambaridae; genus Procambarus; species Procambarus clarkii. The sequence continues at coordinate 29,757,055 of NC_091175.1, forward strand.
TTAGATGTTTACATTCTCTGAAGTATATTTGTCAAGGCTGTGTCCATCACTCTCACCACAGATTCTTAAACTCCTCTGCATGTTCAACTATAATTGTTTCAATTCTGAATCTCGATGGACATTTGTATCCAAAATGAAACCAATGTGGTTTCCTTCAGCGCCTTCAGCAGCCAGCACATTTCCTCATTCATTTCCACAGATTCCAACATGGTAGGGGATTCACAGAAATTTGGCTATTCATATTGTAATCTATTATATAAATGCATTTCCATATTATAAGACAAATACATAAGTTTATGATAAATTCGTTTTCTGTGATATAACATTGGTATGCTGTTTTTTTCTTTAAACCGCATACTGAACTAAATCACGAGAGTATATATTGTTTATATATAGAGTATATATATTGGGTGGTGGAGGGTAGTGTGGGGTGGTGGAGGGTCGTGTGGGGTGGTGGAGGGTAGTGTGGGGTGGTGGAGGGTAGTGTGGGGTGGTGGAGTTTCGTGTGGGGTGGTGGAGGGTCGTGTGGGGTGTTGGAGGGTCGTGTGGGGTGTTGGAGGGTAGTGTGGGGTGCTGGAGGGTCGTGGGGGGTGGTGGAGGGTAGTGTGGGGTGGTGGAGGGTAGTGTGGGGTGGTGGAGGGTAGTGTGGGGTGGTGGAGGTTCGTGTGGGGTGGTGGAGGGTAGTGTGGGGTGGTGGAGGGTAGTGTGGGGTGGTGGAGGGTCGTGTGGGGTGGTGGAGGCTCGTGTGGGGTGGTGGAGGGTCGTGTGGGGTGGTGGAGGGTAGTGTGGGGTGGTGGAGGGTAGTGTGGGGTGGTGGAGGGTCGTGTGGGGTGGTGGAGGGTAGTGTGGGGTGGTGGAGGGTCGTGGGGGGTGGTGGAGGTTCGTGTGGGGTGGTGGAGGGTCGTGTGGGGTGGTGGAGGTTCGTGTGGGGTGGTGGAGGTTCGTGTGGGGTGGTGGAGGGTCGTGTGGGGTGGTGGAGGGTCGTGTGGGGTGGTGGAGGGTCGTGTGGGGTGATGGAGGGACGTGTGGGGTGGTGGAGGGTCGTGTGGGGTGGTGGAGGGTCGTGTGGGGTGATGGGGGATCGTGTGGGGTGGTGGAGGGTCGTGTGGGGTGGTGGAGGGTCGTGTGGGGTGGTGGAGGGTCGTGTGGGGTGGTGGAGGGTCGTGTGGGGTGTTGGAGGGTCGTGTGGGGTGGTGGAGGGTCGTGTGGGGTGTTGGAGGGTCGTGTGGGGTGTTGGAGGGTCGTGTGGGGTGGTGGAGGGTCGTGTGGGATGGTGGAGGGTCGTGTGGGGTGGTGGAGGGTCGTGTGGGGTGATGGAGGGTCGTGTGGGGTGGTGGAGGGTCGTGTGGGGTGTTGGAGGGTCGTGTGGGGTGGTGGAGGGTCGTGTAGGGTGTTGGAGGGTCGTGTGGGGTGTTGCAGGGTCGTGTGGGGTGGTGGAGGGTCGTGTGGGATGGTGGAGGGTCGTGTGGGGTGGTGGAGGGTCGTGTGGGGTGGTGGAGGGTCGTGTGGGGTGGTGGAGGGTCGTGTGGGATGGTGGAGGGTAAGGGATGAGGAGGGCGGTTAGGTCAGGACCTTAACGGTCGTCACGGTGGGTGACGTGTCCAAACACTCGCGAGAGTTTTCATATTATGAAACGAAATGTTGTAAATATAAAAAAAATGTCGTAAATATGCAGCAAGGAAATAAGACATGTCAATGCATTAATATTATTACGGGTTTAAAAACTAAAAAATTGATGGAAATATTTCTGAATTCAGATGTTATAATGTTGAGGAATAGTTTGAGATTTCGAACACCGCCACTATCCCAAGAGGTCACTGCAGTCTGTCATTAGGCCTTGTCCTGTGAACACTGGTCACTGCTGCTACACCCCACCACTACACCAGGCTACTACACCACACCACTACACCATGCTACTACACCACACCAGGGTACTGCACTACACCACACCAGGGTACTGCACTACACCACACCAGGGTACTGCACTACACCACACCAGGGTACTGCACTACACCACACCACTATGCCAGGGTACTACACCACACCGCTACACCACACCGCTACACCAGCCTACTACACTACACCATGCTACTACACCACACCGCTACACCATGCTACTACACCACACCAGGGTACTGCACACCACTATACCAGGGTACTACACCACACCAGGCTACTACACCACACCGCTACACCAGGCTACTACACCACACCACTACACCAGGCTACTACACCACACCACTACACCATGCTACTACACCACACCAGGCTACTACACCAGGGTACTACACTACACACCGCTACACCAGGCTACTACACCACACCACTACACCATGCTACTACACCAGGGTACTACACCACACCACTACACCAGGGTACTACACTACACACCGCTACACCAGGCTACTACACTACGCCACTACACCATGCTACTACACCAGGCCACTACACCAGGCTACTACACCATGCTACTACACCAGGCCACTACACCAGGCTACTACACCATGCTACTACACCAGGCCACTACACCAGGCCACTACACCAGGCTACTACACCAGGCTACTACACCAGGCTACTACACCAGGCCATTACACCAGACTACTACACCAGGCTACTACACCAGGCCACTACACCAGGCCACTACACCATGCTACTACACCATGCTACTACACCAGGCTACTACACCAGGCCACTACAGGCCACTACACCATGCCACTACACCAGGCTACTACGCTACGCTACTACACCAGGCCACTACACCAGGCCACTACACCAGGCCACTACACCATGCTACTACACCATGCTACTACACCATGCTACTACACCAGGCTACTACACCAGGCCACTACACCAGGCCACTACACCATGCCACTACACCAGGCTACTACGCTACGCTACTACACCAGGCCACTACACCAGGCCACTACACCAGGCTACTACACCAGGCTACTACACCAGGCTACTACACCATGCTACTACACCAGGCTACTACACCAGGCCACTACACCAGGCCACTACACCAGGCTACTACACCAGGCTACTACACCAGGCTACTACACCAGGCTACTACACCAGGCCACTACACCAGGCTACTACACTACGCTACTACACCAGGCTACTACACCACGCTACTACACCAGGCTACTACACTACGCTACTACACCAGGCTACTACACCAGGCCACTACACCAGGCCACTACACCAGGCTACTACACCAGGCTACTACACCAGGCCACTACACCAGGCTACTACACTATGCTACTACACCAGGCTACTACACCAGGCTACTACACCAGGCTACTACACCAGGCCACTACACCAGGCTACTACACCAGGCCACTACACCAGGCTACTACACCATGCTACTACACCAGGCTACTACACCAGGCCACTACACCAGGCTACTACACCATGCTACTACACCAGGCCACTACACCATGCTACTACACCATGCTACTACACCAGGCTACTACACCAGGCCACTACACCAGGCTACTACACCAGGCCACTACACCATGCTACTACACCATGCTACTACACCAGGCTACTACACCATGCTACTACGCTACGCTACTACACCAGGCAACTACACCAGGCTACTACTACATCATGCTACTACACCAGGCTACTACACCAGGCTACTACACCAGGCCACTACACCAGGCTACTACACCATGCTACTACACCATGCCACTACACCAGGCCACTACACCAGGCCACTACACCATGCTACTACACCATGCCACTACACCAGGCTACTACGCTACGCTACTACACCAGGCCACTACACCAGGCTACAACACTACGCTACTACACCAGGCCACTACACCAGGCTACTACACCAGGCTACTACACCAGGCCACTACACCAGGCTACTACACCAGGCCACTACACCAGGCTACTACACCAGGCCACTACACCAGGCTACTACACCATGCTACTTCACCATGCTACTACACCAGGCTACTACGCTGCGCTACTACACCAGGCCACTACACCACGCTACCACACCATGCTACTACACCAGGCCACTACACCAGGCTACTACACCAGGCCACTACACCAGGCCACTACACCAGGCCACTACACCAGGCTACTACACCAGGCTACTACACCATGCTACTACACCAGGCCACTACACCAGGTCACTACACCAGGCCACTACACCAGGCCACTACACTATGCTACTACACCAGGCTACTACACCAGGCTACTACACCATGCTACTACACCAGGCTACTACACCAGGCCACTACACCAGGCTACTACACCAGGCTACTACACCAGGCTACTACACCATGCTACTACACCAGGCTACTATACCAGGCCACTACACCAGGCTACTACACCAGGCTACTACACCAGGCCACTACACCATGCTACTACACCAGGCTACTACACCAGGCCACTACACCAGGCTACTACACCAGGCTACTACACCATGCTACTACACCAGGCCACTACACCAGGCCACTACACCAGGCCACTACACCATGCTACTACACCAGGCTACTACACCAGGCTACTACACCAGGCCACTACACCACGCTACTACACCAGGCCACTACACCACGCTACTACACCAGGCCACTACACCAGGCCACTACACCAGGCCACTACACCAGGCCACTACACCAGGCTACACCAGGCTACTACACCACGCTACTACACCAGGCCACTACACCAGGCCACTACACCAGGCTACACCAGGCTACTACACCACGCCACTACACCATGCTACTACACCAGGCTACTACACCAGGCTACTACACCAGGCCACTACACCAGGCCACTACACCATGCCACTACACCAGGCCACTACACTACGCTACTACACCAGGCCACTACACCAGGCTACTACACCACGCCACTACACCAGGCCACTACACCATGCCACTACACCAGGCCAGTACACTACGCTACTACACCAGGCCACTACACCAGGCCACTACACCAGGCCACTACACCAGGCTACTACACCAGGCCACTACACCAGGCTACTACACCAGGCCACTACACCAGGCTACTACGCCAGGCTACTACACCAGGCCACTACACCAGGCTACTACACCAGGCCACTACACCAGGCTACTACACCAGGCCACTACACCAGCCTACTACACCAGGCCACTACACCAGGCCACTACACCAGGCCACTACACCAGGCTACTACACCATGCTACTACACCAGGCTACTACACCAGGCCACTACACCAGGCCACTACACCAGGCCACTACACCAAGCTACTACACAAGGCCACTACACCATGCTACTACACCAGGCTACTACACCAGGCCACTACACCAGGCCACTACACCAGGCTACTACACCAGGCTACTACACCAGGCCACTACACCAGGCCACTACACCAGGCCACTACACCAGGCTACTACACCATGCTACTACACCAGGCTACTACACCAGGCCACTACACCAGGCCACTACACCAGGCTACTACTACATCATGCTACTACACCAGGCTACTACCCCAGGCTACTACACCAGGCTACTACACCAGGCAACTACACCAGGCTACTACACCATGCTACTACACCATGCCACTACACCAGGCCACTACACCAGGCCACTACACCATGCTACTACACCATGCCACTACACCAGGCTACTACGCTACGCTACTACACTATGCCACTACACCAGGCTACAACACTACGCTACTACACCAGGCTACGACACCAGGCCACTACACCACGCTACTACACCAGGCCACTACACCTGGCTACTACACCAGGCCACTACACCAGGCTACTACACCAGGCCACTACACCAGGCTACTACACCATGCTACTTCACCATGCTACTACACCAGGCTACTACGCTGCGCTACTACACCAGGCCACTACACCACGCTACCACACCATGCTACTACACCAGGCCACTACACCAGGCTACTACACCAGGCCACTACACCAGGCCACTACACCAGGCCACTACACCAGGCTACTACACCAGGCTACTACACCATGCTACTACACCAGGCTACTACACCAGGCCACTACACCAGGTCACTACACCAGGCCACTACACCAGGACACTACACTATGCTACTACACCAGGCTACTACACCAGGCTACTACACCATGCAACTACACCAGGCTACTACACCAGGCCACTACACCAGGCTACTACACCAGGCTACTACACCAGGCTACTACACCATGCTACTACACCAGGCTACTACACCAGGCCACTACACCAGGCTACTACACCAGGCTACTACACCAGGCCACTACACCAGGCCACTACACCATGCTACTACACCAGGCTACTACACCAGGCCACTACACCAGGCTAATACACCAGGCTACTACACCATGCTACTACACCAGGCCACTACACCAGGCCACTACACCAGGCCACTACACCATGCTACTACACCAGGCTACTACACCAGGCTACTACACCAGGCCACTACACCACGCTACTACACCAGGCCACTACACCACGCTACTACACCAGGCCACTACACCAGGCTACTACACCAGGCTACACCAGGCTACTACACCACGCTACTACACCAGGCCACTACACCAGGCCACTACACCAGGCTACACCAGGCTACTACACCACGCCACTACACCATGCTACTACACCAGGCCACTACACCAGGCTACTACACCAGGCCACTACACCAGGCCACTACACCATGCCACTACACCAGGCCACTACACTACGCTACTACACCAGGCCACTACACCAGGCTACTACACCACGCCACTACACCAGGCCACTACACCATGCCACTACACCAGGCCAGTACACTACGCTACTACACCAGGGCCACTACACCAGGCCACTACACCAGGCCACTACACCAGGCTACTACACCAGGCCACTACACCAGGCTACTACACCAGGCTACTACACCAGGCCACTACACCAGGCCACTACACCAGGCTACTACGCCAGGCTACTACACCAGGCCACTACACCAGGCTACTACACCAGGCCACTACACCAGGCTACTACACCAGGCCACTACACCAGGCTACTACACCAGGCCACTACACCAGCCTACTACACCACGCTACTACACCAGGCCACTACACCAGGCCACTACACCATGCTACTACACCAGGCTACTACACCAGGCCACTACACCAGGCCACTACACCAGGCTACTACACCAGGCTACTACACAAGGCCACTACACCATGCTACTACACCAGGCTACTACACCAGGCCACTACACCAGGCCACTACACCAGGCTACTACACCAGGGTACTACACCATGCTACTACACCAGGCCACTACACCAGGCCACTACACCAGGCTACTACACCATGCTACTACACCAGGCTACTACACCAGGCCACTACACCAGGCCACTACTCCAGGCTACTACACCAGGCTACTACACAAGGCTACTACACCAGGCCACTACACCAGGCCACTACACAAGGCTACTACACCAGGCTACTACACCAGGCTACTACACCAGGCAACTACACCAGGCCACTACACCAGGCCACTACACCAGGCTACTACACCAGGCCACTACACCAGGCTACTACACCAGGCTACTATACCAGGCTACTACACCAGGCTACTACACCAGGCCACTACACCAGGCCACTACACCAGGCCACTACACCAGGCTACTACACCAGGCTACTACACCAGGCTACTACACCAGGCTACTACACCTGGCCACTACACCAGGCTACTACACCAGGCTACTACACCAGGCCACTACACCAGGCCACTACACCAGGCTACTACACCAGGCTACTACACCAGGCCACTACACCAGGCTACTACACCAGGCTACTACACAAGGCCACTACACCAGGCTACTACACCATGCTACTACACCAGGCTACTACACCAGGCCACTACACCAGGCTACTACACCATGCTACTACTCCAGGCCACTACACCAGGCCACTACACCAGGCTGCTACACCAGGCTACTACACCAGGCCACTACACCAGGCCACTACACCAGGCTACTACACCAGGCCACTACACCAGGCCACTACACCAGGCCACTACACCAGGCCACTACACCAGGCCACTACACCAGGCTACTACACCAGGCTACTACACCAGGCCACTACACCAGGCTACTACACCAGGCCACTACACCAGGCCACTACACCAGGCCACTACACCAGGCTACTACACCAGGCCACTACACCAGGCTACTACACCAGGCTACTATACCTGGCTACTACACCAGGCTACTACACCAGGCCACTACACCAGGCCACTACACCAGGCCACTACACCATGCTACTACACCAGGCCACTACACCAGGCTACTACACCAGGCTACTACACCAGGCCACTACACCAGGCCACTACACCAGGCTACTACACCAGGCTACTACACCAGGCCACTACACCAGGCTACTACACCAGGCTACTACACCAGGCCACTACACCACGCTACTACACCAGGCTACTACACCAGGCCAATACACCATGCTACTACACCAGGCCACTACACCAGGCTACTACACCAGGCTACTACACCAGGCCACTACACCAGGCCACTACACCAGGCTACTACACCAGGCTGCTACACCAGGCTGCTACACCAGGCCACTACACCAGGCCACTACACCAGGCCACTACACCAGGCTACTACACCAGGCCACTACACCAGGCCACTACACCAGGCTACTACACCAGGCCACTACACCAGGCTACTACACCAGGCTACTACACCATGCTACTACACCAGGCCACTACACCAGGCCACTACACCAGGCCACTACACCATGCTACTACACCAGGCTACTACACCAGGCTACTACACCAGGCCACTACACCACGCTACTACACCAGGCCACTACACCACGCTACTACACCAGGCCACTACACCAGGCCACTACACCAGGCTACACCAGGCTACTACACCACGCTACTACACCAGGCCACTACACCAGGCCACTACACCAGGCTACACCAGGCTACTACACCACGCCACTACACCATGCTACTACACCAGGCCACTACACCAGGCTACTACACCAGGCCACTACACCAGGCCACTACACCATGCCACTACACCAGGCCACTACACTACGCTACTACACCAGGCCACTACACCAGGCTACTACACCACGCCACTACACCAGGCCACTACACCATGCCACTACACCAGGCCAGTACACTACGCTACTACACCAGGGCCACTACACCAGGCCACTACACCAGGCCACTACACCAGGCTACTACACCAGGCCACTACACCAGGCTACTACACCAGGCTACTACACCAGGCCACTACACCAGGCCACTACACCAGGCTACTACGCCAGGCTACTACACCAGGCCACTACACCAGGCTACTACACCAGGCCACTACACCAGGCTACTACACCAGGCCACTACACCAGGCTACTACACCAGGCCACTACACCAGCCTACTACACCACGCTACTACACCAGGCCACTACACCAGGCCACTACACCATGCTACTACACCAGGCTACTACACCAGGCCACTACACCAGGCCACTACACCAGGCTACTACACCAGGCTACTACACAAGGCCACTACACCATGCTACTACACCAGGCTACTACACCAGGCCACTACACCAGGCCACTACACCAGGCTACTACACCAGGCTACTACACCAGGCCACTACACCAGGCCACTACACCAGGCCACTACACCAGGCTACTACACCATGCTACTACACCAGGCTACTACACCAGGCCACTACACCAGGCCACTACTCCAGGCTACTACACCAGGCTACTACACAAGGCTACTACACCAGGCCACTACACTAGGCCACTACACCAGGCTACTACACCAGGCTACTACACCAGGCTACTACACCAGGCAACTACACCAGGCCACTACACCAGGCCACTACACCAGGCTACTACACCAGGCCACTACACCAGGCTACTACACCAGGCTACTATACCAGGCTACTACACCAGGCTACTACACCAGGCCACTACACCAGGCCACTACACCAGGCCACTACACCAGGCTACTACACCAGGCTACTACACCAGGCTACTACACCAGGCTACTACACCAGGCTACTTCACCTGGCCACTACACCAGGCTACTACACCAGGCCACTACACCAGGCCACTACACCAGGCTACTACACCAGGCTACTACACCAGGCCACTACACCAGGCTACTACACCAGGCTACTACACAAGGCCACTACACCAGGCTACTACACCATGCTACTACACCAGGCTACTACACTAGGCCACTACACCAGGCTACTACACCATGCTACTACTCCAGGCCACTACACCAGGCCACTACACCAGGCTGCTACACCAGGCTACTACACCAGGCCACTACACCAGGCCACTACACCAGGCTACTACACCAGGCCACTACACCAGGCCACTACACCAGGCCACTACACCAGGCCACTACACCAGGCCACTACACCAGGCTACTACACCAGGCTACTACACCAGGCCACTACACCAGGCTACTACACCAGGCCACTACACCAGGCCACTACACCAGGCCACTACACCAGGCTACTACACCAGGCCACTACACCAGGCTACTACACCAGGCTACTATACCTGGCTAATACACCAGGCTACTACACCAGGCCACTACACCAGGCCACTACACCAGGCCACTACACCATGCTACTACACCAGGCCACTACACCAGGCTACTACACCAGGCTACTACACCAGGCCACTACACCAGGCCACTACACCAGGCTACTACACCAGGCTACTACACCAGGCCACTACACCATGCTACTACACCAGGCTACTACACCAGGCCACTACACCACGCTACTACACCAGGCTACTACACCAGGCCACTACACCATGCTACTACACCAGGCCACTACACCAGGCTACTACACCAGGCTACTACACCAGGCCACTACACCAGGCCACTACACCAGGCTACTACACCAGGCTGCTACACCAGGCTACTACACCAGGCCACTACACCAGGCCACTACACCAGGCTACTACACCAGGCCACTACACCAGGCTACTACACCAGGCCACTACACCAGGCCACTACACCAGGCCACTACACCAGGCTACTACACCAGGCTACTACACCAGGCCACTACACCAGGCTACTACACCAGGCCACTACACCAGGCCACTACACCAGGCTACTACACCAGGCCACTACACCACGCTACTACACCAGGCTACTACACCAGGCCACTACACCATGCTACTACACCAGGCCACTACACCAGGCTACTACACCAGGCTACTACACCAGGCCACTACACCAGGCCACTACACCAGGCTACTACACCAGGCTACTACACCAGGCCACTACACCAGGCTACTACACCAGGCCACTACACCAGGCTACTACACCAGGCCACTACACCAGGCTACTACACCAGGCTACTACACCAGGCCACTACACCAGGCCACTACACCAGGCTACTACACCAGGCTACTACACCAGGCCACTACACCAGGCCACTACACCAGGCTACTACACCAGGCCACTACACCAGGCCACTACACCAGGCCACTACACCAGGCCACTACACCAGGCTACTACACCAGGCCACTACACCAGGCCACTACACCAGGCTACTACACCAGGCCACTACACCAGGCCACTACACCAGGCTACTACACCAGGCCACTACACCAGGCCACTACACCAGGCTACTACACCAGGCTACTACACCAGGCCACTACACCAGGCCACTACACCAGGCCACTACACCAGGCCACTACACCAGGCTACTACACCAGGCTACTACACCAGGCTACTACACCAGGCTACTACACCAGGCTACTACACCAGGCCACTACACCAGGCCACTACACCAGGCCACTACACCAGGCTACTACACCAGGCTACTACACCAGGCTACTACACCAGGCCACTACACCAGGCCACTACACCAGGCCACTACACCAGGCCACTACACCAGGCCACTACACCAGGCCACTACACCAGGCCACTACACCAGGCCACTACACCAGGCCACTACACCAGGCTACTACACCAGGCCACTACACCAGGCCACTACACCAGGCCACTACACCAGGCCACTACACCAGGCCACTACACCAGGCTACTACACCAGGCCACTACACCAGGCCACTACACCAGGCCACTACACCAGGCTACTAGCTGAATAAAAATGATGAACCCACCTTTCTTATGATGCTTTATTTTACCATATGTAGAAATATATTTTTATGTTTTTACATTTCCTATTGTATTTATATATGAGGATTTTACCTTGAAACACTTTATAAAAGGGGTCACATAGTTTCAAATTACGTACAAAAGACGTCACAAAGTTTTAAATTAGGGTACAAAAGGCGTCACAACGTTTCAAATTAGGGTACAAAAGACGTCACAACGTTTCAAATTAGGGTACAAAAGACGTCACAACGTTTCAAATTAGGGTACAAAAGGCGTTCACAACGTTTCTGATTAGTGTTAGGTACGTAGGTTTTGGTTATAAGTTTTGGAAACCTATTTAATTCCACACAAAGTATCGTATCTGATACGATAAAACAAACGTTTCCAATCTTTTCAAACACTTTCCAGATATGTTGTGGCAACCTTAAATTGTTTGCTGGGCTGGAGAGTCCCCCCTTGAGTGTTCACCAGGAGTCCCCCATGAGTGTTCACCTAGAGTCCCCCCTGAGTGTTCACCTGGAGAGTCCCTCCCACAGTGTTCACCTGGAGAGTCCCCCACCCCGAGTGTTCATCTGGAGAGTCCCCCGCAGAGTGTTCACCTGGAGAGTCGTCCTCTCCAAGAGTGTTCACCAGTAGATTCCCCCCTTGAGTGTTCACCCGGAGAGTCCCTCCCAGAGTGCTTACCTGGAGAGTCCCCCTCCCAGAGTGTTCACCTGGAGAGTCCCCCTTCCAGAGTGTTCACCAGGAAAGTCCCCCCCTGAGTGTTCACCTGGAGACCCCCCCACCCCCCCGGAGTGTTCGCCTGAAGAGTTGCCCCCAGATCGTTCACTTGGAGAGTCCCCCCCCCCAGAGTGTTCATCTGGAGAGTCCCCCTTCCAGAGTGTTCACCAGGAGAGTCCCCCAGAGTGTTCACCTGGAGATTCCCCCTCCCGGAGGGTTCACCAGGAGAGTCCCCTCTCATATTGTTCACCTGGAGAGTCACCCTATAATATTCACCAGGAAAGTCCCCTCAGAGTGTTCACCAGGAGAGTCCCCCTTCCCAGAGTGTTCACTTGGAGAGGCCTTCCAGAGTGTTCACCAGGAGAGTCCCTTCAGAGTGTTCACCAGGAAAGTCCCCTCAGAGTGTTCACCAGGAGAGTCCCTTCAGAGTGTTCACCAGGAGAGTCCCCTCTAGAGTGTTCACCAGGAGAGTCCCTTCAGAGTGTTCACTAGGAGAGTCCCCCCAAGAGTGTTCACCTTGTAACGGGGGGGGGGGGTGAGGGAAACCGCTTTTGCCCATTATCCCGCCCTTAATTAACTATTCTGCCACGAACGTATAAGAAAAACGAAAGGAAAGAAATGAAGTAATGAGTGAAGATTAGGGGTGAGGG
>NC_091175.1:29775550-29845550 GCF_040958095.1 Procambarus clarkii
GGCCGCCTCTAATTATCAAATTCACAGAGAGATGGTGCACTAAGTCCCCAACAGCTTCCTCACACTTGTAGACAATTAGTCTTCACTCCAGCACCAACACAGGGGGCTATATTCCTCCTCCTCCTCCTTGCAGGAGATCAACACAGTACATCCACCTCTGATGACAGTTGCGACTCAAGTGAGGTCAAGCTGTCCTGGGCTTCATACCTTGTCAGCAAAATCTCGACATCTCATGTCAAGTCACTTATCTACAAATTTATCCTCTGCCCATGTTTTTAAACTTTTCATTAACACTTGCTACGTATTTAATATACATTCACATTCCTACATTTCCTTTGACCTCTCAATTGCGGCTAGTTTGCTGAATAACTCTCACAGAGATAGACTCGTTCTTCAGGCTATATGGGGTCATAACAGTGTTCATCAGGAGAGTCCTCCCTCCCAGAGTGTTCACCAGGAGAGTCCCCCCTCCTCCCAGAGTGTTCACTTAGAGAGTCCCCCTCCCAGAGTGTTCACTTGGAGAGTCCCCACTCCCAGTGTTCACCTAGAGAGTCCCTCCTCCCAGAGTGTTCACCAGGAGAGTCCCCCTCCCAGGGTGTTCACTTAGAGAGTCCCCCTCCCAGAGTGTTCACCAGGAGAGTCCCCCTCCCAGAGTGTTCACCAGGAGAGTCCCTCCTCCCAAAGTGTTCACCTAGAGAGTCCCTCCTCCCAGAGTGTTCACATGGAGAGTCCCCTCCCAGAGTGTTCACCAGGAGAATCTCCCCACAGAGTGTTCACCTGGAGAGTCCCCCTCCCAGAGTGTTCACCAGGAGAGTCCCCTCCCCCAGAGTATTCACCAGGAGAGTCCCCTCCCCGAGAGTATTCACCTGGAGAGTCCCCACCAGAGTGTTCACCAGGAGAGTCTCCCCCTAGAGTGTTCACCTGGAGAGTCCCCGTCAGAGTGTTCACCAGGAGAGTCCCCTCCCCCAGAGTATTCACCAGGAGAGTCCCCTCCCCGAGAGTATTCACCTGGAGAGTCCCCGCCAGAGTGTTCACCAGGAGAGTCTCCCCCTAGAGTGTTCACCTGGAGAGTCCCCGTCAGAGTGTTCACCTGGAGAGTCCCCGCCAGAGTGTTCACCTGGAGAGTCTCCCCCTAGAGTGTTCACCAGGAGAGTCCCCGCCAGTGTTCACCTGGAGTCTCCCCCAGAGTGTTCACCTGGAGAGTCCCCGCCAGTGTTCACCAGGAGAGTCTCCCCCTAGAGTGTTCACCTGGAGAGTCCCCGCCAGAGTGTTCACCTGGAGAGTCCCCGCCAGAGTGTTCACCAGGAGTCTCCCCCTAGAGTGTTCACCAGGAGAGTCCCCGCCAGAGTGTTCACCAGGAGAGTCCCCGCCAGAGTGTTCACCAGGAGAGTCCCCGCCAGTGTTCACCTGGAGAGTCCCCCTCACTTGAGGTCAACCACGTAAAGTCATGGCCTCAGAATGCTCACCTGATTATCCTTCATCTCCTTAAAGCTGATCAGGTTAGGCAGCAGCCGAGACTAAGGCAGGTAGAGGCGTGGGAGACCACCCGAGGAAGAGCGCTGCGTGGAAACACCTTACCTCTAGCCGCATCGGGCTCGCACTGACGCCGCGACGCGTCCAGCCTCGCCTGGGTCCTGCCTCGTCCAGCCTGGGTGTACTTTCCTCAACATCCTCATGTCGGACATAGACAAGGACACAACCTATAGCATTGTATCATCCTTTACAGATGACACGAAGATCTTCATGAGAGTAGACAACATAGAGGACACGGTAAACCTCCAGTCAGATGTAGATCTGGTCTTTCTATAGTCTACAGAAAATAATATGGTGTTTAACGAAGATAAGTTTCAGCTCATGCAGTACGGAAGTGTTCTGCAAGAAAAATGACAGGTTGGATTACAAGAACTTTTTACACTAGAAATGCTGTACCTATGATGATATTTTCCAAGACGCTAGTGTTCTCTAGAGTGGAGTACAGCTGCACAATGACAGCCCCTTTCAAAACTGGAGAAATTGCTGACCTGGAGAGCGTGCAGAGATCCTTTACTGCTAGAATCCACTCAGTAAAACATCTAAACAATTTGGAACGACTAAAGAGCCTAAATCTGTATTCCCTTGAGCGCATGCGGGAGAGATACATAATAATTTACACATGTAAAACAGTAGAGGGGCTGGTCCCAAACCTGCACACAGAAATAACATCACATGAGACCAGGAGGCATGGCAGGATATGCAGAATACTCCCCCCCCCCCGTTGAAGAGTAGAGGTGCAACAGGTACTCTGAGAGAGAACTCTATCAACATCAGAGCCCCGAGACTGTTCAACACGCTTAATTGGCCGACCAATGGCAGTGTTCAAGAAAGAACTGGATAAGCACCTCCAAAGGATACCTGATCAACCAGGCTGTGATTCGTACATCAGGCTGAGAGCAGCCGCGTCCAACAGAATGGTTGATCAGTCGAGCCACCAGGAGGCCTTGTCGAGGACCGGTCCGCGGGACGCTAAGCCTTGGAAGCACCTCAAGGTAACCTTCCTATGCCCAGGTGACGACCGGTCAACTCGCTCCTCTTGAAATGTACGCAGCATAATTTGTTAGGGTTGTGAGGTATAAATCCCTACCGGCCAAAATACGGTGTACTACTATCACAGCGGCTCGCAAAATTGGCGGGAAGAGCGATTCCTATTGGTGGGCCCTTCGTGGGCGCTTCGTGGGCCCTTCGTGGGCCCTTCGTGGGCGCTTCGTGGGGTGAGTTTCCCATAATATATCACATCGTTTATGTGACGATGTGACCACTGGAGCCAGGTGTGGGCGTCACTACTGCGCACCTTGTCATGGTCCAGCCTCACAAGGTATATTTATTAATTAATTTATTTATTTATTTATATACAAGAAGGCACATAGGGTTTGAGAGAATATATAGCATAGTATTTACAATCTTGTAAAGCCACTAGTACGCGCTGCGTTTTGGCCAGGTCCTTAATCTAACAGATAATTTTAAGTAGGTAAATTCTAGCAGAATTAATAAAATGATAACAAATACATTGCAAGAAAAAAATGAGATGAGAGAGATTAGTAAGTATATTAAAGCACATTGGTATATTATAGCTTTGATTGATTACACTGACAGCTTGATTGGTAATTTAAACAAGATTAATAGACACCATACAGCAGATTGATAGCACATATAAGAAGACAGCAATGATCACAATGGTAAAGATGTTCGGATTGGGTACATAAAGATTGGGAGATTGGGTAGCAATCCCAATCAGTGAATATATGATACAGTGCAATTTTAAAGCAAAAGGTAAAAAACTATGAAGATGAAATTAAGTACTTTTTAGTATTGTTTTTGATTGACGCAAAAGTTGGACAGCTTTTCAATTCACTAAGGAGTGAGTTCCATAGACTGGGTCCCTTTATTTGCATAGAGTGTTTACACAGATTAAGTTTAACTCTGGGGATATCAAAGAGATATTTATTTCTGGTGTGGTGATAATGGGTCCTATTACATCTGTCCAGGGAGAGTTTCAGACAAGGATTTGCATTTAAGAACAGGGTTTTGTAAATGTAATTGACACAAGAGAATTTGTGAAGTGAGATTATGTTTAGCATGTTAAGGGAGTTAAACAAGGGGGCTGAGTGTTGCCTGAAAGCAGAATTTGTTATTACGACCAACATGTAAGTGTTCCTAAACAACGGTACCTGTACGTAAGTGTATGTACACTGAGGAGCAGGGCATTCCTCTAGGTCTATATATACACACCTCTAGGTGTGTATGTAAGTGACACCCCCGTACATGTACATACGGGGGTGTCACTTACCGGGGCCAACAGAGGTTCAGCAAGCGGCGACTGGGGCTTCCTGTGGCGGGACTCCCAGTCAGACGGCCCACTCGGAGTCATCCGGCAGTGACATCACCAGCAAACTTCTAGCTAATATACCGGTTCTCTCCTTGCGTGTCGTGGTGTAATAGTCCTGGTGCTCCCTGCGCTGACATATCGGCCCCCTAAGGTGACGCAGCGGCCCCTGAGGTGACTCAACGGCCCCTGAGGTGACGCAACGACCCTTAAGGTGGCAACAACCCTTAAGGTGATGCAACGACCCCTAAGGTGACGCAACGACCCCTAAGATGGCGCAACGACCCCTAAGGTGACGCAACGACCCCTAAGGTGACGCAACGACCCCTAAGGTGACGCAACGACCCCTAAGGTGACGCAACGACCCCTAAGGTGACGCAACGACCCCTAAGGTGACGCAACGACCCCTAAGATGGCGCAACGACCCCTAAGGTGACGCAACGACCCCTAAGGTGACGCAACGACCCCTAAAGTGACGCAACGACCCCTAAGGTGACGCAACGACCCGTAAGGTGACGCAACGACCCGTAAGGTGACGCAACGACCCCTAAGGTGACGAAACGGCCCCTAAGGTGACGCAACGACCCCTAAGGTGACGCAACGACCCCTAAGGTGACGCAACGACCCCTAAGGTGACGCAACGGCCCCTAAGGTGACGCAACGACCCCTAAGGTGACGCAACGACCCCTAAGGTGACGCAACGGCCCCTAAGGTGACGCAACGACCCCTAAGGTGACACAACGACCCCTAAGGTGACGCAGCGACCCCTAAGGTGACGCAACGACCCCTAAGGTGACGCAACGACCCCTAAGGTGACGCAACGACCCCTGAGGTGACGCAGCGACCCCTAAGATGGCGCAACGACCCCTAAGGTGACGCAACGACCCCTAAGGTGACGGCGCGGCCCCTGAGGTGACTCAACGGCCCGTGAGATGACGCAATAGCCCCTGAGGTGACGCAACGAGACCCCGCTACTCAGTATTACTTAATGACAATTCTAGTCTTAAAGCTCCAGACTTACCTAACATTCCTCATAAATGTTCCTCTAATTTTGTAATAAAATTTATTTATTTTTTAGTAAATTTACTTTTCTTCACATACTGAATTACCGACCAGAATATCAAAGTAATAAACATTTCACTTAACGTTCACTTAACACTAGACGGAGCCACAATAAACATATTGCCATGACAGTTTAGTCCTGAAAGCTGAGGACGTTACCAGCTATAACATTGTTCTCTGGATGCTGACCAATATTTACGGCAAGGTACAGTAATAATGTGACAGATAACGTCGAACGTCGACAGTCTAAAGCCAGCGAAGTTAAGAGATTTAATGAAAATATATTTGTGGCTGTATGGCCCATTATGGCACCTCTCTGGCCCTCTCCTGGCACCTCTGTGGCCCATTATGGCACCTCTCTGGCCCTCTCCTGGCACCTCTCTGGCCCTCTCCTGGCACCTCTCTGGCCCTCTCCTGGCACCTCTCTGGCCCTCTCCTGGCACCTCTCTGGCTCTTTCCTGGCACCTCTCTGGCCCTCTCCTGGCACCTCTCTGGCCCTCTCCTGGCACCTCTCTGGCCCTCTCCTGGCACCTCTCTGGCCCTCTCCTGGCACCTCTCTGGCCCTCTCCTGGCACCTCTCTGGCCCTCTCCTGGCACCTCTCTGGCTCTTTCCTGGCACCTCTCTGGCCCTCTCCTGGCACCTCTCTGGCCCTCTCCTGGCACCTCTCTGGCCCTCTCCTGGCACCTCTCTGGCTCTCTCCTGGCACCTCTCTGGCCCTCTCCTGGCACCTCTCTG
This sequence comes from Procambarus clarkii, assembly GCF_040958095.1. NCBI lineage: Eukaryota > Metazoa > Arthropoda > Malacostraca > Decapoda > Cambaridae > Procambarus > Procambarus clarkii. Next base: position 29,781,208 of record NC_091175.1, read on the forward strand.
GCCCTCTCCTGACACCTCTCTGGCCCTCTCCTCACAGCTCTCTGGCCCTCTCCTGGCACCTCCCTGGTCCTCTCCTGACAGCTCTCTGGCTCTCCTGACACCTCTCTGGTCCTCTCCTGACACCTCCCTGGTCCTCTCCTGACACCTCTCTGGTCCTCTCCTGACACCTCTCCTGACGCCTCTCCTGACACCTCATCTGACACCTCTCTGGTCCTCTCCTGACACCTCTCCTGACGCCTCTCCTGACACCTCATCTGACACCTCTCTGGTCCTCTCCAGACACCTCTCTCGTCCTCTCCTGACACCTCTCTGGTTCTCTACTGACACCTCTCTTGCCCTCACCTGGCACCTCTCTGGTCCTCTCCTGACACCTCTCCTAACACCTCTCAGGCCCTCTCCTGACACATCTAATGCCACCTCTCCTTGCACCTCTCTTGACACCTTTCTGACACCTCTCCTGCCACCTCTCTGACTCTCTCCTGACACCTCATTTCTCACCTCTCTGGTCCTCTCCTGACACCTCTCTGGTCCTCTCCTTGTAACAAGAGAGCAGTACATAGTGGTACAACATGAACATCATAACAGCATGAACAAGCCACGTGGAGGATGAACAAACCAGAGGCGCCAGTCAGGCGGCGGCAGACAATGTAAAAGTTACACCTCAGTACCAGTTAACCAGGAGGACAGGTCAGCGGTTACCAAGTCACGAAGAGGTCAGAGTTGATGCCGTCATGATAATCTTCAGGGATTAACCCCTAAACATCAAATGCTAAACCCTCATGTTCAGCTGAGGAGCAGATCATGGAAGGGACAGAAGAGTGGGTGCAGCCCAGGAGGACGGTGTAATTGGATTCAGGGAGGGAACATTAACTCCAGGAAAACTGTGGAACATTATACGAGTAAGTACGGCTCTCTTGTACTAAAGCACCTCATTCAGTACTCTTGGCCTCTAGTAGGGAATATAGTTAGGGAGTGTCTTAGTTAATTATTTCAAATAAAGTCATATATTGTCAAGTGTTATTAAATGTGTATTAATGGTTCCTTGTCTTAGTGATATTGGGCCTACCGTCCCCTTTGCCCTAGTGACCTAGTGTCCGTAATTATCCAGTACTCCTCCCCCCGTCCGTCCCGTGTTGAGGTGTTAGTATTGGGTGTGTCCCGCCTTATTCTTGTGTACACTATAGTTCCCAAGTGGTCAGGATTATTCGAGTGTCAGGCCAGGATCCTTGTACCGTTCAATTGTCCCCTACACCTGTCCTGGTAGGTTATTCCATCTGCAAGACCTACGAATCTCACTCCGGTCCCCTGTCCGGTAACTCAGGGTGGTGGCAGCGTCACTCGGTAACTCACACGATAGGCTGTGACTACGATTATCTCTATCTTTCTGTCTCACTCTCCCTCGCCCTCACTCGCTCTCGTTCTCCCTCCCTTGCTCTCGTTCTCGCTCTGCCTCACTCTCCCTCACTCTCTCTCTCTCCCTCTCTCTCTCCTCTGTTTACTGGTTTACGTCTTCGTATGACGGCCCGAGTGTTAACATCTTACATGATCGGTATAGCATCTGTTATTGCCATAGGAAGAGTGGAGATTGCACGGTTAGCTCAGTGGTAGTAGCGGGGTGCGCGGTAGAGATATTACAAGGCGAGTTATTACATCCTGACACCTCTCCTGACACATGTCTCGTCCTCTCCTGACACCTCTCTGGCCCTCTCCTGACACCTCCCTGGTCCTCTCCTGATACCTCTCTGGTCCACTCCTGACACCTCTCCTGACATCTCTCTGGCCCTCACCTGGCACCTCTCTGGTCCTCTCCTGACACCTCTCAGGCCCTCTCCTGACACCTCTCTTGACACCTCTCCTGCCACCTCTCCTTGCACCTCTCCTGACACCTCTCTGGTCCTCTCCTGGCACCTCTCTTGACACCTCTCTTGACACCTCTACTGACACGTCATCTTGGGGAAATAATCGGCTGAAGGACATGCAAAATGGTTCATCTGCAAATGGGGCAGTTTCTCATGGATACGAGACAACTACCGCACGTTACTAATGTCTGCAGGGCGGCAGTATGACACTCTATGTATTATTAAAGCACACCTTACACAAAATATCATCGACCCAAAAAGTTGGCGTAGAAGTGTTCATCACGGTTTCGACATGGGATGCCGCATCAAAGTCTGTGGCCTCTTCGTCAGTTTCGACAGCAGGTCCAGAAGCGTCTGCATCCATTTCATTAGCGACAATAGTCGTCCAGTATACTTCTTAGAGTACAAAAATAGTCAAAGGGAATCTTTCAACACTGTTCTTAACTAAAATTTTGTGTCGTTAAGTAAGAAAAAATAGTCAAGGACACTCTTCACTCTTCCTGTGTTCACTCACAGGATGAGAGGCATTGCCCAATACTGTCACTATGATGGGGTGTTCACTCACAGGATGAGAGGCATTGCCCAATACTGTCACTATGATGGGGTGTTCACTCACAGGATGAATGACGCTGCCCAATACTGCCACTAAGGCGGTGTGTTCACTCATAGTATAAGTGGCGCTGCCAAATACTTTCACTATGGTGGCGAGTCCACTCACAGGATGAGTGACGCTGCCCAATACTGTCACTATGGACAGGTATTCACTCACAGGATGAGTGGCGCTGCCCAGTACTGTCACTATGATGGGGTGTTCACTCACAGGATGAATGACGTTGCCCAATACTGTCACTATGGCAGGGTGTTCACTCACAGGATGAGTGACGCTGCCCAATTTTGCCACTAAGGCTGTGTGTTCACTCACAGGATGAGTGGCGCTGCCCAATACTTCACGATATTAGTATGTTCACTCAGAGGATGAGTGACGCTGCCAAATATTGTCACTATGGCGGGGTATTCACTTACAGGATGAGTTGCGCTGCTCAATACTGTCACTATGTCGGGGTGTTCACTCAAAGGATGAGTTGCGCGGCCCAAAACTGTCCCTATGGCGGGTTGTTCACTCTTCGGATGAGTGGCACTGCCCAATATTGTCACTATGACAGTTTGTTTACTCACAGGATGAGTGGCGCTGCCCAATACTCTCACTATAGTGGTGTGTTCACTCACAGGATGAGTGGCGCTGCCCAAAACTGTTACTATAGCGGTGTGTTCACTCACAGGATGAGTTGCGCTGCCCAAAACTGTCACTATGGAGGTGTGTTCACTCACAGGATGAGTGGCGCTGCCCAGTACAGCAATATAGCGGTGTGTTCACTCACAGGATGAGTGGCGCTGCCCAGTTCTTTCACTATGGTGGTGTGTTCACTCACAGGATGAGTGACGCGGCCCAATACTGCCACTATGACATGGTGTTCACTCACAGGAAAAGAGGCGCTGCCCAATACTCTCACTATAACGGGGTGCTCATTCACAGGATGAGTGGCGCTCCCCAATACTAGCACTATACTGGTGTGTTCACTCAAAGGATGAGTGGCTCTCTCCAAAACTTTCACTATGGCGGTGTGTTCACTCACAGGATGAGTATTGCTGCCCAATACAATCACTATGGCGGTGTGTCCACTCACAGGATGAGTGACTCAGACCAATACTGTCACTGTAGCGGGGTGTTCACTCACAGGATGAGTGACTCACACGAATACTGTGGCTATAGCGGGCTGTTCACTCACAGGATGAGTGGCGCTGCCCAATACTGTGACTATGGTGATGTGTCCACTCACAGGATGAGTGGCGCTTCCCAATACTGTCACAATGGCGGTGTGTCCACTCAGAAGAGAAGTGGCGCTGCCCAATACTGGCACTATGACGGGGTGTTCACTCACAGGATGAGGGACGCTTTCCAATACTGTCACTGTGGCGGTGTGCTCACTCACAGGATGAGTGGCGCTGCCAGATACTTTCACTATGGCGGGGTTTTCACTCACAGGATGAATGACGCTGCCCAATACTGCCACTAAGGCAGTGTGTTCACTCATAGGATAAGTGGCCCTGCCAAATACTTTCACTATGGTGGCGAGTCCACTCACAGGATGAGTGACGCTGCCCAATACTGTCACTATGGACAGGTGTTCACTCACAGGATGAGTGGCGCTGCCCAGTACTGTCACTATGGTGGGGTGTTCACTCACAGGATGAGTGACGTTGCCCAATACGTTCACTATGGCAGGGTGTTCACTCACAGGATGAGTGACGCTGCCCAATTTTGCCACTAAGGCTGTGTGTTCACTCACAGGATGAGTGGCGCTGCCCAATACTTCACGATAATGGTGTGTTCACTCAGAGGATGAGTGACGCTGCCAAATATTGTCACTATGGCGGGGTATTCACTTATAGGATGAGTTGCGCTGCTCAATACTGTCACTATGTCGGGGTGTTCACTCAAAGGATGAGTTGCGCGGCCCAATGCTGTCCCTATGGCGGGTTGTTCACTCTTCGGATGAGTGGCACTGCCCAATATTGTCACTATGACAGTTTGTTTACTCACAGGATGAGTGGCGCTGCCCAATACTCTCACTATAGTGGTGTGTTCACTCACAGGATGAGTGGCGCTGCCCAAAACTGTCACTATAGCGGTGTGTTCACTCACAGGATGAGTTGCGCTGCCCAAAACTGTCACTATGGAGGTGTGTTCACTCACAGGATGAGTGGCGCTGCCCAGTACAGCAATATGGCGGTGTGTTCACTCACAGGATGAGTGGCACTGCCCAGTTCTTTCTTTATGGTGGTGTGTTCACTCACAGGATGAGTGACGCGGCCCAATACTGCCACTATGGCGGTATGTTCACTCACAGGATGAGTGGCACTGCCCAATACTGACACTATGGCGATGTCCATTCACAGGATGATTGGCGCTGCGTGCCCAATACTGTCACTATGGTTGTGTTTCCACTCACAGGATGAGTGGCGCTGCCCAATACTGTCACTATGGCAGTGTGTTCACTCACAGGTTAAGTGGCACTTCCAATACTGTCACTATGGCGGTGTGTCCCCTCACAGGATGAGTGGCGCTGCGCAATACTGTCACAATTGGCGGTGTGTTCACTCACAGGATGAGTGGCGCTGCCCATTACTGTCACTATAGCAGGGTGTTCACTCATAGGATGAGTGGCGCTGCCCAATACTGTCACTATGGCGTGGTGTTCACTCACATGATGAGTGACGCTGCTCAATACTCTCACTATGGCGGCGTGTTCACTAACCGGATGAGAGGCGCTGCAAAATACTGTCACTATGACGGAGTGTTTGCTCACAGGATGAGTAACGATGTCCAATACTGGCACTATGGCGGTGTGATAACTCCCAGGATAAGTCGCGCAGCCAAATACTGTCACTATGACGGGGTGTTCACTCACAGGATGAGTGGCGCTGCCCAATACTGTCACTATGACGGGGTGTTCACTCACAGGATGAGGGACGCTTTCCAATACTGCCACTATTGCGGTGTGTTCACTCACAGGATGAGTGGCGCTGCCCAATACTTTCACTATGGCGGGGTGTCCACTCACAGGATGAGTGGTGCTGCCCAATACTTTCACTATGGTGGTGTGTCCACTCACAGGAGAGTGACGCTGCCCAATACTGTCACTATGGTGGGGTGTTCACTCACTGGATGAGTGGCGCTGCCCAGTACTGTTACTATGGTGGGGTGTTCACTCACAGGATGAGTGACGTTGCCCAATACTTTCACTATGGCAGGGTGTTCACTCACAGGATGAGTGATGCTGCCCAATATTGCCACAATTGCTGCGTGTTCACTCACAGGATGAGTGGCGCTGTCCAATACTTCACGATAATGGTGGGTTCACTCACAGGATGAGTGGCGCTACACAATACTGTCACTATGGTGGGGTGTTCGCTCACAGGATGAGTGGCGCTGCCCAATACTTTCACTATAGCGATGTGTTCACTCTTCAGATCAGTGGCGCTGCTCAATATTGTCACTATGGCAGTTTGTTTACTCACAGAATGAGTGGCGCTGCCCAATACTGTCACTATGACGGGGTGTTCACCCACAGGATGAGTGACGCTGTCCAATAATGGCACTATAGCGGTGTGTTCGCTCACAGGATGAGTGGCGCTGCCCAATACTCTCACTATGACAGGGTGTTCACTCCCTGGATAATTGGCGCAGCCCAATACTGTCACTATAACGGTATGTTCACTCACAGGATGAGAGGCGGTGCTCAATACTGTCACTATGACGGTGTGTTCACTCACAGGATGAGTGGCTCTTCCCAATACTTTCACTATAGCGATGTGTCCACTCACAGGATGAGTGACGCTGCCCAATACTGTCACTCTGGCAGTGTGTGTCCAACCACAGGATGAGTGACGCTGCCCAATACTGTCACTATAGCGGGGTGTTCACTCACAGGATGAGTGACGTTGCCCAATACTGTCACTATGGTGGGGTGTTCACTCACAGGATGAGTGACGCTGCCCAATATTGTCACTATGGCGGTGTGTTCACTCACAGGATGAGTGACGCTACCGAATGCTGTCATTATGGCGGGGTGTTAACTCACAGGATGAGTGGCACTGCCCAATATTTTCACTATAGCGGTGTGTTCACTCACAGGACGAGTGGCGCTGCCCAGTACTGTCACTATGGCAGTGTATTCACAATCAGGATGAGTGGCGCTGCCCAGTACTGTCACAATGGCGGTGTGATCACTCACAGGATGAGTGGCTCTGCCCAGTACTGTCACTATGACGGTGTGCTCACTCACATTATGAGTGGCGCTGCCCAATACTCTCACTATAGCGTGGTGTTCACTCACAAGTTGAGAGGCGCTGCTTAATACTGTCACTATGGCGGTGTGTTCACTCACAGGATGAGTGGCGCTGCCAAATACTATCACTATGGCGGTGTGTCCACTCACAGGATGAGTGATGCTGCCCAATACTGTCACTATAGCAGGGTGTCCACTCACAGGATGAGTGACGGTGCCCAATACGGTCACTATGGCGGGGGTTCATTCACAGAAGGCGTAACGCTGCCCAATACTGTCACTATGGCGGGATGATCACTGACACGATGAGTGGCGCAGCCCAATACAGTCACTATGACGGGGTGTTCACTCACAGGATGAGTGGCGCTGCCCAAAACTGTCACTATGGAGGTGTGTTCACTCACAGGATGAGTGGCGCTGCCCAGTACAGCAATATGGCGGTGTGTTCACTCACAGGATGAGTGGCACTGCCCAGTTCTTTCTTTATGGTGGTGTGTTCACTCACAGGATGAGTGACGCGGCCCAATACTGCCACTATGACAGGGTGTTCACTCACAGGAAAAGAGGCGCTGCCCAATACTCTCACTATGACGGGGTGCTCATTCACAGGATGAGTGGCGCTCCCCAATACTAGCACTATGCTGGTGTGTTCACTCAAAGGATGAATGGCTCTCTCCAAAACTTTCACTATGGCGGTGTGTTCACTCACAGGATGAGTGATGCTGCCCAATACAGTCACTATGGCGGTGTGTCCACTCACAGGATGAGTGACTCAGACCAATACTCTCACTGTAGCGGGGTGTTCACTCACAGGATGAGTGACTCAGACCAATACTGTCGCTATAGCGGGGTGTTCACTCACAGGATGAGTGGCGCTGCCCAATACTGTGACTATGGTGATGTGTTCACTCACAGGATGAGTGGCGCTTCCCAATACTGTCACAATGGCGGTGTGTCCACTCAGAAGAGAAGTGGCGCTGCCCAATACTGTCACTATGGCGGTATGTTCACTCACAGGATGAGTGGCACTGCCCAATACTGACACTATGGCGATGTCCATTCACAGGATGATTGGTGCTGCGTGCCCAATACTGTCACTATGGTTGTGTTTCCACTTACAGGATGAGTGGCGCTGCCCAATACTGTCACTATGGCAGTGTGTTCACTCACAGGTTAAGTGGCACTTCCAATACTGTCACTATGGCGGTGTGTCCCCTCACAGGATGAGTGGCGCTGCGGAATACTGTCACTATTGTGGTGTGTTCACTCACAGGTTGAGTGGCGTTGCCCAATACTGTCACAATTGGCGGTGTGTTCACTCACAGGATGAGTGGCGCTGCCCATTACTGTCACTATAGCAGGGTGTTCACTCATAGGATGAGTGGCGCTGCCCAATACTGTCACTATGGCGTGGTGTTCACTCACATGATGAGTGACGCTGCTCAATACTCTCACTATGGCGGTGTGTTCACTAACCGGATGAGAGGCGCTGCAAAATACTGTCACTATGACGGAGTGCTTGCTCACAGGATGAGTAACGATGTCCAATACTGGCACTATGGCGGTGTGATAACTCCCAGGATAAGTCGCGCAGCCAAATACTGTCACTATGACGGGGTGTTCACTCACAGGATGAGTGGCGCTGCCCAATACTGTCACTATGACGGGGTGTTCACTCACAGGATGAGGGACGCTTTCCAATACTGCCACTATTGCGGTGTGTTCACTCACAGGATGAGTGGCGCTGCCCAATACTTTCACTATGGCGGGGTGTCCACTCACAGGATGAGTGGTGCTGCCCAATACTTTCACTATGGTGGTGTGTCCACTCACAGGAGAGTGACGCTGCCCAATACTGTCACTATGGTGGGGTGTTCACTCACTGGATGAGTGGCGCTGCCCAGTACTGTTACTATGGTGGGGTGTTCACTCACAGGATGAGTGACGTTGCCCAATACTTTCACTATGGCAGGGTGTTCACTCACAGGATGAGTGATGCTGCCCAATATTGCCACAATTGCTGTGTGTTCACTCACAGGATGAGTGGCGCTGTCCAATACTTCACGATAATGGTGGGTTCACTCACAGGATGAGTGGCGCTACACAATACTGTCACTATGGTGGGGTGTTCGCTCACAGGATGAGTGGCGCTGCCCAATACTTTCACTATAGCGATGTGTTCACTCTTCAGATCAGTGGCGCTGCTCAATATTGTCACTATGGCAGTTTGTTTACTCACAGAATGAGTGGCGCTGCCCAATACTGTCACTATGACGGGGTGTTCACCCACAGGATGAGTGACGCTGTCCAATAATGGCACTATAGCGGTGTGTTCGCTCACAGGATGAGTGGCGCTGCCCAATACTCTCACTATGACAGGGTGTTCACTCCCTGGATAATTGGCGCAGCCCAATACTGTCACTATAACGGTATGTTCACTCACAGGATGAGAGGCGGTGCTCAATACTGTCACTATGACGGTGTGTTCACTCACAGGATGAGTGGCTCTTCCCAATACTTTCACTATAGCGATGTGTCCACTCACAGGATGTGTGACGCTGCCCAATACTGTCACTCTGGCAGTGTGTGTCCAACCACAGGATGAGTGACGCTGCCCAATACTGTCACTATAGCGGGGTGTTCACTCACAGGATGAGTGACGTTGCCCAATACTGTCACTATGGTGGGGTGTTCACTCACAGGATGAGTGACGCTGCCCAATATTGCCACTATGGCGGTGTGTTTACTCACAGGATGAGTGACGCTACCCAATATTGCCACTATGGTGTTGTGTTGATTCACAGGATGAGTGGCGCTGCCTAATACTTCACTATAGTGGAGTGTCCACTCATGGGATGAGTTACGCTGCCAAATATTTTCACTATGGCGTGGTGTTCACTTACATAATGAGTGGCGCTGCCCAATACTCTCACTATGGCGGGGGATTCACTCACCGGATGAGTGGCCTGCCCAATATTGCCACTATTGCGGTGGGTTCACTCACAGGATGAGTGGCGCTACCCAATGCTGTCCTTATGGCAGGGTGTTCACTCACAGGATGAGTGGCGCTGCCCAATACCTTCACTATAGCGAAGGTTCACTCACAGGATGAGTGGGCCTGCCCAAAATTATCACTATAGCGGTGGGTTCACTCACAGGATGAGTGGCGCTGCCCAGTACTGTCACTATGGCAGGGTGTTCACTGACAGGATGAGTGACGCTGCCCAATACTGTCACTATGAATGTGCGTTCACTCACAGGATGATTGGCGCTGCGTAATACTGTCACTATGGCGGTGTGCCCACTCACAGGATGAGTGACGCTGCCCAATACTACCACTATGGCGGTGTGTCCACTCACAGGATGAGTTACACTGCCCAATACTGTCACTATAGCGGGGTGTCCACTCACAGGATGAGTGATGGTGCCCAATACAGTCACTTTGGCGGAGTGTTCACTCACAGGATGAGTGCCGCTGCCCAATATTGCCTCTATGGCAATGTGTTCACTCACAGGATGAGTGGCGCTGCCCAATACTGCACTATGGTGGTGTGTCCACTTATGGGATGAGTAACGCTGCCAAATATTGTCACTATGGCGGTGTGTTCATTCACAGGATGAGTGGCGCTGCCCAATACTGTCACTATGGCGGTGGGTTCACTCACAGGATGAGTGGCGCTACCCAATACTGTCACTATGGCGGTGTGTTCACTCACAGGATGAGTGACGCTATCCAATACTGTCACTATGGCGGTGGGTTCACTTACTGGATAAGTAGCGCTGCCCAATACTGTCACTAGACGGGGTGTTCACTCACAGGATGAGTGACGCTGTCCAATACTGCCACTATGGCGGTGTGTTCACTCACAGGAAGAGTGGCGCTGCCCAATACTCTCACCATGGAAGGGTGTCCACTCACAGGATGAGTGGTGCTGCCCAATACTGTCACAATGGCGGGATGTTCACTCACAGGATGAGTGGCGCTGCCCAATATTGTCACTATGGCAAGGTGTTCACACACAGGATGAGTGGCGCTGCCCAATACTGTCACTTTGGCGGGGTGTTCACTTAGAGGATGAGTGGTGCTGTCCAATATTGTCACTATGGCAGGGTGTTCACTCATAGGATAAGTGGCGCTGCCCAATTCTATCACTTTGGCAGGGTGTTCACACACAGGATGAGTGGCATTGCCCAATCCTTTCACTATAGCGGTGTGTTCACTCTTCGGATGAGTAGTGCTGCCCAATATTGTCACTATGGCAGTTTGATTACTCACAGGATGAGTGGCGCTGCCCAATACTGTCACTATGACAGGGTGTTCACTCACAGGATGAGTGACGCTGTCCAATAATGGCACTATGGCGGTGTGTTCGCTCACAGGATGAGTAGCGCTGCCCAATACTGTCACTATGGCGGGGTGTTCACTCACCGGAAGAGTGGCGCTGCCCAATATTGTCACTATGGCGGTGTGTTCACTCACAGGATGAGTGGCGCTACCGAATGCTGTCATTATGGCGGGGTGTTAACTCACAGGATGAGTGGCACTGCCCAATACTTTCACTATAGCGGTGTGTTCACTCACAGAACGAGACGCGCTGCCCAGTACTGTCACTATGGCAGTGTATTCACAATCAGGATGAGTGGCGCTGCCCAGTACTGTCACAATGGCGGTGTGATCACTCACAGGATGAGTGGCTCTGCCCAGTACTGTCACTATGATGGTGTGCTCACTCACATTATGAGTGGCGCTGCCCAATACTCTCACTATAGCGTGGTGTTCACTCACAAGTTGAGAGGCGCTGCTTAATACTGTCACTATGGCGGTGTGTTCACTCACAGGATGAGTGGCGCTGCCAAATACTATCACTATGGCGGTGTGTCCACTCACAGGATGAGTGATGCTGCCCAATACTGTCACTATAGCAGGGTGTCCACTCACAGGATGAGTGACGGTGCCCAATACGGTCACTATGGCGGGGGTTCATTCACAGAAGGCGTAACGCTGCCCAATACTGTCACTATGGCGGGATGATCACTGACACGATGAGTGGCGCAGCCCAATACAGTCACTATGACGGGGTGTTCACTCACAGGATGAGTGGCGCTGCCCAAAACTGTCACTATGGAGGTGTGTTCACTCACAGGATGAGTGGCGCTGCCCAGTACAGCAATATGGCGGTGTGTTCACTCACAGGATGAGTGGCACTGCCCAGTTCTTTCTTTATGGTGGTGTGTTCACTCACAGGATGAGTGACGCGGCCCAATACTGCCACTATGACAGGGTGTTCACTCACAGGAAAAGAGGCGCTGCCCAATACTCTCACTATGACGGGGTGCTCATTCACAGGATGAGTGGCGCTCCCCAATACTAGCACTATGCTGGTGTGTTCACTCAAAGGATGAATGGCTCTCTCCAAAACTTTCACTATGGCGGTGTGTTCACTCACAGGATGAGTGATGCTGCCCAATACAGTCACTATGGCGGTGTGTCCATTCACAGGATGAGTGACTCAGACCAATACTCTCACTGTAGCGGGGTGTTCACTCACAGGATGAGTGACTCAGACCAATACTGTCGCTATAGCGGGGTGTTCACTCACAGGATGAGTGGCGCTGCCCAATACTGTGACTATAGTGATGTGTTCACTCACAGGATGAGTGGCGCTTCCCAATACTGTCACAATGGCGGTGTGTCCACTCAGAAGAGAAGTGGCGCTGCAAAATACTGTCACTATGGCGGTATGTTCACTCACATGATGAGTGGCACTGCCCAATACTGACACTATGGCGATGTCCATTCACAGGATGATTGGCGCTGCGTGCCCAATACTGTCACTATGGTTGTGTTTCCACTCACAGGATGAGTAGCGCTGCCCAATACTGTCACTATGGCAGTGTGTTCACTCACAGGTTAAGTGGCACTTCCAATACTGTCACTATGGCGGTGTGTCCCCTCACAGGATGAGTGGCGCTGCGCAATACTGTCACTATTGTGGTGTGTTCACTCACAGGTTGAGTGGCGTTGCCCAATATTGTCACAATTGGCGGTGTGTTCACTCACAGGATGAGTGGCGCTGCCCATTACTGTCACTATAGCAGGGTGTTCACTCATAGGATGAGTGGCGCTGCAGAATACTGTCACTATGGCGTGGTGTTCACTCACATGATGAGTGACGCTGCTCAATACTCTCACTATGGCGGCGTGTTCACTAACCGGATGAGAGGCGCTGCAAAATACTGTCACTATGACGGAGTGTTTGCTCACAGGATGAGTAACGATGTCCAATACTGGCACTATGGCGGTGTGATAACTCCCAGGATAAGTCGCGCAGCCAAATACTGTCACTATGACGGGGTGTTCACTCACAGGATGAGTGGCGCTGCCCAATACTCTCACTATGACGGGGTGTTCACTCACAGGATGAGGGACGCTTTCCAATACTGCCACTATTGCGGTGTGTTCACTCACAGGATGAGTGGCGCTGCCCAATACTTTCACTATGGCGGGGTGTCCACTCACAGGATGAGTGGTGCTGCCCAATACTTTCACTATGGTGGTGTGTCCACTCACAGGAGAGTGACGCTGCCCAATACTGTCACTATGGTGGGGTGTTCACTCACTGGATGAGTGGCGCTGCCCAGTACTGTTACTATGGTGGGGTGTACACTCACAGGATGAGTGACGTTGCCCAATACTTTCACTATGGCAGGGTGTTCACTCACAGGATGAGTGATGCTGCCCAATATTGCCACAATTGCTGCGTGTTCACTCACAGGATGAGTGGCGCTGTCCAATACTTCACGATAATGGTGGGTTCACTCACAGGATGAGTGGCGCTACACAATACTGTCACTATGGTGGGGTGTTCGCTCACAGGATGAGTGGCGCTGCCCAATACTTTCACTATAGCGATGTGTTCACTCTTCAGATCAGTGGCGCTGCTCAATATTGTCACTATGGCAGTTTGTTTACTCACAGAATGAGTGGCGCTGCCCAATACTGTCACTATGACGGGGTGTTCACCCACAGGATGAGTGACGCTGTCCAATAATGGCACTATAGCGGTGTGTTCGCTCACAGGATGAGTGGCGCTGCCCAATACTCTCACTATGACAGGGTGTTCACTCCCTGGATAATTGGCGCAGCCCAATACTGTCACTATAACGGTATGTTCACTCACAGGATGAGAGGCGGTGCTCAATACTGTCACTATGACGGTGTGTTCACTCACAGGATGAGTGGCTCTTCCCAATACTTTCACTATAGCGATGTGTCCACTCACAGGATGAGTGACGCTGCCCAATACTGTCACTCTGGCAGTGTGTGTCCAACCACAGGATGAGTGACGCTGCCCAATACTGTCACTATAGCGGGGTGTTCACTCACAGGATGAGTGACGTTGCCCAATACTGTCACTATGGTGGGGTGTTCACTCACAGGATGAGTGACGCTGCCCAATATTGTCACTATGGCGGTGTGTTCACTCACAGGATGAGTGACGCTACCGAATGCTGTCATTATGGCGGGGTGTTAACTCACAGGATGAGTGGCACTGCCCAATATTTTCACTATAGCGGTGTGTTCACTCACAGGACGAGTGGCGCTGCCCAGTACTGTCACTATGGCAGTGTATTCACAATCAGGATGAGTGGCGCTGCCCAGTACTGTCACAATGGCGGTGTGATCACTCACAGGATGAGTGGCTCTGCCCAGTACTGTCACTATGACGGTGTGCTCACTCACATTATGAGTGGCGCTGCCCAATACTCTCACTATAGCGTGGTGTTCACTCACAAGTTGAGAGGCGCTGCTTAATACTGTCACTATGGCGGTGTGTTCACTCACAGGATGAGTGGCGCTGCCAAATACTATCACTATGGCGGTGTGTCCACTCACAGGATGAGTGATGCTGCCCAATACTGTCACTATACCAGGGTGTCCACTCACAGGATGAGTGACGGTGCCCAATACGGTCACTATGGCGGGGGTTCATTCACAGAAGGCGTAACGCTGCCCAATACTGTCACTATGGCGGGATGATCACTGACACGATGAGCGGCGCAGCCCAATACAGTCACTATGACGGGGTGTTCACTCACAGGATGAGTGGCGCTGCCCAAAACTGTCACTATGGAGGTGTGTTCACTCACAGGATGAGTGGCGCTGCCCAGTACAGCAATATGGCGGTGTGTTCACTCACAGGATGAGTGGCACTGCCCAGTTCTTTCTTTATGGTGGTGTGTTCACTCACAGGATGAGTGACGCGGCCCAATACTGCCACTATGACAGGGTGTTCACTCACAGGAAAAGAGGCGCTGCCCAATACTCTCACTATGACGGGGTGCTCATTCACAGGATGAGTGGCGCTCCCCAATACTAGCACTATGCTGGTGTGTTCACTCAAAGGATGAATGGCTCTCTCCAAAACTTTCACTATGGCGGTGTGTTCACTCACAGGATGAGTGATGCTGCCCAATACAGTCACTATGGCGGTGTGTCCACTCACAGGATGAGTGACTCAGACCAATACTGTCACTGTAGCGGGGTGTTCACTCACAGGATGAGTGACTCAGACCAATACTGTCGCTATAGCGGGGTGTTCACTCACAGGATGAGTGGCGCTGCCCAATACTGTGACTATGGTGATGTGTTCACTCACAGGATGAGTGGCGCTTCCCAATACTGTCACAATGGCGGTGTGTCCACTCAGAAGAGAAGTGGCGCTGCCCAATACTGTCACTATGGCGGTATGTTCACTCACAGGATGAGTGGCACTGCCCAATACTGACACTATGGCGATGTCCATTCACAGGATGATTGGTGCTGCGTGCCCAATACTGTCACTATGGTTGTGTTTCCACTTACAGGATGAGTGGCGCTGCCCAATACTGTCACTATGGCAGTGTGTTCACTCACAGGTTAAGTGGCACTTCCAATACTGTCACTATGGCGGTGTGTCCCCTCACAGGATGAGTGGCGCTGCGGAATACTGTCACTATTGTGGTGTGTTCACTCACAGGTTGAGTGGCGTTGCCCAATACTGTCACAATTGGCGGTGTGTTCACTCACAGGATGAGTGGCGCTGCCCATTACTGTCACTATAGCAGGGTGTTCACTCATAGGATGAGTGGCGCTGCCCAATACTGTCACTATGGCGTGGTGTTCACTCACATGATGAGTGACGCTGCTCAATACTCTCACTATGGCGGCGTGTTCACTAACCGGATGAGAGGCGCTGCAAAATACTGTCACTATGACGGAGTGTTTGCTCACAGGATGAGTAACGATGTCCAATACTGGCACTATGGCGGTGTGATAACTCCCAGGATAAGTCGCGCAGCCAAATACTGTCACTATGACGGGGTGTTCACTCACAGGATGAGTGGCGCTGCCCAATACTGTCACTATGACGGGGTGTTCACTCACAGGATGAGGGACGCTTTCCAATAC
This sequence comes from Procambarus clarkii, assembly GCF_040958095.1. Classification (NCBI taxonomy): domain Eukaryota; kingdom Metazoa; phylum Arthropoda; class Malacostraca; order Decapoda; family Cambaridae; genus Procambarus; species Procambarus clarkii. The sequence goes on from NC_091175.1 coordinate 29,797,368, forward strand.
TGCCACTATTGCGGTGTGTTCACTCACAGGATGAGTGGCGCTGCCCAATACTTTCACTATGGCGGGGTGTCCACTCACAGGATGAGTGGTGCTGCCCAATACTTTCACTATGGTGGTGTGTCCACTCACAGGAGAGTGACGCTGCCCAATACTGTCACTATGGTGGGGTGTTCACTCACTGGATGAGTGGCGCTGCCCAGTACTGTTACTATGGTGGGGTGTTCACTCACAGGATGAGTGACGTTGCCCAATACTTTCACTATGGCAGGGTGTTCACTCACAGGATGAGTGATGCTGCCCAATATTGCCACAATTGCTGTGTGTTCACTCACAGGATGAGTGGCGCTGTCCAATACTTCACGATAATGGTGGGTTCACTCACAGGATGAGTGGCGCTACACAATACTGTCACTATGGTGGGGTGTTCGCTCACAGGATGAGTGGCGCTGCCCAATACTTTCACTATAGCGATGTGTTCACTCTTCAGATCAGTGGCGCTGCTCAATATTGTCACTATGGCAGTTTGTTTACTCACAGAATGAGTGGCGCTGCCCAATACTGTCACTATGACGGGGTGTTCACCCACAGGATGAGTGACGCTGTCCAATAATGGCACTATAGCGGTGTGTTCGCTCACAGGATGAGTGGCGCTGCCCAATACTCTCACTATGACAGGGTGTTCACTCCCTGGATAATTGGCGCAGCCCAATACTGTCACTATAACGGTATGTTCACTCACAGGATGAGAGGCGGTGCTCAATACTGTCACTATGACGGTGTGTTCACTCACAGGATGAGTGGCTCTTCCCAATACTTTCACTATAGCGATGTGTCCACTCACAGGATGTGTGACGCTGCCCAATACTGTCACTCTGGCAGTGTGTGTCCAACCACAGGATGAGTGACGCTGCCCAATACTGTCACTATAGCGGGGTGTTCACTCACAGGATGAGTGACGTTGCCCAATACTGTCACTATGGTGGGGTGTTCACTCACAGGATGAGTGACGCTGCCCAATATTGCCACTATGGCGGTGTGTTTACTCACAGGATGAGTGACGCTACCCAATATTGCCACTATGGTGTTGTGTTGATTCACAGGATGAGTGGCGCTGCCTAATACTTCACTATAGTGGAGTGTCCACTCATGGGATGAGTGACGCTGCCAAATATTGTCACTATGGCGTGGTGTTCACTTACATAATGAGTGGCGCTGCCCAATACTCTCACTATGGCGGGGGATTCACTCACCGGATGAGTGGCCTGCCCAATATTGCCACTATTGCGGTGGGTTCACTCACAGGATGAGTGGCGCTGCCCAGTACTGTCACTATGGCAGGGTGTTCACTGACAGGATGAGTGACGCTGCCCAATACTGTCACTATGAATGTGCGTTCACTCACAGGATGATTGGCGCTGCGTAATACTGTCACTATGGCGGTGTGCCCACTCACAGGATGAGTGACGCTGCCCAATACTACCACTATGGCGGTGTGTCCACTCACAGGATGAGTTACACTGCCCAATACTGTCACTATAGCGGGGTGTCCACTCACAGGATGAGTGATGGTGCCTAATACAGTCACTTTGGCGGAGTGTTCACTCACAGGATGAGTGCCGCTGCCCAATATTGCCTCTATGGCAATGTGTTCACTCACAGGATGAGTGGCGCTGCCCAATACTGCACTATGGTGGTGTGTCCACTTATGGGATGAGTAACGCTGCCAAATATTGTCACTATGGCTGTGTGTTCATTCACAGGATGAGTGGCGCTGCCCAATACTGTCACTATGGCGGTGGGTTCACTCACAGGATGAGTGGCGCTACCCAATACTGTCACTATGGCGGTGTGTTCACTCACAGGATGAGTGACGCTGTCCAATACTGTCACTATGGCGGTGGGTTCACTTACTGGATAAGTAGCGCTGCCCAATACTGTCTCTAGACGGGGTGTTCACTCACAGGATGAGTGACGCTGTCCAATATTGCCACTATGGCAGTGTGTTCACTCACAGGAAGAGTGGCGCTGCCCAATACTCTCACCATGGAAGGGTGTCCACTCACAGGATGAGTGGTGCTGCCCAATACTGTCACAATGGCGGGATGTTCACTCACAGGATGAGTGGCGCTGCCCAATATTGTCACTATGGCAAGGTGTTCACACACAGGATGAGTGGCGCTGCCCAATACTGTCACTTTGGCGGGGTGTTCACTTAGAGGATGAGTGGTGCTGTCCAATATTGTCACTATGGCAGGGTGTTCACTCATAGGATGAGTGGCGCTGCCCAATTCTATCACTTTGGCATGGTGTTCACACACAGGATGAGTGGCATTGCCCAATCCTTTCACTATAGCGGTGTGTTCACTCTTCGGATGAGTAGTGCTGCCCAATATTGTCACTATGGCAGTTTGATTACTCACAGGATGAGTGGCGCTGCCCAATACTGTCACTATGACAGGGTGTTCACTCACAGGATAAGTGACGCTGTCCAACAATGGCACTATGGCGGTGTGTTCGCTCACAGGATGAGTAGCGCTGCCCAATACTGTCACTATGGTGGGGTGTTCACTCACCGGAAGAGTGGCGCTGCCCAATATTGTCACTATGGCGGTGTGTTCACTCACAGGATGAGTGGCGCTACCGAATGCTGTCATTATGGCGGGGTGTTAACTCACAGGATGAGTGGCACTGCCCAATACTTTCACTATAGCGGTGTGTTCACTCACAGGACGAGTGGCGCTGCCCAGTACTGTCACAATGGCGGTGTGATCACTCACAGGATGAGTGGCTCTGCCCAGTACTGTCACTATGACGGTGTGCTCACTCACATTATGAGTGGCGCTGCCCAATACTCTCACTATAGCGTGGTGTTCACTCACAAGTTGAGAGGCGCTGCTTAATACTGTCACTATGGCGGTGTGTTCACTCACAGGATGAGTGGCGCTGCCAAATACTATCACTATGGCGGTGAGTCCACTCACAGGATGAGTGATGCTGCCCAATACTGTCACTATAGCAGGGTGTCCACTCACAGGATGAGTGACGGTGCCCAATACGGTCACTATGGCGGGGGTTCATTCACAGAGGGAGTAACGCTGCCCAATACTGTCACTATGGCGGGATGATCACTGACACGATGAGTGGCGCAGCCCAATACAGTCACTATGACGGGGTGTTCACTCACAGGATGAATGGCGCTGCCAGATACTTTCACTATGGCGGGGTTTTCACTCACAGGATGAATGACGCTGCCCAATACTGCCACTAAGGCAGTGTGTTCACTCATAGGATATGTGGCGCTGCCCAATACTTTCACTATGGTGGCGAGTCCACTCACAGGATGAGTGACGCTGCCCAATACTGTCACTATGGACAGGAGTTCACTCACAGGATGAATGGCGCTGCCCAGTACTGTCACTATGGTGGGGTGTTCACTCACAGGATAAGTGACGTTGCCCAATACTGTCACTATGGCAGGGTGTTCACTAACAGGATGAGTTGCGCTGCTCAATACTGTCACTATGTCGGGGTATTCACTCAAAGGATGAGTTGTGCGGCCCAATACTGTCACTATGGCGGGTTGTTCACTCTTCGGATGAGTGGCACTGCCCAATATTGTCACTATGGCAGTTTGTTTACTCACAGGATGAGTGGCGCTGCCCAATACTGTCACAATGAGTGACAGTATTGGGAAACGCCACTCATCACATATCCTCTCTTCCTGTGAGTGAACACCCCGTTATAGTTACAGTATTAGGCCTCGCTATTCATCCTGTGAGTGAACACACCACCATAGTGACAGAACTGGGCAGCGCCACTCATCCTGTAAGTGAACACACCGCCATATTGCTGTACTGGGAAGCGCCACTCATCCTGTGAGTGAACACACCTCCATAGTGACAGTTTTGGGCAGCGCCACTCATCCTGTGAGTGAACACATCGCTATAGTGACAGTTTTGGGCAGCGCCACTCATCCTGTGAGTGAACACACCACTATAGTGAGAGTATTGGGCAGCGCCACTCATCATGTGAGTGAACACCCCGCCATAGTGACAGTATTGGTGTCGGAAAATCCGACACCATTTAATAATCATACAGATAATAACTGTATTACCAACAAGTTACCCATAGAAAACGTAACTTGTAGTGGAATTACCGTCTATAGAAAACGGGATATCAACACCACATACTATTATAATTCACCAGCTATTCTGCTGGGAATTATTCTTAAATACATTAGTCTTTGGACTTTACCATCATAAAAACATCTTATATAAATTAACTTAATTATCAATATTAAAGTAGAGTAAATGTGACCCTTCTATCACTTTCTGAAATCTGGACAAAGTAGGCCAGGCGTCAGTGAGGAAGGAGGGCAGCCATTGTTTATTGAGACCAGAGGCTCACACGGAAGCAAATTCGGCTCCTGTTAAATTTACTTGGACGTAGTGTTATGGAACCCAAAGGTGTACCATTGTCAACACGCTGTCTACAAATACAAGTTAAGTGTCTATCCGAAACCCGTTTATCATTCATTTATGGCCATTAATGTCAGGATATAGGGTTAGCCGGTTAGAACGCGAAATCGCCTCAAACTAAAGGTAATTAAGCCAGGTCTTTAATGTTCCATGTACTGTATAGTGTTTTCTCTGATATAACTTGTCATATATAGGATTCTGGCTTCACAGTTAGCGCCCTTTTGACAGGTCAAGACGAGGAAGAGTTTGTGCACCAGTTACTGGGTGATATGGAAGCTACCTCAAAGAGGATAATTTGGTGTCTACACCCTAGTTATACCTGGTGGACTAACCTGCTGTACTATAAGATAAGGAACCTCATCAATGTATGTAGCTATTACTGTAGTTTGATTGGCTGCATATATATTAATATAATAACCCCCCCTAATGTGTAGAGGATCGATTTGTGAGATTATTGCAGAAATACAGTCCACTTATCATTATACAAATTGCTATCGAAGTATATAAATTAACGTAAATATAAATTCATATAAATTAAATAAATATAAATCTCACAGGTCGGTTCCCACATTATTTGGTCATCTTCGAACCGGATGACGGATTATTTGATCCTTGTGAACCCACATTTGGTCATCTTAGTACCGGATGAACCAGTTAACCAGTGGATTCATTAAATATGCTAGTGCAGTGTTATTTAAACAAAGCCAGCAGTCAAGACGGCAGCGTAGCCTCGAGGGAGCTCAGGAGCCTCCCTCAGCCCAGTTCAGCTTCGTCAGCGGTTTCATGCACACCCACAGATATTTGGTGGCGTGTTATTTCGTGAAATGACAGCGCTAATATAGAATCCAGCCAAATTAGTGACTGTGTCTTCGCGAGATTGTTCACGGATTTCGTGGTGTTACATTTCGCGAGAGATTATCCACGAATTTTGTGGACTTTATTTCGCGAGGTCACTAATAACATTTAATACTTCTAGATAATATTAGAAGTTTCATAGAGGCTAATTAAGAGGCTATTATCAATAATTGTGTATATTATTTCTCCAAGATAGAGAATTATTTAATATATATTGCACTAGTGATCACAGTATAATATTTACTAATTGCCAACCCACAACAGGGTAGGATATTACCATTGACTAGTTGAACTATTATTGCTCATCCTAGTCCCATTATTACCATAGTCAGTTGTACTATATTGAATAACCTAACACCATTAATGAATGGTCCAGACCCTATTTTGGGTGTAATTTTTAACAACTCGAGTTGAGTTGTGTATATAATAATTTACTTATGATCATTACACCTTTGAGTGATTAATTAGTGTCTCTACCATCCTGGGGTGATATAGAAGAGCTAACCTAAAGGTACTTCCAGTGACACTGGTTTATCACTCAAATCATTAGTGTGGATGATTGTATATATATAATGTGTATTAATTTTAAGTGCTAACCTCTAGTAGAGGTAGGATTATTGCCTAGTGAGTGCAGAATTTACCCTAGGCTACCATTAGTACTTGCTCACAATTTATGAGCCAGTGGTGCTCAATTAACAAGTCACCATGACTAATCCACAGAAAGCAAAGCGTGCTTTAATATCAAGCAAACGCCAACTAACAAGAGATCTCAACCAATATGAACAGTTGTTATATGAGCCTGTAATTAATTATCATCGGTTGAAAATACCACTGTTACAGATTCAAACCCAATTGCATATATTGAAAGCAAATAGGAAATCTTACCAAAATCAAGTCCACGATGATGTAGTAGTTGAAGATGTGGAACCATTCCTGTCTGACCTAGCACAATATGAAGAAGAAACTCAAGGCAGGTTGGAACATTTACACAGGATAATTGAATCAGAACAAATAGCAAGTACATCAAATAAAGTAGATAATGTTATGGATGATCTGGATCTTTTTGAGAATAAATGTAAAGCCAGATTAGATCCTTTAATCAACAAGGATAAAGCTTCACCCAGTAAAGCTTCACCCACTACAGCTTCACCCAATAATATACCACCAGAAATTAAGCAGTTTTCAGACAATTTATCCACAGTCTCTGTGGTTTCTGAAAACCCAATACCTGAAGCTACTAAGTTAACATGCCTCCAAACTAGAGGTGAAGCTGAACCAGTAGTAGAAAATGTAAATGAAAATAGCGACAGCACTAATTTCCCAGTCCAGCCTCCTAGGAATAATGCTGGCAATGAGAAAACTGTCATACATCTAGTACTACAATTGCTGGATTTACCTCAACCTGATCAGACTGCTGACTCATTACAATCCTTCAGCATGGAGTTTGAGTCACTACTAAGAACATTCAGACTTAAGGTTGATATAACTACTAGTGAATGGATGACCAAAGTAGTCCTTCAACGAAAATTGTCCAGCGATATACTAGATGAATTATATGCACATCAACATAACACCATCCTGACAGTACAGGACATCACTGAAGGTTTACATTCCATCATAAGCAAACGACGAGCAAATGAGGAAGTTAAAGCCTCTTGCAAGCCTTCAGAAATAGAAAATAATAGTCAATTAAAGGGTAAAACAACCACCCCAAATAAACATCAACCAATTACTCAAACATCAAGTTGCAGAAAATCTGACAATGCAGCAGCATCCTCCAAGCCTACTGTTACTAGTTCACCCAAACCGGTAACTTCCAAACGTGCAGTAGGCTGGGGGACATGTATGTTCTGCAAAAAGAAACATTCAACATACCGTTGTGCTAATTATCCAACCAGAGACACTCGTATTGAGCGACTCCAGGAATTAGGGAGATGTTCGAGGTGTCTCAAGTCACACAACATAGACTATTGTGATACCCAATTCAACACCTGTAACAGGTGTAGAAGAGGTAGGCACCATGCAGCACTGTGCAAATATACGAAATTAACGTATTCAAGACCCAAGGTGGAAGATAGCATTCCCACCACAGTACAGTACTGCAAGGTGCAACAAACAAAGAGTGTCCAATCGGCAAAGTCTAAAGGTAATACGACTTTGCCTACTGCCCAAATTACCATCCTGAATAAGAGGGCCAAGGTCCATACCCGTGGGTTGTTTGACCAAGGATCCCAGAGAACATATATTACTAAAAAGCTGGCAGATGAATTACAATTAAGGCCTGTAGCCCAGATGTCATTCAACATCTCAGGGTTTGTAACAGATGCAGGACCTCAAGTCTACCAGGTGGTACAACCATCAGTACGTTTAGGCAGGTACGTCTGTCGAGTACAAGCCATTGTGGTGGACAAAATACCAGTAGACCTACAAGTTCAAGGTCTGAGAGCAACAGCCAAATTCCTGAGAAATAGAGGAATAAAATTGGCAGATAATATTAAGTCTGATCACCTCACTGACTTCGGTCTCCTTGTTGGGACAGACTATTGCCATCGATTCATCGGTAGCCCTACTAAATATCAGGGTATAACCATGTTAAACTCTGCAGGAGGTAAATTACTCTCAGGCCCAGTATCAAGCCTGAGGAGACCTATGCCTGCAGATAAACAATACTAGTAGAAATCTAAATTTGTCAGCTGATTATATTTCTCCAGTAGCATTATACTAAGGAGATTACAGCTGACTATAGTAACAGAGGTTGATGTTAGTATCATCATTTAAAGCTGAAGATGAGTTCATGAGGCCTCAGTGGCAAATCAGTGAACAGTAGCCTAAAACAGCTACAAGTCACTGCGACCAATGTCACTGAACCCACTGCAATCTCAGAACCATACTTTACTTTAATGATGAGCTATTCAATCTTCTGAATCAATTAACTAAATTAAACCCCAATAAATTTGATGACTGATTTGATACATTTATTATTTAATCAAGATGTATTCCATGGGCCTCAGTGTTTATATATCAGTGACCAGTTACCTGAACAAACTTCAAGTTATATCTAATGTCACTGATCTCACTGCAGTCCCTGAATCATACTTGACTGTAGTACTTGATCACATCCAGTCTTCTGGGTTAAATAATATGTAATAAGGCTTGAATATTAGCCTTTCAAGAGTTGACAGGGAAATGAAATCGCATTAGACTTCTAACCCCTGCAACTCTAGTACGGGACATCCGTCCTGTACGAACAGACACACAAATGTGTGATTACTAACTATAATTCGAAGGAGGAGTATCGGTGTTCGTCTGTTCTAAAGAGGACTTCGACCCGTGAGCAGCCCCCTGGGGAATTATGTCGGAAAATCCGACACCATTTAATAATCATACAGATAATAACTGTATTACCAACAAGTTACCCATAGAAAACGTAACTTGTAGTGGAATTACCGTCTATAGAAAACGGGATATCATCACCACATACTATTATAATTCACCAGCTATTCTGCTGGGAATTATTCTTAAATACATTAGTCTTTGGACTTTACCATCATAAAAACATCTTATATAAATTAACTTAATTATCAATATTAAAGTAGAGTAAATGTGACCCTTCTATCACTTTCTGAAATCTGGACAAAGTAGGCCAGGCGTCAGTGAGGAAGGAGGGCAGCCATTGTTTATTGAGACCAGAGGCTCACACGGAAGCAAATTCGGCTCCTGTTAAATTTACTTGGACGTAGTGTTATGGAACCCAAAGGTGTACCATTGTCAACACGCTGTCTACAAATACAAGTTAAGTGTCTATCCGAAACCCGTTTATCATTCATTTATGGCCATTAATGTCAGGATATAGGGTTAGCCGGTTAGAACGCGAAATCGCCTCAAACTAAAGGTAATTAAGCCAGGTCTTTAATGTTCCATGTACTGTATAGTGTTTTCTCTGATATAACTTGTCATATATAGGATTCTGGCTTCACAGTTAGCGCCCTTTTGACAGGTCAAGACGAGGAAGAGTTTGTGCACCAGTTACTGGGTGATATGGAAGCTACCTCAAAGAGGATAATTTGGTGTCTACACCCTAGTTATACCTGGTGGACTAACCTGCTGTACTATAAGATAAGGAACCTCATCAATGTATGTAGCTATTACTGTAGTTTGATTGGCTGCATATATATTAATATAATAACCCCCCCTAATGTGTAGAGGATCGATTTGTGAGATTATTGCAGAAATACAGTCCACTTATCATTATACAAATTGCTATCGAAGTATATAAATTAACGTAAATATAAATTCATATAAATTAAATAAATATAAATCTCACAGGTCGGTTCCCATAATTGGGCCTCACAACTCATCTTTTGAGTGAACAGCCCGCCATAGTGACAGTATTGGGCAGTATCACCCATCCTGTAGGTGAACACCCCGCCATAGAGAAAATATTTGGCAGCGTCACTCATCCCATGAGTGGACACACAACCATAGTGAAGTATTAGGCAGTGCCACTCATCCTATGAGTGAACACACCGCCGGAGTGGCAACATTGGGCAGCGTCACTCATCCTGTGAGTGAACACCCCGCCATAATGACAGTATTAGGCAACGTCACTTATCATGTGAGTGAACATTCTGCTATAGTGGCAGTATTGGGCAGCGTCACTCATCCTGAGAGTGGACACACCGCCAGAGTGACAGTATTGGGCAGCATCACTCATCCTGTGTGTAGACACACCGCCATAGTGAAAGTATTATGCAGCGGCACTTATCCTGTGAGTGAATACACCGCCATAGTGACAGTAATGGGCAGAGGCACTCTTCCTGTGAGTGAACACACCTCCATAGTGAGAGTATTGGGCAGTGCCAATCATCTTGTGAGCGAACACACCGCCATAGTGCCATTATTGGACAGCGTCACTCATCCTGTGGGTGAACACCCTGTCATAGGGACAGTATTGGGAAGCGCCACTCATCCTGTGAGTGAACCCACCGTTATAGTGACAATATTGGGCAACGCCACTCATCCGAAGAGTGAACAACCCGTCATAGTGACAGTATTGGGCCGCGCAACTCATCCTTTGAGTGAACACACAGACATAGTGACAGTATTGGGCAGCGCAACTCATCCTGTAAGTGAACACCCCGCCATACTGACAATATTTGGCAGCGTCACTCATCCTGTGAGTGAACACGCCATTATCGTGAAGTATTGGGCAGCGCCACTCATCCTGTGAGTGAACACACAGCCATAGTGGCAATATTGGGCAGCGTCACTCATCCTCTGAGTGAACACCCTGCCATAGTGACAGTATTGGGCAACGTCACTCATCCTGTGAGTGAACACCCCACTATAGTGACAGTACTGGGCAGCGTCACTCATCCTGTGAGTGAACACCCCACCATAGTGAGAGTATTGGGCAGCGTCACTCATCCCGTGAGTGGACACACCACCATAGTGAAAGTATTGGGCAGCGCCACTTATCCTATGAGTGAACACACCGCCTTAGTGGCAGTATTGGGCAGAGTCATTCATCCTGTGAGTGAACACCCCGCCATAGTAAAAGAATTGGGCAGCACCACTCATCCTTTGAGTGAACACACCGCCATAGTGGCAGTATTGGAAAGCGTCCCTCATCCTGTGAGTGAACACCCCGTCATAGTGACAGTATTGGGCAGCGCCACTCATCCTGTGAGTGAACTCCCTGTCATAGTGACAGTATTGGGCAGAGTTACAACTTCTGTGAATGAACCCCCGCCATAGTGACAGTATTGGGCACCGTCACTCATCCTGTGAGTGGACACCCTGCTATAGTGACAGTATTGGGCAGCGTCACTCATCCTGTGAGTGGACACACCACCAAAGTGAAAGTATTGGGCAGAGCCACTCATCCTGTGAGTGGACACACCGATATAATGAAAGTATTGTGCAGAGCCACTCATCCTGTGAGAGAACACCCCGTCATAGTGATAGTATTGGGCAGTGCCTCTCATCCTGTAAGTGAACACCCTGTCATAGTGACAGTATTGGGCAGGGCCTCTCAGCTTGTGAGTGAACACCACGCCATAGTGACAGTATTGGGCAGCGCCACTCATCTTGTGAGTTACCACCCTGCCATAGTGACAGTATTGGGCAGCGCCACTCATCCTGGGAGTGAGCACACCGTCATAGTGACAGGACTAGGCAGCGCCACTCATCCTGTGAGTGAACACACCGCTATAGTGACAGTTTTGGGCAGCGCCACTCATCCTGTGAGTGAACACACGCTATAGTGAAAGTATTGGGCAGCGCCAATCATCCTGTGAGTTAACACCCCTCCATAGTGACAGCATTGGGTAGCGCCACTCATCCTGTGAGTGACCACACCACCATAGTGACAATATTGGGCAGCGCCACTCTTCCATTGAGTGAACACTCCGCAATAGTGACAGTATTGGCCTAGCAACTCATCCTTTGAGTGAACACCCCGCCATAGTAAAAATATTCGGCAGCGTCACTCATCCCATGAGTGGACAAACCACCATAGTGAAGTATTGGGCAGCGCCACTCATCCTATGAATGAACACACCGCCATAGTGGCAATATTGGGCAGTGTCACTCATCCTGTGAGTGAACACACCGCCATAGTTTCAATATTGGGCAGCGTCACTCATCCTGTGAGTGAACACCCCGCCATAGTGACAGTATTGGGCAACGTCACTTATCCTGTGAGTGAACAACCCGCTATAGTGACAGTATTGGGCAGCGTCACTCATCCTGTGAGTCGACACACCGCCATAGAAAAAGTATTGGGAAGAGCCACTCATCCTGTGAGTGAACACAACCAAAGTGACAGTATTGGGCACGCAGCGCCAATCATCCTGTGAATGGATATCGCCATAGTGCCAGTGTTGGGCAGTGCCACTCATCCTGTGAGTGAACACACCGCCATAGTGACAGTATTGGGCAGCGCCACTTCTCTTATGAGTGGACACACCGCTATTGTGACAGTATTGGGCAGCGCCACTCATCCTGTGAGTGGACACATCACCATAGTCACAGTATTGGGCAGCGCCACTCATCCTGTGAGTGAACTCCCCGCTATAGTGACAGTATTGGTCTGAGTCACTCATCCTGTGAGTGAACACCCTGCTATAGTGACAGTATTGGTCTGAGTCACTCATCCTGTGAGTGGACACGCCGCCATAGTGACTGTATTGGGCAGCATCACTCATCCTTTGAGTGAACACACCAGCATAGTGCCAGTATTGGGCCGCGCCTCTCTTCCTGTGAGTGAACACCCTGTCATAGTGGAAGTTTTGGGCCGCGTCACTCATCCCGTCAGTTAACACCCTGCCATAATGACAGTATTGGGCAGCGCCTCTCATCCTGTGAGTGAACACCCCGTTATAGTGGCAGTATTAGGCATCGCTATTCATCCTGTGAGTGAACACACCACCATATTGACAGTACTGGGCAGCGCCACTCATCCTGTGAGTGAACACACCGCCATATTGCTGTACTGGGCAGCGCCACTCATCCTGTGAGTGAACACACCTCCATAGTGACAGTTTCGGGCAGCGCAACTCATCCTGTGAGTGAACACACCGCTATAGTGACAGTTTTGGGCAGCGCCACTCATCCTGTGAGTGAACACCCCGCCATAGTGACAGCATTGGGTTGCGCCACTCATCCTGTGAGTGAACTCACCACCATAGTGACAATATTGGGCAGCGCCACTCATCCGGTGAGTGAACACCCTGCCATAGTTACAGTATTGGGCAATAGTCAATAGTCGCTGAAATCAAGAGAGCTGTGAGAGTACTTACCAACCAGGGAAGAGTCATCAAGTTTCTGTGGATCCCCTCCCATGTTGGAATATGTGGGAATGAACGAGCAGATGTGCTGGCTGCTGAAGGCGCTGAAGGAGACCATATTGAATACTTCATACCCAAGACTCAACTACAAATTAGAGGTATTATCAGGCAACATCACCGTGACAAGGTAACTGAGGAAAGGAGGATAGAAGCACAAACCAGTGAATCTGTACGATGGTACAACATGGTTGCAGCTGGCAATCCCAATCAGTATGGCCGAAGAGGAGGACGACGAGGGAGAGAATCTGTAATAGCGAGAATCCGTCTTGGATACAAATATCCATGGAGATTTGGAATGGAAACAACAGTTGATCAGCGAAGTTGCAGCATCTGTGGTGAGAGTGATGGACACCGCCTTGACCACTATCTACGTGAATGTGAACACCTGAGAGATATTAGGAATAACTGTAGAATAATAAACCCCACATTGTTTGAGTTAGGAAAACACTTTTTGTCAAATGTTGATACTGTTCTTAAAAGATTTCCCAATTTTGCACCCGCAAGATAACGTAAGCTTTTAAGGGTTGATAAATGTTAATCTTCTTGTTTGAGGAGCTGTTTACTTGAGACAGTTAAGCAAGTCCCAGCTGTGTCTGGGTACAAGTGACAGGATGAACAACCCAGCGGGTTTTCTTCCTATTGGGGAGTGTTGTACATTCTGCTATGGCGGTATGTTCACTCACAAGATGAGTGGCGCTGCCCAATAAACTCGCCCCTCGGGGCAAAATTTAAAAAAAATTTAAGTATTGGGCAGTACCACTCATCCTGTAAGTGAACACCCCGCCATAGAGAAAATATTTGGCAGCGTCACTCATCCCATGAGTTGACACACCACCATAGTGAAGTATTGGGCAGTGCCACTCATCCTATGAGTGAACACACCGCCATAATGGCAACATTGGGCAGCGTCACTCATCCTGTGAGTGAACACACTGCCATAGTTTCAATATTGGGCAGCGTCACTCATCCTGTGAGTGAACACCCCGCCATAGTGACAGTATTAGGCAACGTCACTTATCATGTGAGTGAACACCCCGCTATAGTGACAGTATTGGGAAGTGTCACTCATCCTGTGAGTAGACACACCGCAATAGTGAAAGTATAGGGCAGCGGCACTTATCCTGTGAGTGAACACACCGCCATAGTGACAGTAAAGGGCAGCGCCACTCATCCTGTGAGTGAACACACCTCCATAGTGACAGTATTAGGCAGGGCCACTCATCCTGTGAGTGAACACACCGCCAATTGTGACAGTATTAGGCAGCGCCACTCATCCTGTGAGTGAACACACCACATTAGTGACAGTATTGCGCAGCGCCACTCATCCTGTGAGTGGACACACCGCCATAGTGACAGTATTGGAAGTGTCACTCATCCTGTGAAAGAACACACTGCCATAGTGACAGTATTGTGCAGCGCCACTAATCCTGTGAGTGGAAACACAACAAAGTGACAGTATTGGGCATGAAGCGCCAATCATCCTGTGAATGGACATCGCCATAGTGCCAATATTGGGCAGTGCCACTCATCCTGTAAGTGGACACACCGTCATAGTGAAAGTATTGGGCAGCGCCTCTCTTTCTGTGAGTGAACACCCTGTCATAGTGGCAGTATTGGACAGCGTCACTCATCCTGTGAGTTAACACCCCGTTATAGTGACAGTATTAAGCATCGCTATTCATCCTGTGAGTGAACACACCACCATAGTAACAGTACTGGGCAGCGCCACTTATCCTGTGAGTGAACACACCGCTATATTGCTGTACTGGGCAGCGCCACTCATCCTGTGAGTGAACACACCTCCATAGTGACAGTTTTGGGCAGCGCAACTCATCCTGTGAGTGAACACCCTGTCATAGTGGCAGTATTGGACAGCGTCACTCATCCTGTGAGTTAACACCCCGTTATAGTGACAGTATTAAGCATCGCTATTCATCCTGTGAGTGAACACACCACCATAGTAACAGTACTGGGCAGCGCCACTTATCCTGTGAGTGAACACACCGCTATATTGCTGTACTGGGCAGCGCCACTCATCCTGTGAGTGAACACACCTCCATAGTGACAGTTTTGGGCAGCGCAACTCATCCTGTGAGTGAACACATCACTATTGTCACAGTATTGGGCAGCGCCACTCATCCTGTGAGTGAATACCCAGCTATAGTGACAGTATTGGGCTGAGTCACTCATCCTGAGAGTGGACACACCGCCTTAGTGACTGTATTGGGGAACATCACTCATCCTGTGAGTGAACACACAGCTATAGTTACAGTTTTGGGCAGCGTGTTACGAACCCGGATCCAGCGTCCGAGCAAGGAGCAGTAACAACTACGCCATCTGTGGGTCAGCTCCCGAAACCCCCGCCAAACGGACGACGACACCTAGTGAGGACAGCGTGTACTGGCCTCGAGGACCAGTTTCCAGTCTGGTTCAGCTCTCAACACAGCCGCTCCTGACCTCTGGTGAGGTGGTGCTCCGACGACAGCGCCATCTATGGACTGGATACGTCAGGTGTTTGTGTCTGAGGCTGTAAGTGTGGTGTTTTAGTGTCCCTGTTATTGATGACGTGTCTGCTTACAGAGCCGACCTGGGACCACTGTGTTGAAGGTGGAGTCAGTCTACCCGAGGCAGCCAGTCTCCATACTGTGAAGTTTGCTGCAGCTGTTGTGACGTCGTCCCCCCGGAAGAACACTGTGGTGTGTTAGCCTGCCAGTGGAGTGGCAGTGAAAGGATTTACCCGGGACCGACTGTTGGAGACGATAATCCACTGGGGTATTGAGGACAGGAGGGTGATTTGTGATATCACACGAGACTCCTGTCTAGGGCGTACCCCTTTTATCGTTCGTGGAGTGGCCGTACCAGCCTTGGTGGCTCAGTACCTGCCAGCAGACCTGCTGGACGTGTGGTTGACGGCCTCCACGACGGTGCCCCCAGTGGACCTGTGTTTTGGCTGACCTGTGGCCAGGGTAGGCTCGCCATTCTCAGAAGACACGTCTTGAGGCCACGAAGAAAGCACCGCGGACTCAGCACCTAGCTTCTTGATCAAGAGTCTTCAGCAGAAGACTAGATTGCGCATGATCCCCTTGCAAAGTGTTAATACCCCTCCCCCTTGTGTACGCTTTAATTTTATATATTTAATCGGTGATGGTGAACATTATAATATTAAGTTCTTAACTTTCTTTCCCTACTCCCTTTTAAGTTACTTGCGTCACGGATCTCATCCCTTGATAGCCACTACTGGCTTGGGAACGGATACATATATCTTCCTCTAACAACATCAGAGTGAGAACCCCGTTGCGTCCCGAGAGGGCCGTAACACAGCGCCACTCATCCTGTGAGTGAACACACCGCTATAGTGACAGCATTGGGTAGCGCCACTCATCCTCTGAGTGAACACACCGCCATAGTGACAATATACGGCAGCGCCACTCATCCGGTGAGCGAACACCCCGCCATAGTGACAGTATTGGGCAGCGCCTCTCTTCCTGTGAATGAGCACCCCGTCATAGTGAAAGTAATGGGCAGCGCCTCTCTTCCTGTGAGTGAACACCCTGTCATAGTGGCAGTATTGGCAGCTTCACTCATCCTGTGAGTTAACACACCGCTATAGTGACAGTTTATGGCAGTGCCACTCATCCTGTGAGTGAACACACCGCTATAGTGAAAGTATTGGGCAGCGCCACTCATCCTGCGAATTAACACCCCGCCATAGTGACAGCATTGGGTAGCGCCACTCATCCTGTGAGTGAACACACCGCCATAGTGAAAATATAGGGCAGCGCCACTCATCCGGTGAGCGAACACCCCGTTATAGTGACAGTATTGGGCGTCACAACTCATCCTTTGGGTGAACACCACGCCATAGTGACAGTATTGGGCAGCGCCACTCATCCTGTAAATGAACACACCGCCAGAGTGAAAATATTTGGCAGCGCAACTCATCCTATGAGTGAACACACTGCCATAGAGGCAATATTGGGCAGCGTCACTCATCCTGTGAGTGAACACTCCGCCAAAGTAACTGTATTGGGCACCGTCACTCATCATGTGAGCGAACACCCCGTTATAGTGACAGTATTGGTCGTCACAACTCATCCTTTGGGTGAACACCCCGCCATAGTGACAGTATTGGGCAGCGCCACTCATCCTGTGAGTGAATACACCGCTATAGTGAAAATATTGGGCAGCACCTCTCTTCCTGTGAGTGAACACCCTGTCATAGTGGCAGTATTGTGCAGCGTCACTCATCCTGTGAGTTAACACACCGCCATAGTGACAGTATTGGGCAGCGCCACTCATCCTGTGAATGAACACACCGCCATAGTGACAGCATTGGGTAGCGCCACTCATCCTGTGAGTGAACACACCGCCATAGTGAAAATATAGGGCAGCGCCACTCATCCGGTGAGCGAACACCCCGTTATAGTGACAGCATTGGGCGTCACAACTCATCCTTTGGGTGAACACCACGCCATAGTGACAGTATTGGGCAGTGCCACTCATCCGGTGTGTGAACATCCCGCTATAGTGGCAATATTGGGCAGTGTCACTCATCCTGTGAGTAAACACACCGCCATAGTGGCAATATTGGGCAGTCACTCATCCTGTGAGTGAACACCTCACCATAGTGACAGTATTGGGCAACGCCACTCATCCTGTGAGTGAACACCCCGCTATAGTGACAGTATTGGGCAGCGTAACTCATCCAGTGATTGGACACACACTGCCAGAGTGACAGTATTGGGCAGCGTCACTCATCCTGTGAGTGAACAGATCGCTATAGTGAAAGTATTGGGAAGAGCAACTCACCCTGTTAGTGAACTCACCGCTCTAGTGCCAATCATGGACATCGTTACTCTTCCTGTGAGTGAACTCCCCGTCATAGTGACAGTATTGAGCAGCGCCTCTCATCCTGTGAGTGAACATATCGTCATAGTGACAGTATTGGGCAGCGCCACTTAACCTCTTAGTGAACGCACCGCCATGGTGACAATATTTAGCAGCGCCACTCATCCAGGGAGTGAACACCCGGTCATTGTGAGAGTATTGGGCAGTGCCAATCATCTTGTGAGCGAACACACCGCCATAGTGCCATTATTAGACAGCGTCACTCATCCTGTGGGTGAACACCCTGTCATAGGGACAGTATTGGGTAGCGCCACTCATCCTGTGAGTGAACCCACCGTTATAGTGACAATATTGGGCAACGCCACTCATCCGAAGAGTGAACAACCCGTCATAGTGACAGTATTGGGCCGCGCAACTCATCCTTTGAGTGAACACACAGACATAGTGACAGTATTGGGCAGCGCAACTCATCCTGTAAGTGAACACTCCGCCATAGTGACAATATTTGGCAGCGTCACTCATCCTGTGAGTGAACACGCCATTATCGTGAAGTATTGGGCAGCGTCACTCATCCTGTGAGTGAACACACTGCCATAGTGGCAATATTGGGCAGCGTCACTCATCCTCTGAGTGAACACCCTGCCATAGTGACAGTATTGGGCAACGTCACTCATCCTGTGAGTGAACACCCCACTATAGTGACAGTACTGGGCAGCGTCACTCATCCTGTGAGTGAACACCCCACCATAGTGAGAGTATTGGGCAGCGTCACTCATCCCGTGAGTGGACACACCACCATAGTGAAAGTATTGGGCAGCGCCACTTATCCTATGAGTGAACACACCGCCTTAGTGGCAGTATTGGGCAGAGTCATTCATCCTGTGAGTGAACACCCCGCCATAGTAAAAGAATTGGGCAGCACCACTCATCCTTTGAGTGAACACACCGCCATAGTGGCAGTATTGGAAAGCGTCCCTCATCCTGTGAGTGAACACGCCGTCATAGTGACAGTATTGGGCAGCGCCACTCATCCTGTGAGTGAACTCCCTGTCATAGTGACAGTATTGGGCAGAGTTACACCTTCTGTGAATGAACCCCCGCCATAGTGACAGTATTGGGCACCGTCACTCATCCTGTGAGTGGACACCCTGCTATAGTGACAGTATTGGGCAGCGTCACTCATCCTGTGAGTGGACACACCACCAAAGTGAAAGTATTGGGCAGAGCCACTCATCCTGTGAGTGGACACACCGCCATAATGAAAGTATTGTGCAGAGCCACTCATCCTGTGAGAGAACACCCCGTCATAGTGATAGTATTGGGCAGTGCCTCTCATCCTGTAAGTGAACACCCTGTCATAGTGACAGTATTGGGCAGCGCCTCTCAGCTTGTGAGTGAACACCACGCCATAGTGACAGTATTGGGCAGCGCCACTCATCTTGTGAGTTACCACCCTGCCATAGTGACAGTATTGGGCAGCGCCACTCATCCTGGGAGTGAGCACACCGTCATAGTGACAGTACTAGGCAGCGCCACTCATCCTGTGAGTGAACACACCGCTATAGTGACAGTTTTAGGCAGCGCCACTCATCCTGTGAGTGAACACACGCTATAGTGAAAGTATTGGGCAGCGCCAATCATCCTGTGAGTTAACACCCCTCCATAGTGACAGCATTGGGTAGCGCCACACATCCTGTGAGTGACCACACCACCATAGTGACAATATTGGGCAGCGCCACTCTTCCATTGAGTGAACACTCCGCAATAGTGACAGTATTGGCCTAGCAACTCATCCTTTGAGTGAACACCCCGCCATAGTAAAAATATTCGGCAGCGTCACTCATCCCATGAGTGGACAAACCACCATAGTGAAGTATTGGGCAGCGCCACTCATCCTATGAATGAACACACCGCCATAGTGGCAATATTGGGCAGTGTCACTCATCCTGTGAGTGAACACACCACCATAGTTTCAATATTGGGCAGCGTCACTCATCCTGTGAGTGAACACCCCGCCATAGTGACAGTATTGGGCAACGTCACTTATCCTGTGAGTGAACAACCCGCTATAGTGACAGTATTGGGCAGCGTCACTCATCCTGTGAGTAGACACACCGCCATAGAAAAAGTATTGGGAAGAGCCACTCATCCTGTGAGTGAACACAACCAAAGTGACAGTATTGGGCACGCAGCGCCAATCATCCTGTGAATGGATATCGCCATAGTGCCAGTGTTGGGCAGTGCCACTCATCCTGTGAGTGAACACACCGCCATAGTGACAGTATTGGGCAGCGCCACTTCTCTTATGAGTGGACACACCGCTATTGTGACAGTATTGGGCAGCGCCACTCATCCTGTGAGTGGACACATCACCATAGTCACAGTATTGGGCAGCGCCACTCATCCTGTGAGTGAACTCCCCGCAATAGTGACAGTATTGGTCTGAGTCACTCATCCTGTGAGTGAACACCCTGCTATAGTGACAGTATTGGTCTGAGTCACTCATCCTGTGAGTGGACACGCCGCCATAGTGACTGTATTGGGCAGCATCACTAATCCTTTGAGTGAACACACCAGCATAGTGCCAGTATTGGGCCGCGCCTCTCTTCCTGTGAGTGAACACCCTGTCATAGTGGAAGTTTTGGGCCGCGTCACTCATCCCGTCAGTTAACACCCTGCCATAATGACAGTATTGGGCAGCGCCTCTCATCCTGTGAGTGAACACCCCGTTATAGTGGCAGTATTAGGCATCGCTATTCATCCTGTGAGTGAACACACCACCATAGTGACAGTACTGGGCAGCGCCACTCATCCTGTGAGTGAACACACCGCCATATTGCTGTACTGGGCAGCGCCACTCATCCTGTGAGTGAACACACCTCCATAGTGACAGTTTCGGGCAGCGCAACTCATCCTGTGAGTGAACACACCGCTATAGTGACAGTTTTGGGCAGCGCCACTCATCCTGTGAGTGAACACACCACTATAGTGAAAGTATTGAGCAGCGCCACTCATCCTGTGAGTTAACACCCCGCCATAGTGACAGCATTGGGTAGCGCCACTCATCCTGTGAGTGAACTCACCACCATAGTGACAATATTGGGCAGCGCCACTCATCCGGTGAGTGAACACCCTGCCATAGTTACAGTATTGGGCAGTACCACTCATCCTGTAAGTGAACACCCCGCCATAGAGAAAATATTTGGCAGCGTCACTCATCCCATGAGTTGACACACCACCATAGTGAAGTATTGGGCAGTGCCACTCATCCTATGAGTGAACACACCGCCATAATGGCAACATTGGGCAGCGTCACTCATCCTGTGAGTGAACACACTGCCATAGTTTCAATATTGGGCAGCGTCACTCATCCTGTGAGTGAACACCCCGCCATAGTGACAGTATTAGGCAACGTCACTTATGATGTGAGTGAACACCCCGCTATAGTGACAGTATTGGGAAGTGTCACTCATCCTGTGAGTAGACACACCGCAATAGTGAAAGTATAGGGCAGCGGCACTTATCCTGTTAGTGAACACACCGCCATAGTGACAGTAAAGGGCAGCGCCACTCATCCTGTGAGTGAACACACCGCTATAGTGAAAGTATTGGGCAGCGCCACTCATCCTGTGAGTTAACACAACCACCAAAGTGACAGCATTGAGTTGCGCCACTTATCCTGTGAGTGAACACACCGTTATAGTGACAATATAGGGCAGCGCCACTCATCCGGTGAGCGAACACCCCGCCATAGTGACAGTATTGGGCCTCGCAACTCATCCTTTCAGTGAACACCACGCCATAGTGACAGTATTGGGCAGCGCCACTCATCCTGTAAGTGAACACAACCACCATAGTGAAAATATTTGGCAGCGTCACTCATCCCATGAGTGGACTCACCACCATAGTGAAGTATTGTGCAGCGCCACTCATCCTATGAATCAACACACACCGCTATACTGACAGTATTGGGCAGCGGCACTCATCCTGTGAGTGGACACACCGTTAGAGTGACAGTATTGGGCAGCATCACTCATCCTGTGAGTAGACACACCGCCACAGTGAAAGTATTGGCAAGAGCCACTCATCCTGTGAGTGAACACACCGCAATAGTGAAAGTATTGGGCAGAGTCACTCCTCCTGTGAGTGAACACCCCGCCATAGTGACTGTATATGGCATGCAGCGTATTTCATCCTGTTAGTGGACACCGCAATAGTGCCAGTACTGGACATCGTTACTCATCCTGTGAGAAAACACCCCGTCATAGTGACAGTATTTGGCAGCGCCTCTCATCCTGTGAGTGAACACGCCGCCATAGTGAAAGTATTGGGCCGCGTCACTCATCCTGTGAGTGAACGCACCGCCATAGTGACAGTATTGGGCACTGCCACTCATCTGGTGACTGGACACCCCACGAAAGTGACAATATTGGGCAGCGCCACTCATCCGATGACTGAACACTGCGCCAAAGTGATAGTATTGGGCAGCGCCACTTATCCTGTGAGTGAACACACCGCCATAGTGACAGTACTGGGCAGCTCAACTCATCCTGTGAGTGAACACACCACCAAAGTGACAGTATTGGGCAGCGCCACTCGTCCTGTGAGTGGACACACTGCCATAGTCACAGTTTTGATCAGCGCCATTCATCCTTTGAGTGAATACCCCGCTATAGTGACAGTATTGGGCTTAGTCACTCATCCTGTGAGTGGACACACCGCCATAGTGACTGTATTGCGCAGCGTCACTCATCCTGTGAGTGAACACACCGCTATAGTGAAAGTATTGGGCAGAGCCACTCATCCTTTTAGTGAACACACCGGCATAGTGCCAGTATTGGACACAGTAACTCATCCTGTGAGTGAACACACCCCGTCATAGTGACAGTATTGGGCAGCGCCACTCATCCTGTGAATGACCACCCTGTCAAAGTGAAAGTATTGGGCAGCGTCACTCATCCTGTGAGTAAACACACCGCCATAGTGACAGTACTGTGCAGCGCGACTCATCCTGTGAGTGGACACGCCACCATAGTGAAAGTATTGGGCAGCGCCACACGTCCTGTGAGTGGACACACTGCCATAGTCACAGTTTTGATCAGCGCCATTCATCCTTTGAGTGAATACCCCGCTATAGTGACAGTTTTGGGCTTAGTCACTCATCCTGTGAGTGGACACACCGCCATAGTGACTGTATTGCGCAGCGTCACTCATCCTGTGAGTGAACACACCGCTATAGTGAAAGTATTGGGCAGCGCCACTCATCAAGTGACTGAACACCCCGCCAAAGTGAAAGTATTGGGCAGCGCCACTCATCCTGTGAGTGGACACGCCACCATAGTGAAAGTATTGGGCAGCACCACTCATCCTGTGAGTAAACACACCTCCATAGTCACTGTATTTGGCACCGTCACTCGTCTTGTGAGTGAACACACCGCCATAGTGAAAGTATTGGGCTGCATCACTCATCCTGTGAGAGAACACACCGCAATAGTGCCAGTATTAGATATCGTTACTCATCGTGTGAGTGAACACACCACAATAGTGACAGTATTGGGCAGCGTCACTCATCCGGTGAGTGAACACACCGCCATAGTCACTCTATTTGGCACCGTCACTCGTCTTGTGAGTGAACACACCGTCATAGTGACATTACTGGGCAGCGCCACTCATCCTGTGAGTTAACACATCACCATAGTGACAGTTCTGGGCAGCGCCACTCATACTGTGGGTGAACACATCGCTATAGTGACAGTACTGGGCAGCGCCAATCATCCTGTGAGTGATCACACCGCCATGGTGACAGCATTGGGCAGCGCCACTCATCCAGTGAGTGAACACACCGCCATAGTGACAGTATTGGGCAGTGCCACTCATCCTGTGAGTGGACACACCGCCATCGTGACAGCATTAGCAGTGCCACTCATCCTGTGAGTGAACACACCGCCATAGTGATAGTATTGGGCAGCGCCACTCATCGTGTGAGTGGAAACACAACCAAAGTGACAGTATTGGGCAGCGTCACTTATCCTGTGAGTGGACACACCGCCATAGTGAAAGTATTGGGCAGCGTCACTCACCCTGTGAGTGGTTACACCGGTATAGTGAAAGTATTGGGCAGAGCCACTCTTCCTGTGAGTGAACACACTGCAAAAGTGCCAGTATTTGACATCGTTACTCATCCTGTGAGTGAACACACCACAATAGTGACAGTATTGGGCAGCACCACTCATCCTGTGAGTGAACACACCGCCATAGTGACTGTACTGGGTAGCACAACTCATCCTGTGAGTGAACACTCCGCCATAGTGACAGTATTGGGCAGCGCCACTCATCCTGTAAGTGAACACACCGTCATAGTGACAGTATTGGGCAGCGCCACTCATCCTGTGAGTGGAAACACAACCAAAGTGACAGTATTGGGCAGCGCCACTCATCCTGTGAATGGACACACCACAATAATAACAGTATATGGCAGCGCCAATCATCCTGTGAGTGGACACACCGCCATAATGACAGTATTGGCAGTGCCACTCATCCTGTGAGTGAACACACCACCATAGTGCCAGTATTGGGCAGTGCCACTCATCCTTTGAGTGAACACACTGCCATAGTGACAGTATTTGGCAGCGCCACTCATTTTGTGAGTGAACACACCGCCATAGTGACAGTATTGGGCAGCGCCACTAATCCTATGAGTGGACACATCGCCATAGTCACAGTATTGAGCAGCGTTACTCATCCTGTGAGTGAATTCCCTGCCATAATGAAAGTGTTAGGCAACGTCACTCATCCTGTGAGTATACACCCCGCCATAGTGACAGTATTGCGCTCAGTCACTCATCCTGTGAGTGAACACACCGGCATAGTGCCAGTATTGGACAACGTCACTCATCCTGTGAGTCAACACACCGCCATTGTGACAGTACTGGGCAGCGCCACTCATCCTGTGAGTGAACACACCGCCATTGTGATAGTATTGGGCAGCGCCATTCATCCTGTGAGTGAACACACCGCCATAGTGACAGTATTGGGCAGCACAACTCATCCTGTGAGTGGACAAATATTGGGCAGTGCCACTCATCCTGTGAGTGGAAACACAACCAAAGTGACCGTATTGGGCAGCGCCACTTATCTTGTGAATGGACACCGTCATAGTGCAAGTATTGGGCAGCGCCACTCATCCTGTGAGCTAACACACCACCATAGTGACAGTTCTTAGCAGCGCTACTCATACTATGAGTGAACACTCCGCCATAGTGACAGTATTGGGCAGCGCCACTTATCCTGTGAGTCAACACACCGCCATTGTGACAGTACTGGGCAGCGCCACTCATCCTGTGAGTGAACGCAGCGCCACTCATCCTGTGAGTGAACACACCGCCATAGTGACAGTATTGGGCAGCACAACTCATCCTGTGAGTGGACAAATATTGGGCAGTGCCACTCATCCTGTGAGTGGAAACACAACCAAAGTGACCGTATTGGGCAGGGCCACTTATCTTGTGAATGGACACCGTCATAGTGCAAGTATTGGGCAGTGCCACTCATCCTGTGAGTGGACACCCCGCCATAGTGACAGTATTGGGCTGAGTCACTCATCCTGTGAGTGTACACACCGCCATGGTGACAGTATTGGGCAGCGTCACTCATCCTGTGAGTAAACACACCGCCATAGTGAAAGTATTGGGCAGCGCCACTCATGCTGTGAATGAACACACCGCCATAGTGACTGTATTGGGCAGCGCCACTCATCCTGTGAGTGAACACACCGCCATAGTGAGAGTATAGGGCCGCGCTACTCATCCTGTGAGTGAACACACCGACATAGTGACAGTATTGGGCAGCGCCACTCATCCTGTGAGTGAACACCCAGTCATAGTGACAGTATTGGGCAGCGCCACTTATCCTGTGACAGAACACCCCGTCATAGTGACAGTATTGGGCAGCGCCACTCATCCTGTGAGTGGACACACCACCATAGTGACAGTATTGAGCTGCGTCACTCATCCTGTGAGTGAACACCCCGCCATAGTGACAGTATTTGGCTCAGTCACTCATCCTGTGAGTGGACACACCACCATAGTGACAGTATTGGGCAGTGCCACTCATCCTTTGAGTATACACACCTCATTAGTGACAGTATTGGGCAGCGCGACTCATCCTGTGAGTGAACACACCTCTATAGTGAAAGTACTGGGCAGCGCCACTCATCTTGTGAGTGGACACATCACCATAGTGACAGTATTGGACAGCGTCACTCATTCTGTGAGTGGACACATCGCCATAGTCACAGTATTGGGCAGAGCCACTCATCCTGTGAGTGAACTTCCCCCCCATAGTGACAGTATTGGGCTGAATCACTCATCCTGTGAGTGAACACACCGCCATAGTGACAGTATTAGGCAGCGCCACTCATCCTGTGAGTAACACACCGCCATAGTGACAGTTTTGGGCAGCGCAACTCATCCTGTGAGTGAACACACCACTATAGTGAGAGTATTGGGCCGTGTCACTCATCCAGTGAGTGAACACACCGCCATAGTGACAGTACTGGGCATCGCCACTCATCCTGTGAGTGGACACACCGCCATAGTGACAGTATTGGGCTGCGCCACTCATCCTGCGAGTGAACACCCTGTCATAGTGAATGTATTCGGCAGCGCCCCTCTACCTGTGAGTGAACACACCGCAATAGTGACAGTATTAGGCAGCGCCACTCATCCTGTGAGTGAACACCCCGCCATAGTGACAGTGTTGAGCAGCGCCACTCATCCTGTTAGTGAACCCTCCTCCATAGTGACAGTATTGGGCTGCGCCACTCATCCTGTGAGTGAACAACCTGACATAGTAACAGTATTCGGCAGCGCCTCTCTACCTGTGAGTGAACACACCGCAATAGTAACAGTATTGGGCAGCGCCACTCATCTTTTGAGTGTACACACCGCCATAGTGACAGTATTGGGCAGCGCCACTCATCTTTTGAGTGTACACACCGCCATAGTGACAGTATTGGGCAGTGCGACTCGTCCTGTGAGTGAACACACCGCAATAGTGATAGTATTGGGCAACACCACTCATCGTGTGAGTGGCAACAACCAAAGTGACAGTATTGGGCAGCGCCACTCATCCTGTGAATGGACACCGCCATAGTGCCAGTAATGGGCAGCGCCACCCATCCTGTGAGTGAACATACCGCCATAGTGACAGTAATGGGCAGCGTCACTCATCTTGTGAGTGGACACATCGCCATAGTGATAGTATTGGGCAGCGTCACTCATCCTGTGAGTGGACACATCGCCATAGTCACAATATTTGGCAGCGCCACTCATCCTGTGAGTGAACACCCCGCCATAGTGACAGTATTGGGCTGAGTCACTCATCCTGTGTTTGAACACACAGCCATAGTGATAGTATTGGGCAGAGCCACTCATCCTTTGAGTGAACAAACCGGAATAGTGCCAATATTGGACACCGTCACTCATCCTGTGAGTGAACACACCCCGTCATAGTGACAGTATTGGGCAGCGCTACTCATCTAGTGATTGAACACCCTGCCATAGTGAAAGTATTGGGCAACACCTCTCTTCTTGTGAGTGAACAGACCGTAATAATCTCAGTATTGGGCAGCGTCACTCATCCTGTGAGTTAACACCCTGCCATAGTGACAGTATTGGGCAGCGTCACTCATCATGTGAGTGAACACCACGCCATAGTGACAGTATTGGGCAGCGTCACTCATCCTGTGAGTTAACACCCTGCCATAATGGCAGTATTGGGCAGTGTCACTCATCATGTGAGTGAACACCACACCATAGTGACAGTATTGGGCAGCACCACTCATCCCGTTGGTGAACACACCTTCATAGTGACAGTACTGGACAGCGCCACTCATATATTGAGTGAACACACCGCCATTGTGACAGTGCTCGGTAGCGCCACTCATCCTGTGAGTGAACACACCGCCATAGTGACAGTTTTGGGCAGCGCAACTCATCCTGTGAGTGAACACATCGCTATAGTAAAAGTATTGGGCCGTGTCACTCATCCTGTGAGTGAACACTCTGCCATAGTGACAGTATTGGGCAGCGCCACTCATCCTGTGAGTGAACACCCCGCCATAGTGACAGTATTGAGCAGCGCCACTCATCCTGTTAGTGAACCCCCCTCCATAGTGACAGTATTGGGCTGCGCCACTCATCCTGTGAGTGAACAACCTGACATAGTGACAGTATTGGGCAGCGCCACTCATCCTGTGAATGAACACCCTGTCATAGTGACTGTATTCGGCAGCGCCTCTCTACCTGTGAGTGAACACACCGCCATAGTGACAGTATTGGGCAGCGCCACTCATCTTTTGAGTGTACACACCGCAATAGTGAGGGTATTGGGCAGCATCACTCATCCTGTGAGTGAACATACCGCCATAGTGACAGTACTGGGCTCCGTCACTCATCTTGTGAGTGGACACATCACCATAGTGACAGTATTGGGCAGCGTCACTCATCCTGTGAGTGGACACATCGCCATAGTCACAGTATTTGGCAGCGCCACTCATCCTGTGAGTGAACACCCCGCCATAGTGACAGTATTGGGCTGAGTCACTCATCCTGTGTTTGAACACAGCCATAATGACAGTATTGGGCAGCGTCACTCATCCTGTGAGTTAACACACCGCCATAGTGACAGTTTTGGGCAGCGCAACTCATCCTGTGAGTGAACACACCGCTATAGTGAAAGTATTGGGCCGCGTCACTCATCCAGTGAGTGAACACACCGCTATAGTGACAGTACTGGGCAGCGCCACTCATCCTATGAGTGGACACACCGCCATAGTGACAGTATTGGGCAGCGCCACTCATCCTGTGAGTGGACACACCGCCATAGTGGCAGTATTGGGAAGCGCCACTTATCCTGTGAGTGAACACACCGCCATAGTGACTGTATTGGGCAGCGCCACTCATCCTGTGTTTGGAATCTCAACCAAAGTGACAGTATTGGGCATGCTGCGCCCCTCATCCTGGTAATGGACACCGCCATAACACCCAGTATTGAGCAGCGCCACTCATCCTGCGAATTAACACCCCGCCATAGTGACAGCATTGGGTAGCGCCACTCATCCTGCGAGTGAACACACCTTCATAGTGACAGTATTGTGCAGCGCCACTCATCCTGTGAGTGGACACATCGCCATAGTGGCAGTATTGAGCAGCGCCGCTCATCCTATGAGTGAACACACCGCCATAGTGATAATATTGGGCAGCGCCACTCATCTTGTGAGTGGACACACCGTTATAGTGACAGTATTGGGCAGCGCCACTCATCCTGTGAGTGAACACACCACCATAGTGCCAGTATTGGACATCCTTACTCATCCTGTGAGTGGACACCCCTTCATAGTGACAGTATTGGGCAGCGCCTCTCATTCTGTGAGTGAACACCCCATCATAGTGGTAGCATTAAGCAGTGTCACTCATCCTGTGAGTGAACACACCGTCATATTGACAGTATTGGGCAGCGCCACTCATCCTGTGAGTGAACACCCTGCCATAGTGACAGTATTGGGCAGCGCCACTCTTCCTGTGAGTGACCACACCGTCATAGTGACAGTTCTGGGCAACGCCACTCATCCTGTGAGTGAATACACCGTCATAGTGACAGTACTGGGCAGCGCCACTCATCTTGTGAGTGAACACCTCGCCATAGTCACAGTATTAGGAAACGTCACTCATCCTGTGAGTGGACACTCCCCCATAGTGACAGTACTGGGCAGCTCCACTCATCCTGTGAGTGAACACACTGCCATAGTGACAGAATTGGGCAGCGCCACTCATCCTGTGAGTGAACACACCGCCATGGGGACAGTATTGGGCAGCACCACTCATCCTGCGAGTGAACACACCGCCATAGTGACAGTATTGGGAAGCGCCACTCATCCTGTGAGTGAACACACCGCCATAGTGACAGTATTGGGCAGCGCCACTCATCCTGTGAGTGAACATACTTCCATAGTGACAGTACTGGGCAGCGCCACTCATCCTGTGAGTGAAAACACCACCATAGTGACAGTATTGGGCATGCAGCGCCTCTCATCCTGTGAGTGGACACTGCCATAGTGCCAGTATTAGGCAGCGCCACTCATCCTGTGAGTGAACATACCGCCATAGTGACAGTATTGGGAAGCGCCACTCATCCTGTGAGTGAACACACCGCCATAGTGACAGTATTGGGCAGCGCCACTCATCCTGTTAGTGAACACACCGCCATGGGGACAGTATTGGGCAGCACCACTCATCCTGTGAGTGAACACACCGCCATAGTGACAGTATTGGGCATGCAGCGCCACTCATCCTTTGAGTTAACACACCACCATAGTGACAGTACTGGGCAGCGCCACTCATCCTGTGAGTGAACATACTTCCATAGTGACAGTACTGGGCAGCGCCACTCATCCTGTGAGTGAAAACACCACCATAGGAACAGTATTGGGCATGCAGCGCCTCTCATCCTGTGAGTGGACACTGCCATAGTGCCAGTATTAGGCAGCGCTACTCATCCTGTGAGTGAACACACCGCCATAGTGACAGTATTGGGGAGCACCAATTATCTTGTGAGTGGACACACCGCCATGGGAACAGTATTTGGCAGCACCACTCATCCTATGAGTGGAAACACCGCCATAGTGACAATACTGGACAGCGCCACTCATCCTCTAAGTAAACACACACCACTATAGTGACAGTATTGGGCAACGCCACTCATCGTGTAAGTGAACACACCGCCATAGTGACAGTATTGGGCAGCGATACTCATCCTATGAGTGGACACACCGCCTTAATGACAGTATTGGGCAGCGCCACTCATCTTTTGAGTGTACACACCGCAATAGTGACAGTATTGGGCAGCGCGACTCATCCTGTGAGTGAACACACCACAATAGTAAGAGTATTGGGCAGCACCACTCATCCTGTGAGTGGAAACAACCAAAGTGACAGTATTGGGCATGCAGCGCCACTCATCCTGTGAATGGACAACCCGCCATAGTGACAGTATTGGGCTGAGTCACTCATCCTGTGTTTGAACACACCGCCATAGTGACAGTGTTGGGCAGCGTCACTCATCCTGTGAGTTAACACACCGCCATAGTGACAGTTTTGGGCAGCGCAACTCATCCTGTGAGTGAACACACCGCTATAGTGAAAGTATTGGGCCGCGTCACTCATCCAGTGAGTGAACACACCGCCATAGTGACAGTACTGGGCAGCGCCACTCATCCTGTGAGTGGACACACCACCATAGTGACAGTATTGGGCAGCGCCACTCATCCTGGGAGTGCACACACCGCCATAGTGGCAGTATTGGGCAGCGCCACTCATCCTGTGTTTGGAAACTCAACCAAAGTGACAGTATTGGGCATGCTGCGCCACTCATCCTGGTAATGGACACTGCCATGACACCCAGTATTGGGCAGCGCCACTCATCCTGTTAGTGGACACATTGCCATAGTCACAGTATTGGGCAGCGCCACTCATCCTGTGAGTGAACACCTCGCCATAGTCACAGTATTAGGAAACGTCACTCATCCTGTGAGTGGATACCCCGCCATAGTGACAGTACTGGACAGCGCCACTCATCCTGTGAGTGAACACACCGTCATAGCGACAGTACTGGGCAGCGCCACTCATCCTGTGAGTGAACACACCTTCATAGTGACAGTATTGGGCAGCGCCACTCATCCTGTGAGTGGACACACCTCCATAGTGACAGTATTGGGCAACGTCACTCGTCCTGTGAGTGGACACACCGCCATAGTGACAGTACAGGGCAGCGCCACTCATCTTGTGATTTAACACACCACCATAGTGACAGTATTTGGCAGTGCCACTCATCC
The DNA here is from genome assembly GCF_040958095.1 of Procambarus clarkii. Lineage (NCBI taxonomy): Eukaryota > Metazoa > Arthropoda > Malacostraca > Decapoda > Cambaridae > Procambarus > Procambarus clarkii. The sequence continues at coordinate 29,829,290 of NC_091175.1, forward strand.
TGTGAGTGGAAACACACCCAAAGTGACTGTATTGGGCATGCAGCGCCACTCATCCTGTGAGTTGACACCGCCATAGTGCCAGTATTGGGCAGCGCCACTCATCCTGTGAGTGAACACACTGCCATAGTGACAGTATTGGGCAGCGCCACTCATCCTGTGAGTGGACACATTGCCATAGTGACAGTATTGAGCAGCGCCGCTCATCTTATGAGTGAACACACCGCCATAGTGATAATATTGGGCAGCGCCACTCATCTTGTGAGTGAACATCCCATCATAATGGTAGCATTGAGCAGTGTCACTCATCCTGTGAGTAAACACACCGTCATAGTGACAGTATTGGGCAGCGCCACTCATCCTGTGAGTGGAAACTCAACCAAAGTGACAGTATTGGGCATGCTGCGCCACTCATCCTGGTAATGGACACTGCCATGACACCCAGTATTGGGCAGCGCCACTCATCCTGTTAGTGGACACATTGCCATAGTCACAGTATTGGACAGCGCCACTCATCCTGTGAGTGAACACCTCGCCATAGTCACAGTATTAGGAAACGTCACTCATCTTGTGAGTGGATACCCCGCCATAGTGACAGTACTGGGCAGCGCCACTCATCCTGTGAGTGAACACACCGTCATAGCGACAGTACTGGGCAGCGCCACTCATCCTGTGAGTGAACACACCTTCATAGTGACAGTATTGGGCAGCGCCACTCATCCTGTGAGTGGACACACCACCATAGTGACAGTATTGGGCAACGTCACTCGTCCTGTGAGTGGACACACCGCCATAGTGACAGTACAGGGCAGCGCCACTCATCTTGTGATTTAACACACCACCATAGTGACAGTATTTGGCAGTGCCACTCATCCTGTGAGTGGAAACACACCCAAAGTGACTGTATTGGGCATGCAACGCCACTCATCCTGTGAGTTGACACCGCCATAGTGCCAGTATTGGGCAGCGCCACTCATCCTGTGAGTGAACACACTGCCATAGTGACAGTATTGGGCAGCGCCACTCATCCTGTGAGTGGACACATTGCCATAGTGACAGTATTGAGCAGCGCCACTCATCCTGTGAGTGGAAACACCGCCATAGTGACAATACTGGGCAGCGCCACTCATCCTCTAAGTAAACACACACCACTATAGTGACAGTATTGGGCAGCGCCACTCATTGTGTAAGTGAACACACCGCCATAGTGACAGTATTGGGCGGCGCCACTCATCGTGTGAGTGGACACACCGCCATAATGACAGTATTGGGCAGCGCCACTCATCTTTTGAGTGTACACACCGCAATAGTGACAGTATTGGGCAGCGCGACTCATCCTGTGAGTGAACACACCACAATAGTGACAGTATTGGGCAGCGCCACTCATTGTGTAAGTGAACACACCGCCATAGTGACAGTATTGGGCGGCGCCACTCATCATGTGAGTGGACACACCGCCATAATGACAGTATTGGGCAGCGCCACTCATCTTTTGAGTGTACACACCGCAATAGTGACAGTATTGGGCAGCGCGACTCATCCTGTGAGTGAACACACCACAATAGTGAGAGTATTGGGCAGCACCACTCATCCTGTGAGTGGAAACAACCAAAGTGACAGTATTGGGCATGCAGCGCCACTCATCCTGTGAATGGACAACACGCCATAGTGACAGTATTGGGCTGAGTCACTCATCCTGTGTTTGAACACACCGCCATAGTGACAGTGTTGGGCAGCGTCACTCATCCTGTGAGTTAACACACCGCCATAGTGACAGTTTTGGGCAGCGCAACTCATCCTGTGAGTGAACACACCGCTATAGTGAAAGTATTGGGCCGCGTCACTCATCCAGTGAGTGAACAGACCGCCATAGTGACAGTACTGGGCAGCGCCACTCATCCTGTGAGTGGACACACCACCATAGTGACAGTATTGGGCAGCGCCACTCATCCTGGGAGTGCACACACCGCCATAGTGGCAGTATTGGGCAGCGCCACTCATCCTGTGTTTGGAAACTCAACCAAAGTGACAGTATTGGGCATGCTGCGCCACTCATCCTGGTAATGGACACTGCCATGACACCCAGTATTGGGCAGCGCCACTCATCTTGTTAGTGGACACATTGCCATAGTCACAGTATTGGGCAGCGCCACTCATCCTGTGAGTGAACACCTCGCCATAGTCACAGTATTAGGAAACGTCACTCATCCTGTGAGTGGATACCCCGCCATATTGACAGTACTGGGCAGCGCCACTCATCCTGTGAGTGAACACACCGTCATAGCGACAGTACTGGGCAGCGCCACTCATCCTGTGAGTGAACACACCTTCATAGTGACAGTATTGGGCAGCGCCACTCATCCTGTGAGTGAACACACCGCCATAGTGACAGTATTGGGTAGCGCCAATTATATTGTGAGTGGACACACCGCCATGGGGACAGTATTTGGCAGCACCACTCATCCTGTGAGTGGACATACCGCCATAGTGACAATACTGGGCTGCGCCACTCATCCTCTAAGTGAACACACACCACTATAGTGACAGTATTGGGCAGCGCCACTCATCGTGTAAGTGGACACACCGCCATAGTGACAGTATTGGGCAGCGCCACTCATCCTGTGAGTGAACACACTGCCATAGTGACAGTATTGGGCAGCGCCACTCATCCTGTGAGTGGACACACCGCCATAATGACAGTATTGGGCAGCGCCACTCATCCTGTGAGTGAACACACCGCCATAGCAGCATGTATTTAATAGCACATTTCCTAGTGCTAATTAATATTTATGAAGTTTAAATTATTCCCTGAACATCCTGCCTCACAGCCGACAATGGCTGCGGCGGGGCGCGACGGGAAGATGACGTACGTATATCCTCTACCAGGACCACGTGGGCACTGATACATTCCCGAGCAGGGTTGCCAGATCTAAATTGCCAAAAGTAGCGAGCAGACGGTATAAAAGTAGCAAATTTGCAATAAGAGTAGTCCAATTTTTTGTTTGGTGACTGATATGGGTTTCAAAGAAATATATTTTGACATTAAGAGAACATTACATGATTTTAATTGTTTTATTAATATTATCTCCGCAAATATATATTAAAAAATATGATAATTGGATAACTTCCAAAAAAAATTCCGGTCCCTCACCGGAATTCCCTAACTGGACCGAGAATCAGTGGTTCAAAAAGTTGTGCCTAGTCCTCGAGTCTCAAAATGCTATCATCTTGAGTCTTCTAAATGAGAATCTAGCGAACCGCGCTAATCTCCAACAACAACAACAAGAAATAACCCTCCTCCGCGAGGATATTAGAAACTGCAAGGCTAGCCAAGACAAACTACAGCATGATTTGAATGATCTCCGTGAGGAAAACAACCTTCTGAAAACTGATGAAGCCATAAAAAAACAGGAGGAAGCTCTCAGCAAAATGACTGCATGTATCAGTACATTTTCAGCCCAACGTTCCGCCTCCCAAGAAGCACAAGACCAGCAAAAGCTGCTAGACTCTGTTATTGTGTCGTCCCAAGATATACCCGTGGAACATGAAGGTGAAAATTGTGTCGAAATAGCTCAGGCTCTCATAAAAAACAAATTGCAGCTCATTCTAAACAAAACTGACGTTATTGCCGCCTACAGAGTAGGCAAAAAGAATCCATCAGGTCAAAACCAGCGGAAAATTCGCCTGAAGCTGACTTCCCAGTTCACGAAATCCCATCTTGTCCGGACAGCTGCATTCCAACGGAAGGGATTATACATCAACGAGTGCTTGACTAGGAACAGACAGCAACTCCTCTACCGCCTGCGTCAAATCCGTCAACAAAACCCAGATGCGATTCATCAGTGCTTCGTTAGAGATGGACTGATAAAGGTGAGAAAAACCGCAGAGGGCAAAATGTTTACAATTACTAAAGAAGAGAACCTCAACACCTTCCTCTCCCAATGTTGTTTGTCTCACCTTATTATCACTCTCAGTGAATTAACTTAATTAACCCCATTGTCAACTAGTGGGGCTAGGTATCCTAAGTCTCCTTGTTTCATTTTCTGACTTAATTTTTAACTTACTCTTAACTAGTCATTTACTGAAATTATTTAATTGAGTGCATTAATAGTTCTTCAGGTCTTATTAATTATACAGTCATAACTGAACTATTTATAGTTAATAATCATTAGCTTAAATTTGCCTATGTTTATTATTCAACTTTTCTTTGATTTCATTTATTACCTAGGTTGCCTAGCCTCGCCATGCTCCCTTACTCCATTGTACCCCTGGCTTTGCCTGCATCTCAAATTGCAAATTGTTACTTACAGTGTACCTGAGAGTACTTGTAAGCAATCTACCTCATTTTTTCTTTTTTGCTCAATTTGTTTTTGTATTGTTTAGTCTTGTTTATATCTTTGTTTTGTATTTCTATATCTTGTGTTTTGTATAGTCCATGTTTATATGTTTTTTCGTTAATCTCATTTATTACCTAGGTTGCCTAGCCTAGCCATATTCTCTTACTCCATTGTACCCCTGTAAGCCCCTTGTAAGCTACCTCATTTTTTTTCTTTTGTTATTCATTTTGTGATTGTTTTGTACAGTATTGTGTACATTTTTTTCCCTTTTTTATAGCTTATTTCTACCTTGTAATTTGCCTTTCTTTCCTTGTTTTTCCTGCAATCAGCTTTTTTATGCAGACAAGTATAGACCCTGAACTAAACCTCTTATCCACTATCTATGACAATCATCACTTTAATGATCTAAATTGCAGATATTTTGCAGCACATGATGTAAACAATGTATTAACTCATAATCACAATATCTCTGTAATCAACTTGAACGTTAGATCCCTAGGTAAACACTTCGATGATGTTAGTGCCTTGATTGAAACTATTGACAACAAATTCTCTTTTATTATACTTACTGAAACATGGTTGAAAGAGGATACTACTCAACTCTTTAACATGCCTAACTACTCAGCAATTCACAACTGTCGTCAACTTCAGAGAGGTGGTGGCACTGCTCTTTACTACCACCAAGAACTAACATGCATAAAAGAAATTAGAACTAGAGACTGCTATGGGGAGTATATCTTCGCCAGCTTCAGAGTCAAGGGTGCCGAGTCTGTCCTGTCTGTGGGTGCAGTCTATAGAATTCCTAACACTGATGTGTCCGAATTCAACTCAAACCTTAGAATTCTAATACTTGATAACAGACTGAACAAAAACCATCTAATTATCGCAGGGGACTTTAATATTGACCTCTGCGAGCCTGAACACCCCACTGCTGTTAGCTTCCTCAACTGTATGAATTCCTGCTTCCTCATACCTTTAATCACTAGACCTACTAGAATTACTGATAGCACTGCCACGACGCTCGATCACATCTGGACAAACATAACCTCTCCGCTTACTTCAGGTATAATCACCAACAGCACTACAGACCATTACCCCACCTTTCTCTTAACTAACATTAGCAAACCACCTCTAGAGTCAAGAGAGTTACGTTTTAGACTGCACAATGAAACTGCAATAGACAATTTTATAACTGCTGCTGATAATGTCAACTGGGAGTCCGAGTTAGGTAACATAGAGGACATCAACCTAGCAGTGCAATCTTTTCTTCAAAAAACTCTTAGCCTTTATAACACCCACTGTCCTATGCTTACAAGACAAGTCACAACCAAAAGGCTTAACAATCCCTGGCTTACAAAGGGAATACTTAAATCCATTAATAAAAAACATGACCTTGAGAAGAAGTATAGGTTAGGAATTGTCTCCAAAGAATTCTCAAACAATTACTCATTATTGCTATCTAAGATAATTAGACGAGCCAAAACTAAATACTATGAAGATAAATTTACCCAAATAAAGAGCAACATTAAACAAACTTGGAGCACAATTTCACAAATATTGGGATCAAAGAAGTCTTTAAATAACAAACCAACACTCCTGTCCAATAACGATGGTCAGCTTTCAGCCTCTGATTCTGCTATTGAGTTCAATAGGTTTTTCTCTTCCATTAGTTCATCCCTTGCAAATGATATTCCATCTTCCAGTACTGACATTAAGGACTATCTTACAGGTAAATATCCACAGTCTCTGTACCTAAAGCCTATTAATTCCACTGACGTCAATGAGATAAACCTTTCCCTTAAAACCAAGTCTAGTGCCCTTGAGGAGATACCAACTTTAATTTACAAAAAAGCCTCCAGATCTTTAGCCCCGGCTATTGCTTTGCTCTTCAACAAGTCACTTGAACTCCAAACCTTTCCAGATATTCTAAAAAAAGCGAGAGTAACGCCTGTCCACAAATGTGGTGATCTCACAGATGTTAACAACTACAGACCTATATCAATCCTGCCAAACTTGTCAAAATTTTTTGAAAAACTAATCTATAAGCAGCTTTACTCATATCTAGCCAAACACAATATACTTAGCCCTTGCCAATATGGCTTCAGACCCCAAAAAAGCACTAACGATGCACTTATTAGTATGCTTAACTCGATTCATACAGCTCTTGATAAAAATGAGTTCCCTGTTGGGTTATTTGTGGACCTGCGTAAAGCTTTTGACACTGTCAACCACCAAAACCTTCTTCTTAAATTACATCATTATGGAGTCAGAGGACACTCCCTGCAATACCTCAAATCCTACCTTACTGACAGGCTCCAATATGTTTCTGTGAATAATGCAATTTCTCCCACCCTACCCATCAACATTGGTGTTCCTCAGCGCAGCATACTTGGCCCTCTCCTCTTTCTCATCTACATTAATGACCTTCCAAATGCCTCCCAACACCTCAAACCCATTCTATTTGCTGACGACACAACCTTCATTTACTCCAGTCCTGTCCCCCTTGCTCTAAATGCCACAGTAAATACTGACCTAAATAAAGTCCATCTTTGGCTAACTGCCAACAAACTCACCCTTAACATTGACAAAACTTTCTATATTCTGTTTGGCAATAAATCCTCTAATCAAATAAATCTCAAAATAAACAATACCCAAATTTGTAACAAATTAGATGGCAAATTCCTTGGCATTCTCATTGACCACAAGCTGAATTTCCAGGGACGCATTCTAAATATATCAAAAAAAGTTTCAAAAACTGTGGGCATTCTTTCTAAGATCAGATATTATGTACCACGCCCAGCCCTAGTGACTCTCTATTACTCCCTTATCTATCCATATCTCAACTATGGTATTTGTGCTTGGGGCTCTACTACCCAAAATCACTTACGTCCTCTAATTACTCAACACAAAGCTGCTATTAGGACAATATCCAACTCTGGCCCCAGACATCACTCGGTACCCCTACTCAAATCTCTGAATATGTTAGACATTAAGTCACTGCACATTCTCTCATGTGTATTATACATATATAAAACGCTAAACTATAATGCCAATCCTGATCTCAAAAGCTTCATAGAAGGTTGTAACAGAACCCATGAGCACTACACCAGAAATAAATACAGTTTTGATATTCCTAGAGTACGACTTAATCAAACTAGAAATGCCCTACAAATCAAGGTGCCCAGAATGTGGAATGACCTTCCCAACCATGTTAAAGACTGTACCTCTCTCAACCTGTTTAAGATAAAAACGAAGCTATACCTAATAAATTCCCTGTAACCTACCTTACCCTTTTATTGTCAACCAATGTCTGTTTTTTTTTAAAGAGCGCTGTTTGTCGACATAATTGTATTTGTGCTGCTTTTTCAGCTATGTTTTCATTTCTTGTTTTCATTCTACTCTTTATGCTCAATTAGTATTAAGCTTGTCATTTAAGTTTTTCATGCCCGAAACGCTTTGCGTAATAGTGGCTTTAGGCATTGTATGTACTAGCTCTACCTATAAGTCAACCAATCTTTGTAAAAATTTCTTGTATGTATGTACCTTACCTAAATAAACATTTTATTTTTTATTTTATTTTTTATAACTTACCAATATTTCCTGTATATCAAGCATAATGGGTGTTGAGTCCTTTCACGTCTTCACAGTTGTAGAGTATCAAGACCTTCTTCGTCTGCATCCTCAACCTTGTTCTTGTATATTGCAGACTCATATTTAAACATTGACAGGGGTGGTTCAAATGACGAGCAACAAGTTTTGTTTTCTTCAAGACATATTTTGATTCTCAAGACTGATGTCAAAAGCTCAAGTCCCATTCGATTTCTCAGTTTAGTTTTCACAGACGTAACTCTCGAAAATACCCGTTCAACCAAGGCATTACTGATTGGTAAGCTGTATGTTTTCAATGCAAACTCAGCGAGGTCAATCAGTATGGGATCGCCAGCAGCGTTCTTGACAGTTATTGCCTTGGTCCAAAATAGTGATCCATTTGTTGGAATTTATCCTTCACAAATGTTGGACCAGTCAATAGTTAACAGTAGGTGCCACTGACTTTCATATTCACTAAGCTTAGATTGGTCAGCTAGTACTAATGGAAGTTCTGAAAATGGTGGCCGTGTGTAGCTAAGGCATATGATAGCTGACAGATTTTTAACCTTTTTGAAAGTCTCAGCATTACTTGAATACGAGAAAGAAGCTATTTACAAGCTTTCACTAAAAATGATGGCATCTTTCTTGACTCTTTTGAAACTTGTCCTGGGTAATAAAATTGTTTTGTCAGTTATTGGCCAGAAGTATTGAAAATTCGTAACCAAAATCCACTTTTTCCAGGGGCCGATATGTTGAATTAGCATCAAGCTTAGCATGATCAGGATGTACGACTCTTCTGAGCATTCCAAGAGTGAAGTTTACTAAGACAGTGTGAAGGCTACATTGATCTCCTTCATCTTTTTGATAAAGTAAATTCATCCTCTCAAAATCATTTACGATTGGTTTGAGAAATGTGAAATATAGCTTATCGGGGGGAGGGGGGGGGAATCAGAGTGCATTGAAAATAGTTGCCTTGCAACATACTTATCACAAGAGGAAGAAGTGAATTGGTAATGAGTTAAAGAATCCCACTGATCTAACAGTCGCTTTACACTGCCGCTCCTCGCCAACCATCGTCTTCCTGACAAAGGTATATTAACAGTAAAGGATCTTTCCCATCATTTATCACTCTGTAAGTTTCTAGATAAACTTTTTCTCCTTAATGAAGATCTGTGGAACCAGCTGCAGCTTTCGGGATGAAGTATTAATAACAAATAAGGTTGGGAAATCTATGGCCTCTGCGGAGGATTATCTTTCCTTGCGGTTACTTTTTCTTTCGAAGGTTCCAAGGATCAATGTCCCCAGGGGGGCCGGGGACATTGACAGAGCATATGACGATGCCAGCTTTGTACAGAGCAACTGAACACTCCTAATTGTAAGAACTATTTTTCCCACTTTCTCTTACTCTTCTCATTTCGCCATTTCAACAGGTCAAGTGGAACGGTCCAGTCGCCCATGCAGTTATCTGTAAAATCTGGGGGACCACTTGATCTGGGCATCTGTTCACCCTTGTTGCAGGGTTAGGCTGTCTTAAGGGACATTCTGTCCACACATAGGATACAGGAGGATAAGTCACTGAGGGCTACCCTCTGCGAGTCCCAACCAACCAAGTGGAAGGATGGAGTGCATAGCCCTCGGCTCAGGAGAACTTATTCCTAGGAAGGGAATTGCTGAGAAAAGCAACTATACAAGATAAAATGAACAGGAACTGAGACAATGAGAGGACACCGGGTAAAAATCCGCCCCTCAGCCGGGGAGGGGGAGTGAGGGATAGGCAATGAGAAACAGAAGGAACTAGCAAATCTGTTATCAACTCTCAAAGTAAGATTTTCTAGACTAATACCCACAAAGGACTCCTCTTTCATAGCACTATGCTACCAGGATGTAGATGTGGATACAATCATCAAGGGAGACAACATACGTATGTTGAAGGATAAACATTTCCAGGTTATTATTCCCCCTGAGCTGCAGGCCAGGAAGACAATAATCTTGAAGAGACTTGATGCAGGAATTACTGAAGACACCCCAGAAAATATTAAACATGATATAGAATATAGGAATGATTGGGCCAAGGTAGAAGAGGTAATCCTCATGCCGAGAGTGTCTAACATGATGAAAATAAGGTTTGAAGAAATCTCCATGGCACAGAAAGCCCTCAGACAAGGTATCCATTGCAACTACTATCACCTTAGCACGGACAACAACAACCTTGAGCAGGAGGAATACTATAACATTACCCCTTGTTGGACATGCTATAAATACGATCACACAGCCGCAGAGTACAAACAAACGGGCCAAGTATGTTCAGAATGTGCTGGACAGGGACACACATACAGAGACTGCATGAATAAATCAAACCCCAAATGTCTCAACTGTGAGGGTCCTCACCGCACACTTGCATCAATATGTCCCATTAGGAAGGACATCCTAAAACAAAAAAGGGCCGATGCCTTAGCAAAAAAGACAGCAATGGCCAATAATACTTATGCAGGTATAACTACCACCAATGCTTGGTCTAACAAGATATCACATAATCCAGCAAACACTACCCCACACACTCCAACAAACATGACCTCACAGGTAAATGGGGACCTACCCACAAAGATCCTGAGCAGTATGTTCTTTGCTCATTTAGAAAACATAGCAAACCCAGGGTCATTTAGATCTGTAATTAAAGAGATGTACAAGATGAATAGTCTCCCATTAATGGAATTCCCAGACACTAACTCCACTAATTCCACTAACATCATAAAAGTCCTGGTGGACAGCAATGTAGCCAGCACTACCCCAACTGTGACTAACTCCCAACAAGTGGCAGCACCCACGACCCCAGCAACCACCAACAAGCCAGAGGAAGATGATACAACACCAGCAACTACCACTCAGGACCCCGGAGACGGGCCACACACAAACAACAAAACATACAAGTACCACAGGACCAGGGACTCGCAACGGCTCTCACTGATTCCCGCACACCCACACAAAATGTCACCCAAGCCTCAGTAGTGACCCCAAACACAATCAATTTCTTCTCAAGCAAAACAACCCACCGGGTTACCCACAAGACCCTCAGAGAGCAAATACAAACTCATCAAATATAATTCCAACACAACATTCCCGGTGTCTCTCCGAATGACGTGTATGACCAGATAAGGTCATATACTTTTAACTCAAACCGAAAACCCATAACCATTCAACAGATAAGCAGCGAGGACTTTGACGCAATGCACAATGGTTATGGAATGATCCCAAACAATCCACAAGTGGAAGAGACCCATCAGATTCAACATAGCCATCCAGTCATTAACAATAATTCAACACAATGTTCTATGCTGGACTCCGCACAGAGCATTGGAACTCAGCAACTTGTACAGAGAAATAGACCCTGATATAATACTCATTAACAGCCATGGAAAAAAGAACAGCGAGAAGATCAAGATCTTCAATTACAAAATTTACCAGGTCAACAGAGCTGACCAGGCCAACGATGGAGCGGCAATTGCCGTAAAAAGAAATATTCCTCACAAAATTCTAGATAACTTCCAGGAAAATTTCCTGGCAATTGAACTCCAAACTACGAAAGGTATAATCTTCACAGGAACATGCTACCAACCACCAAGACGTCCTTACCTTCCCCTTGCCGACATCATGAAACTTACCAGAAGGAACAGACCTGCCTACTTTCTGGGAGATCTGAACGCCAAGCACAGAAGACACAGGGACATGGAAAGAACAACCAAGCAGGAGAAGCCATCCACAATATGATAAGGTACGGAAATCTAACCCACCTGGGCCCAGACTTCCCAACTTACGTCAGACAAGGCCACAGTGGTAAACCAGACATAATACTGTCAAACAACCTCCACTTCCTAAACACCCACATAGAAAGGGTCCTGTGAGCACAAGCGACCACCTACCAATAATAATGACGCTGTCAACTAACCCCATTCAGAAACCCTCACCACCAAGACTTCAATACACTAAAACTGACTAAAAGCACTAACGATGCACTTATTAGTATGCGTAACTCGATTCATACAGCTCTTGATAAAAATGAGTTCCCTGTTGGATTATTTGTGGACCTGCGTAAAGCTTTTGATACTGTCAACCACCAAAACCTTCTTCTTAAATTACATTATTATGGAGTCAGAGGACACTCCCTGCAATACCTCAAATCCTACCTTACTGACAGGCTCCAGTATGTTTCTGTGAATAATTCAATTTCTCCCACCCTACCCATCAACATTGGTGTTCCTCAGGGCAGCATACTTGGCCCTCTCCTCTTTCTCATCTACATTAATGACCTTCCAAATGCCTCCCAACACCTCAAACCAATTCTATTTGCTGACGACACAACCTTCATTTACTCCAGTCCTGACCCCCTTGCTCTAAATGCCACAGTAAATACTGACCTAAATAAAGTCCATCTTTGGCTAACTGCCAACAAACTCACCCTTAACATTGACAAAACTTTCTATATTCTGTTTGGCAATAAATCCTCTAATCAAATAAATCTCAAAATAAACAATACCCAAATTTGTAACAAATTAGATGGCAAATTCCTTGGCATTCTCATTGACCACAAGCTGAATTTCCAGGGACACATTCTAAATATATAAAAAAAAGTTTAAAAAACTGTTGGCATTCTTTCAAAGATCAGATATTATGTACCCCGCCCTGCCCTGGTGACTCTATTACTCCCTTATCTATCCATATCTCAACTATGGTATTTGTGCTTGGGGCTCTACTACCCAAAATCATTTACGTCCTCTAATTACTCAACACAAAGCTGCTATTAGGACAATATCCAACTCTGGCCCCAGACATCACTCGGTACCCCTACTCAAATCTCTGAATATGTTAGACATTAAGTCACTGCACATTCTCTCATGTGTATTATACATATATAAAACGCTAAACTGTAATGCCAATCCTGACCTCAAAAGCTTCATAGAAGGTTGTAACAGAACCCATGAGCACCACACCTGAAATAAATACAGTTTTGATATTCCTAGAGTACGACTTAATCAAACTAGAAATGCGTCTACAAATCAAGGGACCCAGAATGTGGAATGACCTTCCCAACCATGTTAAAGACTGTACCTCTCTCAACCAGTTTAAGATAAAAACGAAGCTATACCTAATAAATTCCCTGTAACCTACCTTACCCCTCTATTGTCAACCAATGTCTGTTTTTTTTAAAGAGCGCTGTTTGTCGACAGAATTGTATTTGTGCTGCTTTTTCAGCTATGTTTTCATTCCATGTTTTCATTTTACTATTTATGCTCAATTTGTATTAAGCTTTAGTCATTTAAGTTTTTCATGCCCAAAACGCTTTGCGTAATAGTGGCTTTAGGCATTGTATGTACTAGCCCTATCTATAAATCCATCACTCTTTGTAAAATCTCTTGTATGTATGTACCTTACCTAAATAAACATTTGATTTGATTTGATTTGATTTGATTTGATTTGATCTTCTACAACTCATAACACAACACGGGTGGACGGATGAGCGCAAAAGACTACAAAGGGAAAGACTTCAAGATGAGCTGCAAGATCTGTGCAAAACAGAGTACACCAAACAATGGGATGACCTAATAAGCAAAATCCATGTCGACTACAGAAACCCAGGAAAGTTCTGGAAAAAAGAAAAGACCCTGATGGGAAGCTCTTCTGAGGAAACACCCTACATCATAGACGCCTCAGGAAATAAACTCTATGAGGAGAGAGAACAAGAGCAGGAATTCAGGAAATTCTGGGAAAAAATATTCAGGATAAACCCGGAAGAAAATTTAAATTTTTGCCCAATTAATGAAAGGGAAATTACAACTCAAGTCGATAACAGAGCTGCAGCACTACTCCCGACGCAAACAATAGACCTTAACAACATACGCGATGACTGCCACCTTATGAAACACATAACCATTGCAGAGGTCCATAAAACAATTATGGGTTTCAAGAACAAGGCGCCGGGCAACAGCAAAATAAATAAGATGGTATTATCCAACCTACCAGTGATTGCACTCCATCAATACACATGTATCTTAAATGCAGCTCTTGCATCTGGACTATTCCCCACATACTTCAAGAATGCCACAATAAGATTAATCCCCAAGCCAGGTAAACCCCCAACCCATACTGAAAACTACAGGCCAATTTCCCTCCTCGAAGTACCAGGTAAAATATTAGAAAAAAATATCAATCAGAGACTTGTGAAGTACATGGAAGAGGAAGGGAAGTATAACACCAGGCAGCATGGGTTTACAAACTGCAGAGGGGCCCATACAGCTATAGCCCTGATCTACGAGCATATAGCCAACGCAGTGTCGTAAAAAGATCAGTGTAATATAGTGCTTAGGGACGTCTCGAAAGCCTTCGACAAAGTGTGGCACACAGGCCTAAAATATAAGATATCTGAACTAGGGCTTCCTGAGAGATTTACTGCTACTCTCTGCAGCTTTATAGACAATAGAACTGCTAGGCTTAATATCGGCAGCTACTTGGGTGACGTAATAGAACTGAAAAGTGGAGTACCACAAGGAAGCTGCCTCTCCCCCACTCTATTCAACATATATACAGCTGACCTACCCCAACCCCAACATGGAGAATACATCACATACGCTGACGATGTCACCCAAATAATTTGCCAACCGGGCCCATCAAAGCCGCTAATAGCCGACAAGACCAAGGCGGCAATTGAACTCATAAACAACTTTGAGAAGCAATGAAAAATTAGCACAACAAACAAAAGTTTCAGATAATACACATTGCGAAAAGAAACCCGGACCCCATCATCCTTGACAACCAGTCGATCCAATATGCGGAGGTAGGCAGAATACTGGGACTCATGATAAATAGAACAGGGATACAAATTCATGTAAGGGACCGACTAAACAAAGCCAAAGCAGCATTAGGAAAACTGAGAAGATTCCGAAGCCTCAGTACTAACATTCAGATCCACCTATATAAGGCTCTAGTTCGGCCGTATCTAGAGTATCCCCCAGTACCACTGCACACCATAAAGAAAACTAACTTGCAGAAACTGCAAGCAGTACAAAATAAGGCGCTAAGGAGAGCAGCAAAACACCGTCCACCATATGATCAGACAATCCAGGAGCTCCACGAACTCCTGAACATACAGCCACTAAACATCAGACTGCAGCACCAAGCCATCAGGGTATGGAACACCATCGAAATGTTAGAGGACACAATGTTTGAAAGATTGCTCCAAGATGAGACGCCCCGCTCCCACAGCTGGTGGCCCAAGAGCCTCGATTCTCTGGATGAAAACCCCGCCCCACAGTATATAATTCCCAGACGAGATATATATATGTATATATGAACAGTTCATATATGTGTATATATGAACAACTCGATAAATAATAATATGTATGTATGAACAACTCCATAAATAATAATACTGAAATAAAGAGCCTTATACAGAACAACATGTGTGGAAGCATCGGAGTGTGTATATATGAATGCTACACAGTATTCATCTATGGACATTGTGACGATAATCTCTTTCAAGAGAGATTGAGCCTGCTCTTCCCTACATCATTACATCTTTAAAGTACAAGATACTATATAGAAGATACGTCCACCAGTATCGCCAAACGTTTTGCCCAGGAAGCAAATCGTACCATGCACACCCCGACACCTGCTACAGCCGCCGTAACCAGCAAACTGCTCATACTCCGCCTGCCTGTTGCTGATTGGCTGGTGTCTCGCCACACCTGCACTCGCCACCACCAAAAGTCGACGTCTGGGCAGCAGCACGCCGTACTCGTCAGAATATCTCTGTGCTCCTTGGAGTTGACATCTCTCACTAGTAGACTAAGCCTTGGCTTTCGTGTACTAAGGGAGGTGGCAGCTTGAAGCCAGTATTCCAGCACCTCACCTCTTTAATTTATATTGCTATCACTATAACTTATTTGTCTTAGAGTAACTTTTCATTGCCAGTGATTATTCATGTTGTTTTGTTTGTTGACTTGTCCTGCATTTTATGAAATTGCCTTTATTCATGTCTTGTTTTCTAGAGTAATTCAAATTTCATTGTTTATATACTTGTGTTTTGTGTGTCTTCCCATTACCTTACCACAGACGAAAGGACAAACTTCTCTTTTTTTTGTTATGTGACGAGGCCCTGCCCCCAGCTTTTGAAACAGCCGAACACCAACGCTTTACCGTCACATTACAACATCCATATATGGTGAAACACATGTGAAGAACCTCTCACACACTCACAGCTCCCTGACAAGAGGGAGCCAGTTAGCTTAGCTGCCAACACCCACACATGGTGTCAGCAAGGCGGACAGCCCGCCTGCTTTCATACCTCT
>NC_091175.1:29850550-29864615 GCF_040958095.1 Procambarus clarkii
TAATTATGATCTCGGGAGCAGGATTGCCAGACTGGGCTACAAGTAGCGAATTGGGCTACTTTTGAGAGCCACCGCGCTCCTAGCATTAAGAGCCACTGGGCTCTTAATGTTAAGAAACTCAATGATGATTATTCATGCTTTTATAATATAATGTGTACAGATGACAGCCGCGACCAACAGCCTGACTGACTACACCACTTACCGCAGGAGCCCCGGCCACACACCCGCCAACCCCCCCCCCCCCCCTTTTTTTTTGGGGGGGGGAGTAAAGAGGAAGGAGAGGCATAAGTGAAGGGAAGTATAGAAGTGGGAAATACAGTGAGAGGTATGAAAGCAGGCGGGCTGTCCGCCTTGCTGACACCATGTGTGGGTGTTGGCAGCTAAGCTAACTGGCTCCCTCTTGTCAGGGAGCTGTGAGTGTGTGAGAGGTTCTTCACATGTGTTTCACCATATATGGATGTTGTAATGTGACGGTAAAGCGTTGGTGTTCGGCTGTTTCAAAAGCTGGGGGCAGGGCCTCGTCACATAACAAAAAAAAGAGAAGTTTGTCCTTTCGTCTGTGGTAAGGTAATGGGAAGACACACAAAACACAAGTATATAAACAATGAAATTTGAATTACTCTAGAAAACAAGACATGAATAAAGGCAATTTCATAAAATGCAGGACAAGTCAACAAACAAAACAACATGAATAATCACTGGCAATGAAAAGTTACTCTAAGACAAATAAGTTATAGTGATAGCAATATAAATTAAAGAGGTGAGGTGCTGGAATACTGGCTTCAAGCTGCCACCTCCCTTAGTACACGAAAGCCAAGGCTTAGTCTACTAGTGAGAGATGTCAACTCCAAGGAGCACAGAGATATTCTGACGAGTACGGCGTGCTGCTGCCCAGACGTCGACTTTTGGTGGTGGCGAGTGCAGGTGTGGCGAGACACCAGCCAATCAGCAACAGGCAGGCGGAGTATGAGCAGTTTGCTGGTTACGGCGGCTGTAGCAGGTGTCGGGGTGTGCATGGTACGATTTGCTTCCTGGGCAAAACGTTTGGCGATACTGGTGGACGTATCTTCTATATAGTATCTTGTACTTTAAAGATGTAATGATGTAGGGAAGAGCAGGCTCAATCTCTCTTGAAAGAGATTATCGTCACAATGTCCATAGATGAATACTGTGTAGCATTCATATATACACACTCCGATGCTTCCACACATGTTGTTCTGTATAAGGCTCTTTATTTCAGTATTATTATTTATGGAGTTGTTCATACATACATATTATTATTTATCGAGTTGTTCATATATACACATATATGAACTGTTCATATATACATATATATATCTCGTCTGGGAATTATATACTGTGGGGCGGGGTTTTCATCCAGAGAATCGAGGCTCTTGGGCCACCAGCTGTGGGAGCGGGGCGTCTCATCTTGGAGCAATCTTTCAAACATTGTGTCCTCTAACATTTCGATGGTGTTCCATACCCTGATGGCTTGGTGCTGCAGTCTGATGTTTAGTGGCTGTATGTTCAGGAGTTCGTGGAGCTCCTGGATTGTCTGATCATATGGTGGACGGTGTTTTGCTGCTCTCCTTAGCGCCTTATTTTGTACTGCTTGCAGTTTCTGCAAGTTAGTTTTCTTTATGGTGTGCAGTGGTACTGGGGATACTCTAGATACGGCCGAACTAGAGCCTTATATAGGTGGATCTGAATGTTAGTACTGAGGCTTCGGAATCTTCTCAGTTTTCCTAATGCTGCTTTGGCTTTGTTTAGTCGGTCCCTTACATGAATTTGTATCCCTGTTCTATTTATCATGAGTCCCAGTATTCTGCCTACCTCCGCATATTGGATCGACTGGTTGTCAAGGATGATGGGGTCCGGGTTTCTTTTCGCAATGTGTATTATCTGAAACTTTTGTTTGTTGTGCTAATTTTTCATTGCTTCTCAAAGTTGTTTATGAGTTCAATTGCCGCCTTGGTCTTGTCGGCTATTAGCGGCTTTGATGGGCCCGGTTGGCAAATTATTTGGGTGACATCGTCAGCGTATGTGATGTATTCTCCATGTTGGGGTTGGGGTAGGTCAGCTGTATATATGTTGAATAGAGTGGGGGAGAGGCAGCTTCCTTGTGGTACTCCACTTTTCAGTTCTATTACGTCACCCAAGTAGCTGCCGATATTAAGCCTAGCAGTTCTATTGTCTATAAAGCTGCAGAGAGTAGCAGTAAATCTCTCAGGAAGCCCTAGTTCAGATATCTTATATTTTAGGCCTGTGTGCCACACTTTGTCGAAGGCTTTCGAGACGTCCCTAAGCACTATATTACACTGATCTTTTTACGACACTGCGTTGGCTATATGCTCGTAGATCAGGGCTATAGCTGTATGGGCCCCTCTGCAGTTTGTAAACCCATGCTGCCTGGTGTTATACTTCCCTTCCTCTTCCATGTACTTCACAAGTCTCTGATTGATATTTTTTTCTAATATTTTACCTGGTACTTCGAGGAGGGAAATTGGCCTGTAGTTTTCAGTATGGGTTGGGGTTTACCTGGCTTGGGGATTAATCTTATTGTGGCATTCTTGAAGTATGTGGGGAATAGTCCAGATGCAAGAGCTGCATTTAAGATACATGTGTATTGATGGAGTGCAATCACTGGTAGGTTGGATAATACCATCTTATTTATTTTGCTGTTGCCCGGCGCCTTGTTCTTGAAACCCATAATTGTTTTATGGACCTCTGCAATGGTTATGTGTTTCATAAGGTGGCAGTCATCGCGTATGTTGTTAAGGTCTATTGTTTGCGTCGGGAGTAGTGCTGCAGCTCTGTTATCGACTTGAGTTGTAATTTCCCTTTCATTAATTGGGCAAAAATTTAAATTTTCTTCCGGGTTTATCCTGAATATTTTTTCCCAGAATTTCCTGAATTCCTGCTCTTGTTCTCTCTCCTCATAGAGTTTATTTCCTGAGGCGTCTATGATGTAGGGTGTTTCCTCAGAAGAGCTTCCCATCAGGGTCTTTTCTTTTTTCCAGAACTTTCCTGGGTTTCTGTAGTCGACATGGATTTTGCTTATTAGGTCATCCCATTGTTTGGTGTACTCTGTTTTGCACAGATCTTGCAGCTCATCTTGAAGTCTTTCCCTTTGTAGTCTTTTGCGCTCATCCGTCCACCCGTGTTGTGTTATGAGTTGTAGAAGATCAAATCAAATCAAATCAAATCAAATCAAATCAAATGTTTATTTAGGTAAGGTACATACATACAAGAGATTTTACAAAGAGTGATGGATTTATAGATAGGGCTAGTACATACAATGCCTAAAGCCACTATTACGCAAAGCGTTTTGGGCATGAAAAACTTAAATGACTAAAGCTTAATACAAATTGAGCATAAATAGTAAAATGAAAACATGGAATGAAAACATAGCTGAAAAAGCAGCACAAATACAATTCTGTCGACAAACAGCGCTCTTTAAAAAAAACAGACATTGGTTGACAATAGAGGGGTAAGGTAGGTTACAGGGAATTTATTAGGTATAGCTTCGTTTTTATCTTAAACTGGTTGAGAGAGGTACAGTCTTTAACATGGTTGGGAAGGTCATTCCACATTCTGGGTCCCTTGATTTGTAGACGCATTTCTAGTTTGATTAAGTCGTACTCTAGGAATATCAAAACTGTATTTATTTCAGGTGTGGTGCTCATGGGTTCTGTTACAACCTTCTATGAAGCTTTTGAGGTCAGGATTGGCATTACAGTTTAGCGTTTTATATATGTATAATACACATGAGAGAATGTGCAGTGACTTAATGTCTAACATATTCAGAGATTTGAGTAGGGGTACCGAGTGATGTCTGGGGCCAGAGTTGGATATTGTCCTAATAGCAGCTTTGTGTTGAGTAATTAGAGGACGTAAATGATTTTGGGTAGTAGAGCCCCAAGCACAAATACCATAGTTGAGATATGGATAGATAAGGGAGTAATAGAGTCACCAGGGCAGGGCGGGGTACATAATATCTGATCTTTGAAAGAATGCCAACAGTTTTTTAAACTTTTTTTTTATATATTTAGAATGTGTCCCCTGGAAATTCAGCTTGTGGTCAATGAGAATGCCAAGGAATTTGCCATCTAATTTGTTACAAATTTGGGTATTGTTTATTTTGAGATTTATTTGATTAGAGGATTTATTGCCAAACAGAATATAGAAAGTTTTGTCAATGTTAAGGGTGAGTTTGTTGGCATTAGCCAAAGATGGACTTTATTTAGGTCAGTATTTACTGTGGCATTTAGAGCAAGGGGGTCAGGACTGGAGTAAATGAAGGTTGTGTCGTCAGCAAATAGAATTGGTTTGAGGTGTTGGGAGGCATTTGGAAGGTCATTAATGTAGATGAGAAAGAGGAGAGGGCCAAGTATGCTGCCCTGAGGAACACCAATGTTGATGGGTAGGGTGGGAGAAATTGAATTATTCACAGAAACATACTGGAGCCTGTCAGTAAGGTAGGATTTGAGGTATTGCAGGGAGTGTCCTCTGACTCCATAATAATGTAATTTAAGAAGAAGGTTTTGGTGGTTGACAGTATCAAAAGCTTTACGCAGGTCCACAAATAATCCAACAGGGAACTCATTTTTATCAAGAGCTGTATGAATCGAGTTACGCATACTAATAAGTGCATCGTTAGTGCTTTTAGTCAGTTTTAGTGTATTGAAGTCTTGGTGGTGAGGGTTTCTGAATGGGGTTAGTTGACAGCGTCATTATTATTGGTAGGTGGTCGCTTGTGCTCACAGGACCCTTTCTATGTGGGTGTTTAGGAAGTGGAGGTTGTTTGACAGTATTATGTCTGGTTTACCACTGTGGCCTTGTCTGACGTAAGTTGGGAAGTCTGGGCCCAGGTGGGTTAGATTTCCGTACCTTATCATATTGTGGATGGCTTCTCCTGCTTGGTTGTTCTTTCCATGTCCCTGTGTCTTCTGTGCTTGGCGTTCAGATCTCCCAGAAAGTAGGCAGGTCTGTTCCTTCTGGTAAGTTTCATGATGTCGGCAAGGGGAAGGTAAGGACGTCTTGGTGGTTGGTAGCATGTTCCTGTGAAGATTATACCTTTCGTAGTTTGGAGTTCAATTGCCAGGAAATTTTCCTGGAAGTTATCTAGAATTTTGTGAGGAATATTTCTTTTTACGGCAATTGCCGCTCCATCGTTGGCCTGGTCAGCTCTGTTGACCTGGTAAATTTTGTAATTGAAGATCTTGATCTTCTCGCTGTTCTTTTTTCCATGGCTGTTAATGAGTATTATATCAGGGTCTATTTCTCTGTACAAGTTGCTGAGTTCCAATGCTCTGTGCGGAGTCCAGCATAGAACATTGTGTTGAATTATTGTTAATGACTGGATGGCTATGTTGAATCTGATGGGTCTCTTCCACTTGTGGATTGTTTGGGATCATTCCATAACCATTGTGCATTGCGTCAAAGTCCTCGCTGCTTATCTGTTGAATGGTTATGGGTTTTCGGTTTGAGTTAAAAGTATATGACCTTATCTGGTCATACACGTCATTCGGAGAGACACCGGGAATGTTGTGTTGGAATTATATTTGATGAGTTTGTATTTGCTCTCTGAGGGTCTTGTGGGTAACCCGGTGGGTTGTTTTGCTTGAGAAGAAATTGATTGTGTTTGGGGTCACTACTGAGGCTTGGGTGACATTTTGTGTGGGTGTGCGGGAATCAGTGAGAGCCGTTGCGAGTCCCTGGTCCTGTGGTACTTGTATGTTTTGTTGTTTGTGTGTGGCCCGTCTCCGGGGTCCTGAGTGGTAGTTGCTGGTGTTGTATCATCTTCCTCTGGCTTGTTGGTGGTTGCTGGGGTCGTGGGTGCTGCCACTTGTTGGGAGTTAGTCACAGTTGGGGTAGTGCTGGCTACATTGCTGTCCACCAGGACTTTTATGATGTTAGTGGAATTAGTGGAGTTAGTGTCTGGGAATTCCATTAATGGGAGACTATTCATCTTGTACATCTCTTTAATTACAGATCTAAATGACCCTGGGTTTGCTATGTTTTCTAAATGAGCAAAGAACATACTGCTCAGGATCTTTGTGGGTAGGTCCCCATTTACCTGTGAGGTCATGTTTGTTGGAGTGTGTGGGGTAGTGTTTGCTGGATTATGTGATATCTTGTTAGACCAAGCATTGGTGGTAGTTATACCTGCATAAGTATTATTGGCCATTGCTGTCTTTTTTGCTAAGGCATCGGCCCTTTTTTGTTTTAGGATGTCCTTCCTAATGGGACATATTGATGCAAGTGTGCGGTGAGGACCCTCACAGTTGAGACATTTGGGGTTTGATTTATTCATGCAGTCTCTGTATGTGTGTCCCTGTCCAGCACATTCTGAACATACTTGGCCCGTTTGTTTGTACTCTGCGGCTGTGTGATCGTATTTATAGCATGTCCAACAAGGGGTAATGTTATAGTATTCCTCCTGCTCAAGGTTGTTGTTGTCCGTGCTAAGGTGATAGTAGTTGCAATGGATACCTTGTCTGAGGGCTTTCTGTGCCATGGAGATTTCTTCAAACCTTATTTTCATCATGTTAGACACTCTCGGCATGAGGATTACCTCTTCTACCTTGGCCCAATCATTCCTATATTCTATATCATGTTTAATATTTTCTGGGGTGTCTTCAGTAATTCCTGCATCAAGTCTCTTCAAGATTATTGTCTTCCTGGCCTGCAGCTCAGGGGGAATAATAACCTGGAAATGTTTATCCTTCAACATACGTATGTTGTCTCCCTTGATGATTGTATCCACATCTACATCCTGGTAGCATAGTGCTATGAAAGAGGAGTCCTTTGTGGGTATTAGTCTAGAAAATCTTACTTTGAGAGTTGATAACAGATTTGCTAGTTCCTTCTGTTTCTCATTGCCTATCCCTCACTCCCCCTCCCCGGCTGAGGGGCGGATTTTTACCCGGTGTCCTCTCATTGTCTCAGTTCCTGTTCATTTTATCTTGTATAGTTGCTTTTCTCAGCAATTCCCTTCCTAGGAATAAGTTCTCCTGAGCCGAGGGCTATGCACTCCATCCTTCCACTTGGTTGGTTGGGACTCGCAGAGGGTAGCCCTCAGTGACTTATCCTCCTGTATCCTATGTGTGGACAGAATGTCCCTTAAGACAGCCTAACCCTGCAACAAGGGTGAACAGATGCCCAGATCAAGTGGTCCCCCAGATTTTACAGATAACTGCATGGGCGACTGGACCGTTCCACTTGACCTGTTGAAATGGCGAAATGAGAAGAGTAAGAGAAAGTGGGAAAAATAGTTCTTACAATTAGGAGTGTTCAGTTGCTCTGTACAAAGCTGGCATCGTCATATGCTCTGTCAATGTCCCCGGCCCCCCTGGGGACATTGATCCTTGGAACCTTCGAAAGAAAAAGTAACCGCAAGGAAAGATAATCCTCCGCAGAGGCCATAGATTTCCCAACCTTATTTGTTATTAATACTTCATCCCGAAAGCTGCAGCTGGTTCCACAGATCTTCATTAAGGAGAAAAAGTTTATCTAGAAACTTACAGAGTGATAAATGATGGGAAAGATCCTTTACTGTTAATATACCTTTGTCAGGAAGACGATGGTTGGCGAGGAGCGGCAGTGTAAAGCGACTGTTAGATCAGTGGGATTCTTTAACTCATTACCAATTCACTTCTTCCTCTTGTGATAAGTATGTTGCAAGGCAACTATTTTCAATGCACTCTGATTCCCCCCCCCTCCCCCCGATAAGCTATATTTCACATTTCTCAAACCAATCGTAAATGATTTTGAGAGGATGAATTTACTTTATCAAAAAGATGAAGGAGATCAATGTAGCCTTCACACTGTCTTAGTAAACTTCACTCTTGGAATGCTCAGAAGAGTCGTACATCCTGATCATGCTAAGCTTGATGCTAATTCAACATATCGGCCCCTGGAAAAGTGGATTTTGGTTACGAATTTTCAATACTTCTGGCCAATAACTGACAAAACAATTTTATTACCCAGGACAAGTTTCAAAAGAGTCAAGAAAGATGCCATCATTTTTAGTGAAAGCTTGTAAATAGCTTCTTTCTCGTATTCAAGTAATGCTGAGACTTTCAAAAAGGTTAAAAATCTGTCAGCTATCATATGCCTTAGCTACACACGGCCACCATTTTCAGAACTTCCATTAGTACTAGCTGACCAATCTAAGCTTAGTGAATATGAAAGTCAGTGGCACCTACTGTTAACTATTGACTGGTCCAACATTTGTGAAGGATAAATTCCAACAAATGGATCACTATTTTGGACCAAGGCAATAACTGTCAAGAACGCTGCTGGCGATCCCATACTGATTGACCTCGCTGAGTTTGCATTGAAAACATACAGCTTACCAATCAGTAATGCCTTGGTTGAACGGGTATTTTCGAGAGTTACGTCTGTGAAAACTAAACTGAGAAATCGAATGGGACTTGAGCTTTTGACATCAGTCTTGAGAATCAAAATATGTCTTGAAGAAAACAAAACTTGTTGCTCGTCATTTGAACCACCCCTGTCAATGTTTAAATATGAGTCTGCAATATACAAGAACAAGGTTGAGGATGCAGACGAAGAAGGTCTTGATACTCTACAACTGTGAAGACGTGAAAGGACTCAACACCCATTATGCTTGATATACAGGAAATATTGGTAAGTTATAAAAATAAAATAAAAAATAAAATGTTTATTTAGGTAAGGTACATACATACAAGAAATTTTTACAAAGATTGGTTGACTTATAGGTAGAGCTAGTACATACAATGCCTAAAGCCACTATTACGCAAAGCGTTTCGGGCATGAAAAACTTAAATGACAAGCTTAATACTAATTGAGCATAAAGAGTAGAATGAAAACAAGAAATGAAAACATAGCTGAAAAAGCAGCACAAATACAATTATGTCGACAAACAGCGCTCTTTAAAAAAAAACAGACATTGGTTGACAATAAAAGGGTAAGGTAGGTTACAGGGAATTTATTAGGTATAGCTTCGTTTTTATCTTAAACAGGTTGAGAGAGGTACAGTCTTTAACATGGTTGGGAAGGTCATTCCACATTCTGGGCACCTTGATTTGTAGGGCATTTCTAGTTTGATTAAGTCGTACTCTAGGAATATCAAAACTGTATTTATTTCTGGTGTAGTGCTCATGGGTTCTGTTACAACCTTCTATGAAGCTTTTGAGATCAGGATTGGCATTATAGTTTAGCGTTTTATATATGTATAATACACATGAGAGAATGTGCAGTGACTTAATGTCTAACATATTCAGAGATTTGAGTAGGGGTACCGAGTGATGTCTGGGGCCAGAGTTGGATATTGTCCTAATAGCAGCTTTGTGTTGAGTAATTAGAGGACGTAAGTGATTTTGGGTAGTAGAGCCCCAAGCACAAATACCATAGTTGAGATATGGATAGATAAGGGAGTAATAGAGAGTCACTAGGGCTGGGCGTGGTACATAATATCTGATCTTAGAAAGAATGCCCACAGTTTTTGAAACTTTTTTTGATATATTTAGAATGCGTCCCTGGAAATTCAGCTTGTGGTCAATGAGAATGCCAAGGAATTTGCCATCTAATTTGTTACAAATTTGGGTATTGTTTATTTTGAGATTTATTTGATTAGAGGATTTATTGCCAAACAGAATATAGAAAGTTTTGTCAATGTTAAGGGTGAGTTTGTTGGCAGTTAGCCAAAGATGGACTTTATTTAGGTCAGTATTTACTGTGGCATTTAGAGCAAGGGGGACAGGACTGGAGTAAATGAAGGTTGTGTCGTCAGCAAATAGAATGGGTTTGAGGTGTTGGGAGGCATTTGGAAGGTCATTAATGTAGATGAGAAAGAGGAGAGGGCCAAGTATGCTGCGCTGAGGAACACCAATGTTGATGGGTAGGGTGGGAGAAATTGCATTATTCACAGAAACATATTGGAGCCTGTCAGTAAGGTAGGATTTGAGGTATTGCAGGGAGTGTCCTCTGACTCCATAATGATGTAATTTAAGAAGAAGGTTTTGGTGGTTGACAGTGTCAAAAGCTTTACGCAGGTCCACAAATAACCCAACAGGGAACTCATTTTTATCAAGAGCTGTATGAATCGAGTTAAGCATACTAATAAGTGCATCGTTAGTGCTTTTTTGGGGTCTGAAGCCATATTGGCAAGGGCTAAGTATATTGTGTTTGGCTAGATATGAGTAAAGCTGCTTATAGATTAGTTTTTCAAAAAATTTTGACAAGTTTGGCAGGATTGATATAGGTCTGTAGTTGTTAACATCTGTGAGATCACCACATTTGTGGACAGGCGTTACTCTCGCTTTTTTTAGAATATCTGGAAAGGTTTGGAGTTCAAGTGACTTGTTGAAGAGCAAAGCAATAGCCGGGGCTAAAGATCTGGAGGCTTTTTTGTAAATTAA
The DNA here is from genome assembly GCF_040958095.1 of Procambarus clarkii. Lineage (NCBI taxonomy): Eukaryota > Metazoa > Arthropoda > Malacostraca > Decapoda > Cambaridae > Procambarus > Procambarus clarkii. The sequence goes on from NC_091175.1 coordinate 29,860,960, forward strand.
AGTTGGTATCTCCTCAAGGGCACTAGACTTGGTTTTAAGGGAAAGGTTTATCTCATTGACGTCAGTGGAATTAATAGGCTTTAGGTACAGAGACTGTGGATATTTACCTGTAAGATAGTCCTTAATGTCAGTACTGGAAGATGGAATATCATTTGCAAGGGATGAACTAATGGAAGAGAAAAACCTATTGAACTCAATAGCAGAATCAGAGGCTGAAAGCTGACCATCGTTATTGGACAGGAGTGTTGGTTTGTTATTTAAAGACTTCTTTGATCCCAATATTTGTGAAATTGTGCTCCAAGTTTGTTTAATGTTGCTCTTTATTTGGGTAAATTTATCTTCATAGTATTTAGTTTTGGCTCGTCTAATTATCTTAGATAGCAATAATGAGTAATTGTTTGAGAATTCTTTGGAGACAATTCCTAACCTATACTTCTTCTCAAGGTCATGTTTTTTATTAATGGATTTAAGTATTCCCTTTGTAAGCCAGGGATTGTTAAGCCTTTTGGTTGTGACTTGTCTTGTAAGCATAGGACAGTGGGTGTTATAAAGGCTAAGAGTTTTTTGAAGAAAAGATTGCACTGCTAGGTTGATGTCCTCTATGTTACCTAACTCGGACTCCCAGTTGACATTATCAGCAGCAGTTATAAAATTGTCTATTGCAGTTTCATTGTGCAGTCTAAAACGTAACTCTCTTGACTCTAGAGGTGGTTTGCTAATGTTAGTTAAGAGAAAGGTGGGGTAATGGTCTGTAGTGCTGTTGGTGATTATACCTGAAGTAAGCGGAGAGGTTATGTTTGTCCAGATGTGATCGAGCGTCGTGGCAGTGCTATCAGTAATTCTAGTAGGTCTAGTGATTAAAGGTATGAGGAAGCAGGAATTCATACAGTTGAGGAAGCTAACAGCAGTGGGGTGTTCAGGCTCGCAGAGGTCAATATTAAAGTCCCCTGCGATAATTAGATGGTTTTTGTTCAGTCTGTTATCAAGTATTAGAATTCTAAGGTTTGAGTTGAATTCGGACACATCAGTGTTAGGAATTCTATAGACTGCACCCACAGACAGGACAGACTCGGCACCCTTGACTCTGAAGCTGGCGAAGATATACTCCCCATAGCAGTCTCTAGTTCTAATTTCTTTTATGCATGTTAGTTCTTGGTGGTAGTAAAGAGCAGTGCCACCACCTCTCTGAAGTTGACGACAGTTGTGAATTGCTGAGTAGTTAGGCATGTTAAAGAGTTGAGTAGTATCCTCTTTCAACCATGTTTCAGTAAGTATAATAAAGAGAATTTGTTGTCAATAGTTTCAATCAAGGCACTAACATCATCGAAGTGTTTACCTAGGGATCTAACGTTCAAGTTGATTACAGAGATATTGTGATTATGAGTTAATACATTGTTTACATCATGTGCTGCAAAATATCTGCAATTTAGATCATTAAAGTGATGATTGTCATAGATAGTGGATAAGAGGTTTAGTTCAGGGTCTATACTTGTCTGCATAAAAAAGCTGATTGCAGGAAAAACAAGGAAAGAAAGGCAAATTACAAGGTAGAAATAAGCTATAAAAAAGGGAAAAAAATGTACACAATACTGTACAAAACAATCAAAAAAACAAAAAAAAAAAATGAGGTAGCTTACAAGGGGCTTACAGGGGTACAATGGAGTAAGAGAATATGGCTAGGCTAGGCAACCTAGGTAATAAATGAGATTAACGAAAAAACATATAAACATGGACTATACAAAACACAAGATATAGAAATACAAAACAAAGATATAAACAAGACTAAACAATACAAAAACAAATTGAGCAAAAAAGAAAAAATGAGGTAGATTGCTTACAAGTACTCTCAGGTACACTGTAAGTAACAATTTGCAATTTGAGATGCAGGCAAAGCCAGGGGTACAATGGAGTAAGGGAGCATGGCGAGGCTAGGCAACCTAGGTAATAAATGAAATCAAAGAAAAGTTGAATAATAAACATAGGCAAATTTAAGCTAATGATTATTAACTATAAATAGTTCAGTTATGACTGTATAATTAATAAGACCTGAAGAACTATTAATGCACTCAATTAAATAATTTCAGTAAATGACTAGTTAAGAGTAAGTTAAAAATTAAGTCAGAAAATGAAACAAGGAGACTTAGGATACCTAGCCCCACTAGTTGACAATGGGGTTAATTAAGTTAATTCACTGAGAGTGATAATAAGGTGAGACAAACAACATTGGGAGAGGAAGGTGTTGAGGTTCTCTTCTTTAGTAATTGTAAACATTTTGCCCTCTGCGGTTTTTCTCACCTTTATCAGTCCATCTCTAACGAAGCACTGATGAATCGCATCTGGGTTTTGTTGACGGATTTGACGCAGGCGGTAGAGGAGTTGCTGTCTGTTCCTAGTCAAGCACTCGTTGATGTATAATCCCTTCCGTTGGAATGCAGCTGTCCGGACAAGATGGGATTTCGTGAACTGGGAAGTCAGCTTCAGGCGAATTTTCCGCTGGTTTTGACCTGATGGATTCTTTTTGCCTACTCTGTAGGCGGCAATAACGTCAGTTTTGTTTAGAATGAGCTGCAATTTGTTTTTTATGAGAGCCTGAGCTATTTCGACACAATTTTCACCTTCATGTTCCACGGGTATATCTTGGGACGACACAATAACAGAGTCTAGCAGCTTTTGCTGGTCTTGTGCTTCTTGGGAGGCGGAACGTTGGGCTGAAAATGTACTGATACATGCAGTCATTTTGCTGAGAGCTTCCTCCTGTTTTTTTATGGCTTCATCAGTTTTCAGAAGGTTGTTTTCCTCACGGAGATCATTCAAATCATGCTGTAGTTTGTCTTGGCTAGCCTTGCAGTTTCTAATATCCTCGCGGAGGAGGGTTATTTCTTGTTGTTGTTGTTGGAGATTAGCGCGGTTCGCTAGATTCTCATTTAGAAGACTCAAGATGATAGCATTTTGAGACTCGAGGACTAGGCACAACTTTTTGAACCACTGATTCTCGGTCCAGTTAGGGAATTCCGGTGAGGGACCGGAATTTTTTTTGGAAGTTATCCAATTATCATATTTTTTAATATATATTTGCGGAGATAATATTAATAAAACAATTAAAATCATGTAATGTTCTCTTAATGTCAAAATATATTTCTTTGAAACCCATATCAGTCACCAAACAAAAAATTGGACTACTCTTATTGCAAATTTGCTACTTTTATACCGTCTGCTCGCTACTTTTGGCAATTTAGATCTGGCAACCCTGCTCGGGAATGTATCAGTGCCCACGTGGTCCTGGTAGAGGATATACGTACGTCATCTTCCCGTCGCGCCCCGCCGCAGCCATTGTCGGCTGTGAGGCAGGATGTTCAGGGAATAATTTAAACTTCATAAATATTAATTAGCACTAGGAAATGTGCTATTAAATACATGCTGCTATGGCGGTGTGTTCACTCACAGGATGAGTGGCGCTGCCCAATACTGTCATTATGGCGGTGTGTCCACTCACAGGATGAGTGGCGCTGCCCAATACTGTCACTATGGCAGTGTGTTCACTCACAGGATGAGTGGCGCTGCCCAATACTGTCACTATGGCGGTGTGTCCACTTACACGATGAGTGGCGCTGCCCAATACTGTCACTATAGTGGTGTGTGTTCACTTAGAGGATGAG
>NC_091175.1:29865115-29970683 GCF_040958095.1 Procambarus clarkii
AGCTGAAGATGAGTGCAGAAATCTAAAGGACGAGACTCAAGGACAGGTTTACGAAGAAGGAAAGATTGGGGAAGATGAAGACCAGAGCTAACAGAAGAAAAGTGGGAACCCAGTTCGGAAGCGACCTGCAACGGGTCCGCCACAAGAGTATCATGGAGGTGAAGGACCGGTGAAACATCGGGAACGAACTTACCCGCTATCTTGCGGATACGCTTCCAGATCTGGGCCAGAGGGGTTTCAGACGTAATTGTTGAGACATAAGATGCCCAACATTCACGTTAAGCCGTACGGATGGCCCTACGGGCCACCGCACTCGCTTTCCGAAAGAAAAGAAAAGAATCGGTCATCTGCCTACGGCGGTGCCTCTTCCAGGCTTCACGCTTACAGCGGACAGCCCGAGCACAGTCCGCATTCCACAACAGGGAACGCACTTCCGTGGACCCCGAGAGGAAGAGCGAGGAATAGAGCGGAGGGCAGCGTTGAAGACAGTGTCATGAAAAAGGAGGAGAGCGCGAGAGAGAGAGGCAGAAGGGAGAGGTCAGAGAGAGCAGCACTGAGGGTAAATAGGGTCCAGTCTGCCTTAACAAACTGCCACCTAGGGAAAGAGAGGGAAGGGCGAAAAGAGAAAAAGGAAACAAGGGTGGGGAAATGATCACTTCTATGGAGGTCATCAAGAACCTGCCACGTGAAATCTAAGTAAAGAGAAGAAGAGCAGAGAGAAAGATCAAGACAAGAAAGGGTGCGAGTCCGAGAGTCCAAATGAGTGGGCTCACCAGAATTCAGAAGAGACAGGGAAGAAGAGAGGAGAAACGGCTCAAGGAGGCGACCCCGGGTATTCGTCAGAACGTCACCCCAAAGAGAATGACGACAATTGAAGTCACCCAGCAGGAGCACAGGCTCCGGCAAGGGAGTCTAGGAGGTGTTTCAAATCAGGAAGAGAGAGCGGGACACTCGGGGGGAGATAAATGGAACAAACTGTGTACCATTTCCCCACAAAGACACGAGCAGCAGAACAATGGAGAGTGAAGGAAAAAGTAAAGGAACAAAGGGAACGTCAGCACGAATCAAAAGAGCAGAAGAATTAGAAGCCCCAGCAACAGCTGGGGGGGGGGGGAGAGAAAAGAATAGCCACGAAAACGACCAGGACGAGCACCAAGCATCGGCTCCTGGAGACAGACACAAAGGGGCGAAAACCGCGAAATCAGAAGTTGGAGTTCGAGGAAATTAGCATAATAACCTCGAACGTTCCATTGAAGAATGGACAACGACGAGAAGAGAAAGGACAAAAACAGAGAACAAGGAAGAAACAAAGGCGAAAGAGCAACAGAGAACGTTAAAGAATATCAGGGTCAGCAAAGTCAGGGTTAGGGGGCATGGGTAAATTGAGCAAAGACGGAGGGAAGGAAACGGGAGAACAGATCAGAGGTGGGCGGGCGGGGTCCGGAGGAGGAGGAGGAAGAGGAGGAGACAACGGAGAGGAGCAGGCAAGGACAGCAGCAGGAAGAGGATTGGTAGAAAGAGGGGAGCGTACCTCAGCAAGGGCAGCAACTGAGAGGTAAGCGGGGGCTAAAGAAACCTCTATAGCAGGAACAGGGGGCGCAACCACCGAAATGGGAGGGGAAGGAGCGAGAGAGGCAGAAGTAGAGGCCGAGGAAGAAAGCGAAACCTTCTTACCCGCCGGGGAGGAGGAAGGAGAGGAGCCAGGTTTACGCTTCTGACGTAAAGAGACAGGTGTTCCAGCAACCACGTACTGGGCAACGGATTCTAGCGTCTCAACAGGAGAAGCTGAACGAGAGCACACATGACGGCCGTTAGGAGAGCGATGGACATCAGCCCGCACCGTCAGGCGGCGGGGAGAGTCAAGAGACGGAGGGGAAGGATGGGAAGGAGGAACGGAGGGAGACGAGGAAGAAGACACAGGAGAGACGACAGACCGGGTAAAAGGAAGGGGAACCCCAGACAGAGGACCAGGAGGAGGATCCTTCGGGAGAGAACCCAAAGGAACAGAGGAGGGGGCAGTGGGCGCATCAGGGTCCAAGGCCCGGAAACGGTTGCGAGCCTGAGGAAGGCGGGAAGGACGAGGAGAGCAAGAGCGCAACACGCGAGCATAAGAGATATTAGCATAAGGCGGGAGCCGGCAAACCTGGCGTCTCGCTTCAGGAAAAGATAAACGCTCTCGGTGCTTCAAGTTGAGGACGACTGCCTCAAGCTTGTAATGGACACACGCACGGGAGAAGGCAGGATGGGCCTCACCGCAGTTGAGGCAACGAGCCTGCGGAGAAGTGCACGCCGACTTAGAGTGACCTTCGCCACCACACAAAGGACAGAGAGAGACAGTCCCGGAGCAGCGGAGGGCACCATGCTCAAACCTCCAGCACTTGTTGCAGAGCCGAGGAGAAGGAATGTACTCCTGGACAGAGCACCTGGCACCAGCAAGAATGACAGAGGGTGGAAGGGTCCTACCATCAAAGGTAATCTTCACAACCCGGAGGGGTTGACGGCGACTACCACGAGGGGGACGAGTAAACGTGTCCACCTGGAGAATAGAATGGCCCTGGGCATCAAGGATATGTCGAATATCGTCGTGGCAGTCGCGCAGGTCCCGAACACCGGTCGCAACATGGGGCGGGAGCAAAATAGTGCCAACACTGGCATTCAACTGAGCGTTTTTCGAGACCCGAACAGGGGTCTCGCCAAGGCAGGATAAGGCAGCCAAGCGGGAAGCAGCATCCTGAGAAGGAGCAGCACCGACACGTGTACCGAGACGAGTGGGGTTTAAAGAAATGGAGGCATCCACAGAATCAACGAGATGTCGATGGAGGGAGAAATCGTCAGGAGGCGCAGAATCAAGAGGGAGATCAAAATATTTGGCCCACGAAGCGGGACCAAACAAGGCTTGATAGGTAGCAGAACTGGAAGGAATCGAGCGAGGGCGGCCGTGACGAGGACGGCGGTGAGAAGCCCCAGAGAGAGAGGGGTTAAAAGGCGCAGTAGTCACAACTAGAGAAGGAGCCGCGCCAGGGGACGAGGTAGTCACCACTGGGGGCTTGGGGCTCGACCCAACCACAGAGGAGGGAGGGAAGCCAGGGGAAGTAGTCAGAGAGGCCAAAGGAGGAGCAAGGTCGGGGCCCAATGCAGCGGAGGCTACAGAGCCTGGTCTTCCAATACGGACCGTCTCGGGGGTTTGGTCGCCCACCCCACGAGCCTGAGAAGGTAAACCAGAAGCAGCCGAAACAGGGGTTATCATCATTACGAAAAGAAGAATTCATTCACGAATGTGCCCCCACACCCACCATGGAGCAACAATTAGATGCAGGACACCCAACAAGAAGCTATCGCCGATCTTGCTGGGGCCTCCTAGGGCTGCGTCGTGTGTATACTCCCCACAAATACCACCTTAAGAAACCGACAGTCAGTCGAGATCGGGTTCAGTGACGAAAGGGGGATTGACAATAAAAGGTTCCCCTCGCTCTCGACGTCGGGTACTGCAGTTCTACGGGTGCAAGAGTATGCCTCCTCCAGCACCCGGGCGTCAAAACAGAAGAAATCCAAGGGAAGAACCAGAACGAGCAAAAGGTCGGCAGGAAACTGCAAGCAGATAGGAGAAGAGGGGGGTGAAAAACGAAACAGAAGGAAAAGAAAAAGATGCCCAGCAGAATTAGAGAGGACGGCAGCAGGAGCACAAGGCTAGAAAAGGACAGAGGACTGTCCCAAGGTGCATCACACTGCGACAGCCGCCCACTAAGCGGCTTAAAACTTAAGATGTAATCATATATGGGCTTCCATGATCAGAGAAATTGTACTTACGTCATCCCTAAACTTTAAAATTAATCTCTCTACATCTTATGTTTTATAACATTTTAATTGGGTTTATTGTCAACTCATTCGGGAATCCTCAGGTCGCGGGATAAGTTCTCTCGGCCGTTCAACCCGTTAGGTTCGTTTGGATGGCCAAATTATCTTGGCCGTCCAAACCATTATGGCCCCACACGCACTCTGCCATTCATGTGAGAACTAAGATTTTAGTACGAGATTTAGAGTAGACAAGATGTGCGAGATTCTCACTCAAGAGGGCTTAAGAAAATAGTTTACTCTATCCTTGCGGTGATGTCACAGGTATTGCAATAATATTAAACTTTAATTCATATTTTAACCTGAATAATATTCAAAATACCTATATTTGAGTATAAGTTTGTAGTTAGGCTTAAAAGCTAATAATCATGGCGGTATATTATTAAAAGGTTTAAATAGTTAATTGTTATAATTGGGAAATTTCCTATTTTAAGTGTAAAATGATCCAGTTATAAATGAATATGTATTAGTAAAGAGTGACTTTCCTTTTAATATCTGATATTTTTGTTTAAACATTTTTTGCACCCAATTGGAAAAAAAGATTTCTGGTATATATACAATTTATTAATGATAAAAGATACAATTTGTATAACATTCATGTTTATAAAAATACTGAAGGGAGACAAATTCAGTTTTAGTAATGGTCATCGAACTACCCATTACTCGTTAATTTAAGAACAAATTATAATTTACATAATTTGTTATTATGAGAAGCTTTGTCTTTGTTGTCTAGATTCTGTTTGTCCGTTCGTTTTAATCTTTTCATTTTTCCTAGGAGGAATCTACAAACTTTGTTGTCTTTTCAGTTGTCTAGATTTTATTTATTCATTGTAGCCTCAATATAGGAATACTGGGTAATAGTTTTATCCAAGGGTTGTTGGGTATTATTCAGGCTGTTGACATGTTATTAGATTCCACAGCATTCTTAGAGAAATACTCCTTGAAGTTCACCCTTGGGACACCGATATTGGTTCGGTAGGGCATGACTGCAGAGTTTCACGTTTTTTATGATTGCTTTATGTTGCGAGAGAACCTTGGGCGTCTTGAAATAGCAAAGTTCCTTATCTACCCAGCGTCACTTAAATAAGGACGTGGGGGTTAAATCTTTCTTAAAGTGTAGACCTCTTGTTCAGGAGGGCAACTAGCTCCTTTCTCAGATCAAACAGCTCCGGCGACTTTTGAACCTTTACATACGACATTGTTATCCAAACTTCCCATGCCTTTTAAGACTTCGAGCTTCGGTGTACTTATCTGAGGATAAGAAAACACGTTAATATGGATACAGTGCACAAATAGTAATTATATATATAAATCATTTAATGAATGACAAAGCTTAAATTACATTCTCTTGAAAGATGAAGAATGAATAAATATATGAATAAATCTATAAGGAAAAAAAAAGGCCCTCAGTAGGGTTCGAACCTACGACTGGGATGATCTCAGACGCATCTTATTCGACTGCGCCACGACAGGGTAAAAAAAATGCCATTTTTAGTGCACCTGCCCTCACAAGGCTCCCACAGCTTTAACAGGAAGAAGGTTCGAACCCTCATCACGGGCCTTATGGATTTGTTCATTTGATGCATCACGCTATTGTGATTTCTGTGTAATCAGATACTGGTTCGGTAACATGGTAGAAATTGTGTGGAAGGAATTACCGCATAACATAAGTGGGGTACATCGATTGTTTCAAGCGTAGGTTAGACATATGTTTGAGACTGGGTGGAACTAAACAAGAGCCGTCTCGTATGGGCCAATAGGCTATCTGCAATTGCTCATTCTTATATTTTTAACTTTTTAATGGGGTTAATACATGCAATGAAGCTAAATTTTTGACTGAGACATTAAGTGCTACGAAATGGACGAGGATTAATCGAACATTTAAGAAACTTTTATATCTTTCCTTTGTTTTGGCGGTTTAGTTTGCATTTAGAGCAATTTAATGAGAGGTTGTTGTACTTACCATAAACTTTTCAATTAGTTGACGAATTATGTATACAACATCTGTCTGGTCAAGCTCATTTACCCCTCCATCTGTTAAATTACGAAATAGGAACTTTAATATTCAACCTGCTATATATATATACGCAAATTTAGATTCTTTAAAACAAATATACATTGTTTTACCGATACATTTATACTGTCACTAATGTCGGTACCTTTCAAACTTCGAGTAAGTATACTCTAGGTATTTTAGTCATTGTTCAACTGATAGTACGTGTCTAGGGACCCGAGTTCAAACCCATTGCAGTCCTTTATTTTAGTGCATATACATCACTATTTAAAAGCAAGAACAAAAATACAAGAACCTAACGTGGCTTCTTTCACTACAAGCTTAAGAGAACCAGCTTAGTTTGGAGGATAATCTGTTGATCTTTGACAAATTTCCCACTGACCAATTCTAACTCTTCTTCACTACTCATTTATTAACACTGTCCCAACTCCTTACCCGTCTAGTATGAAGTAGCCGAGGGTGATGTGCCTGTAGTCTGGAACGGCTGCAACATGTTCCATCTTCTTTGCTTCTCACAGAGATAATCTCAGTTCCTTCATGTCGTGTGCAGGCGACGAGTCAACGTGGCTAGAGTATGTCGACCAGACCACACTAGAAGGTGAAGGGACGACGACGTTTCAGTCCGTCCTGGACCATTCACATGGCATTGGCTAATTCCAAGCCACCCTTGGAAAATACCACTACTGTGTATTCGTATATTGTGGCTAAGGTGAATGAACCCAACAGAAACACCATTTAGAAGAGAAAGAAGAAGTTTAAGACGACGACAAAGTTTGTCGATTCCTCAGACGACTGAAATAACTGAAACAGCCAGCGTCGTCTTAGATGGTTTGGGGAATTTTGACACAAGTGTCATCTTCGTAAAGATTCAAGAGTCACAATCTTTTCGATCTGCGGCGGGTGATTATTGCCCTACTGGACAAGCAAGGTCTACGCCAACAGAATTACAGTTTTGAGCCCCACGTCACATTATTCAAGCGACAGCGGGTGAATGAGAATGAACTTGCTTATTACAAGAGACCCACCGTTCAAACCCAACATCGGGAAATCATAAGAGATCTGATCAAATCTGCAAATATTCCCCGCCGAACGAAAATCTCCATTCCAAGTGTGGGGTTCAAGGCGTATACCCTGAAGTATGCTTCCCAATCTACAAATATGCCCATGTCAAGTGGGCATTTGGCTAATTCCCAGCCACCCTTTGAAAATACCTCTACCGTGTATTCATATATTGTGGCTCATGAATGAACCTGACAAACACCATTTAGAAGGGAGAGAAGAAGTTTAAGACGACGGCAAAGTTTGTTGATTTCTCAGACGACTGAAACTGAAACAGACAAGGAGGACAGTCAAGACGCCAGAGCTTGTCATAATTACAAATTATATGTAAATTATAAAATGTTTTTTTAATTCAGTATTTTTATAAACATGATATAATATGATTTATGATTTAAATATATGATTTACATATATGATTTGTATCTGATTATTGTATATAATAAAAATATATACAAATACATGTATATAAAAAATTAATAAATTTTATTGTATAAAAAAATGCAGGGGGTAATGATGTTGGACAAGTTAGGAGTGAGGAACTAACAGATTCAGGATAGCCATTGAATTAGTTAGGAGCAAGGGAGGAATCCCGATCATATGTGGCATTCTTCCAAGAAAGGGAGTGGGAAATGAATGGATGTCGAGGGCACTTTGTCAATTGCCGGCTGGAAAAATTTCAAATCAAATTCAATATCTTTCATAGACAAATGGGAACACTTGTATTGAAGATATGAAATGTATGCTCGTGATGGGGTGCATCTATGGAGGGCTGGGGTTGTTGCGAGCTCGTTGGAACCAGTGGTTAGAGGTGTTTGGGTTTAAACTGTTAGTAGATAGTGGTACGGGAATTTATTTGGAGGAAGAAGGTAATAAAAGTATGTTTGTGGGAGAAAGGCATTGGCGAAATGATCAGGGAAAGAAAAGGGCCTCAAAATAACAATTCACTTACAGTATATTACACAAACAGTAGAAGTCCAAGAAATAAAATTAACAAATTAAATGCTCTTGTCTGCACAGAAAAAAAAAGATATTATTGCACTTACCGAAACGTGGATCAATGTAGAAAATAGAGAACTATTAGCCGAATATCAAATAAATGGATTTAAACCATTTCACACAGATCGATATATTAGACGAGGAGGGGGAGTAGCCTTACATGTTAGGGATAATTAGAAATGTAGTCTCAAAGAGGGAATCAAAACCGAGCCACAAACTATTTGGATAGAATTAAACGAAAAAGCAAATAATATAAGAGTTATATATAGGCCACCAAATTTAGACAATGGAAGCAAAGCATCTATGGGATGAAATATCAAAAGCATCTAGATCTAACAGTATGTCATGAGCGACTAATTTTAGTGGAATAAACTGGTTGAACAAAGCAGGGAATGGTGAAGCAGAAGATTTCCTAGAATTAATTGACGATTGCTTTCTTACACAACACATTAAGGAACCAACGCGGGAAAATAATATTTTAGATTTTGTGTCGACCAACAGCGAAACAAATTAATGACATCGAAATAGGTGGTGAGCTAGGGAACAGTGATCACAAAGAAATCAGATTTAGCATAGAACGGAATAGTTCTGTAGGAGAAAATTCTGTTAAAGTGCCTGATTTTCGAAAAGCTGATTTCAATAGCCTAAGAATTTGTTTGGGTCAAATATATTGGAAAGTCTTGGGTATGGGGTGTGGGCCGGTATTGGAGCTAGACGTTAGCCCAGAGATAGGTGACGTAAAAGGGGTTTTCCATGTGGATTCAAAATATAACCTATTTAAAAATATTCTAAGCGAAGCCCAGGAATGTAGTATACCATATAAAATGAATAGATCGAATACTAATGATCCAAAGTGGATAACAAAGGATCTGAAGAACCTTTTAGGTAAAAAGAGAGCGTGGTACAAAAGGATTAAGAATTGGGAAGTCTGTTTAGACCAGGAATTCGTACAACTGGTTAGAAATACTAAAAGAGAGATAAAGAAAGCAAAAAGAAACTATGAAGTTCGCATAGCAGAGCAAGCAAAATCAAATCCTAAAGGGTTTTTCCAATTATACCGAACAAAGATTAGGGAAAGAATAGGTCCATTAAAAACTGAGACAGGTCAAATAACAGATAGTGATGAAGAGATGAGTAGTATTTTTAATACATATTTTGTATCTGTATTTACTAAAGAGGAACCAAACAATATGCCTTCAGCCGAACAAGTCTATGTGGGTGGGGACGAGGACAGGTTGACGAGTTTAGCAGTTACCAGGGAGGATGTTCTTAAACAAATAGTAAAACTCCAACCAAACAAATCCCCAGGGCCGGATGAAGTGTTTGCCAGGGTGCTTAAGGAATGCAAAGAGGAGCTTTGCGACCCACTGTCTACCATATTTAATAAATCAATAGAGTCAGGCAGAGTCCCAGAGTTATGGAAAGTTGCTAATGTGATACCAGTTTTTAAGAAAGGAGATAGATCACTTGCGACTAACTATCGACCAATTTGCCTAACGTCTATTGTGGGAAAGTTACTCGAATCTATAATTGCAAATAAAATTCGTGTTCATCTTGAAAACATAAATTAATAATTAAGTCGCAACATGGTTTTATAAATGGCCGTTCATGTTTACCAAATTTGTTATCTTTTTATTCTAGCATAGTTGAGGCAGTTGATAGTGGTAAGGATCGTGATGTTGTGTACCTTGACTTAGTGCCACATGAAAGACTGATTAAAAAGATAGAGGCTCATGGTATTGGGGGTGCTATAATAAGCTGGATTAGGGCATGGCTATACCAAAGGAAACTGTATAAATGGAGTCAAATCAGAGTGGGAAAATGTTGTAAGTGGAGTGCCTCAAGGCTCTGTCCTGGGACCTCTTTTGTTTATAATATATATAAATGATTTAGATTCAGGTTTCAGTAGCAACATTTGCAAATTTGCCGTTGATACGAAAATCGGTAGGGAAATTAATTCGGAAGGGGACTCACTATCACTTCAAGTTGATCTAGATAGGGTTTTGAAATGGTCAAAGGATTGGAAAATGCAGTTTAATGCTGATAAATGTAAAGTTCTGAGGCTAGGTAATGATGATAGAGTTACAAGATATGAGCTAGATGGTGTTGAGATTGCGAAAGGTGTCTGGGAGTTATGATTAATAAGAATTTAAAACAAAAGGATCAATGCATGAATGTTCGTAATAAGGCAAATCGGACACTCTGATTTATTAATCACAGCGTTAGTAACAAGACACCTGGTGTTGTTCAACTATATCTTGCTCTTGTTAGGCCCCATTTAGATTATGCAGTTCAGTTTTGGTCGCCGCACTATAGAATGGATATAAATTCACTTGAACGTGTCCAGCATAGGATGACTAAGTTAATTCCCCAAATTAGAAATCTTTCATATGAAGAAAGATTAACAAAGCTTAAGTTGCATTCACTGGAAAGGCGAAGAGTTAGGGGTGACATGATAGAGGTTTACAAGTTTTTTTATATTTTTTTTATTTTTACATGCAAAGCATGCAATTTAAATACAATAAAAATACAGAAAACAGAAAGGAAAACAATAGACCACCGGCCAGAAGGGCCGACAGCAGAGCACAACAAAACAGACAAGAAAAACATGAAAAATACAGCATACATCAAAGCACAAAACAGAATACAATGGCAAAGTAGCAATTACAGTAACAACACAAAACAACACCTCCAGAAAAACAAAACATACATCAAGAGGCATAGCATGAAACATAACAGGACAAACACAATACTGTCCAAATAAAACAAAGAACAAACACGTACAACAGGTAAAGCAATATAAAAACAATACATTAATAAAAAACACACACCAAGCCATCCGCCCCATAAACAAAAGGCTAGGCCAAAATAAACAATAACAAACAAGCAAACCACGCAAACCTGAAAACAAAACAGGCACAAACACAACAACATACATGCACTGGCCTGAAGGACCGAGAATAAAACAACAAAGTACATAAAGAAACAGAACAAGACACTTCAGCACAAAACAAATCAATACACATCCATACAAAGACACTAAACACCGGCCTTAAGGGCCGACAACAAAAACAAATGAAAAATACAACAAAACAACGATCAAGAGAACAAACATAACACCAGCCTGAAGGGCGCACAATAGGTACAACACAGTTCAAACAAACCACAGGTCCAAGCACACACTAAACACACAGCAAGCACACAGACTACGAAAAGATCTCATACTTGTCCGGCCACTCTTCCGCCGGGAATCGAATGCAATACGCCTCCCAAAGTAACATAAGGTCCTCCGAAGCAGGGTCATTTTGGAGCGTACGAGGATCAGGCATTAACTCTGGCACACCTGCAATAAAACACCGAGCCCGACGAATCCAGATGGTAGAAGGGCACCACGGAACAGGACGCACACGGTCATCAATGTCAAAACGCAACGGATGGTCAGCATCATTCGCCACTCTGGAGGCCAAGATGAGAGGGAGAGGCTCCTTCCCATGAGGCCGGGCAATGGGCAGCGCACTGGGAGCCTCCTCGGCTGCCTCACAGGGCCCCTCATCAACCACCGAACGTTGTACCTGCTGGGACCCCCCACGCTTGGCATACTTCTTCAGCACCAGCTTCATGCCTCGGCTCGCACCAGGACCCACACCATCCACGTCTGTAGGAGCAACCACCTCCCACTGCGTAGAACCTTCTGCAGGAGAAAGAACAGGATGTAAATCAGACGCACAACCATCGTCAACAGCAGACACATGGATATCAGACACCACCAGCGTCGTAGAGCACGAAGCACCCGGAATCGCCACACCATACCCCGAAGCTCCACCTGCGTCGTAGTCCTCCACATCACCCCAAGCAGTAGAAGAGCGCCTAGAACGCTTGGGCACTGGCCGCACATCCTCACAGCCGGAGGTGGACCCAGAACCACGGGCCTCACGAACCGGGCGAACCAACGCCCGTCGCAGCACCGCAGCAGCCTCAACCACATGGGGAATCGGGCCGCACACAACAGGGCGCTCCGCAGCCCCCCCAACACCCAACACAGCCGCAACACCTGGCGAGGGTGCAGGACCAGGCACAGCAGCAGGAGTCGAGGAAGACGCAGACGCACTCGGCTGAGGGACAACAAGCACCGGGGGCATGTCCGGTGACGCAGGGGGGGGGGGGGGGTTGGCGCAGCAACAGCGACTGGGACCTGCCCCTCCTCATCCCCGGAATCCACGCCCTGAGGGAGCGGCGGAAAATCTTCTTCCCGGAATAAGTTAACGGGTGCAGCAGGGACCCGAGAGCACCCAGCAGCCTCATGCCCTAACTGGCCACACAAGGAAACACGTACGGGGCTGCCGGGCATAGTACACCCGAACGTAGTAACCCAGCAGCCGGACAGAAGATGGGATATCCGACCGCAGGCGCATACCTAAGGTACGGACGTTCGTCTGCTTCCCAGCATACTTCCCCGAGGAAAGCTTGTTCACCCGCACACTGATGACAGCACCATACCTCCCGAAGAAACGCCGGAGAAGGTCTTCAGGGAACTCCAGGGGCGCACCGTGCACACTTGACATATGTCAGGGCACCATTTCGGTCCGAGATCGTAACGGAGCCGGCGCCATCCGGCAACCGCAACGAACGCCCTTCGTTCTGCCGGAGGAAGTCCCGATACTCCTCCTCCCCCAGAACTTGACAATCACTTGGTGGGCCGTAACAACCTCAACTCCATACACAGCTTCCACCGGGACACGAAGCATGTCGCACATAACTAACTCAGTGGCCGGATAGTAAGTAAGTAATTATCAAAAGAAGGCACCAAACCAGGAAGGCTATGTAGCACCATCAAATACGCAAAATAATCAGAGGGCGCTAAATATCACCAAGGATGCCAATACGAGAACAAAAACGCATAAGGCGAACGATATCAAAAGTATCCGAGTCACCAAGAATTCTATAGAGGGACAGGTGACCGCGAGGGGCGGTCGGAAAGCAAGACACACGCTCGTCCTGGAAGTCAGGACATTCAAGAAGGACATGCACGACCGTAAGAGGGACAATGCAACTAGGACAATAAGGAGCAGGGCGGCGCTCCATCAAGTGACCATGGGTTAAGCGAGTATGGCCAATACGCAACCTCGCTAGAGCTGTTTCCCACCGCCGGTTACGGTGGAAGGAGGACGGCCACGAGGAAACACAACATTTAAGAGTACGTAGCTTGTTACCAGTAACAGACAACCAAGAAGCCTGCCAACGGGTAACGACTGAGGAATGGATAACTGGGTAAAAGTCGGAATACGGAATGCCTTTACGAGAGATGGGACAAGAGCGGACAGCTTCCTTAGCGGCAGCATCCGCACGCTCATTTAAAGACACACCAATATGGCTGGGAACCCAACAAAACTCAACCGACTTAAATTTACTGTGAACGAGAAACAGCCAATGCTGGATCTCGACAACTACTGGATGAACCGGATTAAAGGACCCGAGAGCCATGAGGGCACTATGAGAGTCAACAACAACCACAAAGGAAGACTGACAACGAGAAAGCAGGAGACGAAGAGCATAGAGAATAGCATAAAGTTCTGCTGTAAAGATGCTAGTCTCCGGAGGCAAGCGACACATATTGCGATCAGGAAAAACAACAGAGTAGCCAACACCGTCCGCTGACTTAGACCCATCGGTGAAGACAGAAACGGAGCGGGAGTGAGAAGAAAAGTGCTCGAGGAAAAGGCGTTTTAGAACCGTAGGAGGAGTAAAAGCTTTAGTGATACGGGTCAAGGAAGTACAAAACCGCGACAGAGGGACCCTCCACGGGGGCAAAGAAGGAACAACACGAGGAGAAACATCAGAAATACGAACGGAGAGAGAATCCTGTAGGCGAGATAACCGAACAGAAAGAGGGAGGTGGTGAAGAGGAACAGGAACCGCAGGAGGGGTAAAAGTTAAAGCACGACAGAGGCGAGAGGAAGGATGTTGCAAGGACCGCGCAAGATAGCGAAGACAGTAGCGATCACGGCGGTCCTGGAGAGACAGGAAGCCAGTGTCAACATACAAGCTAAAGATGGGAGTCGAACGAAAGGCACCAGAACTGAGGCGCAACCCAGTATGGTGCAAAGCATCAAGACGGCGAAGAGTAGAAGGAGAAGCAGACGAGTAAGCAGGGCAACCATAATCGAGCTTAGACAGGACGAGAGAGGAATGTAAAGCAAGGAGAGTGCGCCTATCTGCCCCCCCAAGAAGTATGGGACAAGACCCGAAGGAGGGCAAGGGCCTTAGAGCACTCAACACGGAGGTAAGAGAGATGGAGAGACCAAGACAAACGAGTGTCAAGGAATAACCCCAAAAGCTTCGCGGAATCTTTGTATTCAAGGGGATGACCATAAAGTGACAAAGAGGGACGAAGAACAACCCGTTTCCGCGTAAAAGTCATGGCACAAGTCTTAGAAGTAGAGAACTTGAAGCCATGACCTGTGGCCCAAGACGACACGGCATCAATTGCAAGTTGAAGCCGGCGTTGAAGGAGAGGCGAATCATCACCCTGACAACAAAGGGTAAGATCATCGACACAGAGAGCGGAGAAGACACCAGAAGGAAGAGAGGAAAGAAGACCATTGAGGGCAACAAGAAAAAGAGTAGTGCTCAGAACACTACCCTGGGGCACACCTTCGTATTGCTGAAAAGAGGGAGAGAGAGCGGTACCAAGGCGCACCCGAAAGGAACGACGAGAGAGGAAGCTGCGGAGAAAGAGAGGGAGATGACCACGAAGGCCAAAAGAATGAAGTTGAGATAGGATATGATAACGCCAAGTGGTGTCGTAAGCCTTTTCTAGGTCAAAAAGGACGGCAACAACGGAGGTCTTCGCAGCAAAAGCAGTACGAATATAGACCTCCAAGTTCACCAGGACATCTGTCGTGCTGCGGCACTTGCGGAAACCAAATTGAGAAGGGGAGAGGAGGTGATGGTGTTCCAGGAACCACATCAGACGAACGTTAACCATACGTTCAAAGAGTTTGCAGACACAACTTGTGAGAGCAATAGGGCGAAAGTCCTTAGGGGAAGTACCCAGAGACCCTGGTTTGCGAACAGGGAGGACAACGGCATCGAGCCAGTCCTCAGGGACTGACGACGACTCCCAGATCCGAGTATACAGACTCAGTAAATACTGAGACGTGCTCGGAGGGAGATGGCGAAGCATCTCATAATGAATACCATCAGAGCCCGCCGCCGTAGAACCGCAGAGGGCCAGGGCAGAACGAAGTTCAGAGAGAGAGAAGGGATCATTATAGGGAAGGTGAAGATGAGTGCAGAAATCTAAAGGACGAGACTCAAGGACAGGTTTACGAAGAAGGAAAGATTGGGGAAGATGAAGACCAGAGCTAACAGAAGAAGTGGGAACCCAGTTCGGAAGCGACCTGCAACGGGTCCGCCACAAGAGTATCATGGAGGTGAAGGACCGGTGAAACATCGGGAACGAACTTACCCGCTATCTTGCGGATACGCTTCCAGATCTGGGCCAGAGGGGTCTCGGACGTAATTGTTGAGACATAAGATGCCCAACATTCACGTTTAGCCGTACGGATGGCCCTACGGGCCACCGCACTCGCTTTCCGAAAGAAAAGAAAAGAATCGGTCGTCTGCCTACGGCGGTGCCTCTTCCAGGCTGCACGCTTACAGCGGACAGCCCGAGCACAGTCCGCATTCCACCAGGGAACGCACTTCCGTGGACCCCGAGAGGAAGAGCGAGGAATAGAGCGGAGGGCAGCGTTGAAGACAGTGTCATGAAAAAGGAGGAGAGCGCGAGAGAGAGGCAGAAGGGAGAGGTCAGGGAGAGCAGCACTGAGGGTAAATAGGGTCCAGTCTGCCTTAGCAAACTGCCACCTAGGCAAAGAGAGGGAAGGGCGAAAAGAGAAAAAGGAAACAAGGATGGGGAAATGATCACTTCCATGGAGGTCATCAAGAACCTGCCACGTGAAATCTAAGTAAAGAGAAGAAGAGCAGAGAGAAAGATCAAGACAAGAAAGGGTGCGAGTCCGAGAGTCCAAATGAGTGGGCTCACCAGAATTGAGAAGAGACAGGGAAGAAGAGAGGAGAAACGGCTCAAGGAGGCGACCCCGGGTATTCGTCAGAACGTCACCCCAAAGAGAATGACGACAATTGAAGTCACCCAGCAGGAGCACAGGCTCCGGCAAGGAGTCCAGGAGGTGTTTCAAATCAGGAAGAGAGAGCGGGACACTCGGGGGGGAGATAAATGGAACAAACTGTGTACCATTTCCCCACAAAGATATGAGCAGCAGAACAATGGAGAGGCGAAGGAAAAAGTAAAGGAACAAAGGGAACATCAGCCCGAATCAAAAGAGCAGAAGAATTAGAAGCCCCAGCAATGGCTGGGGGGGGGGGGAGAGAAAGGAATAGCCACGAAAACGACCAGGACGAGCACCAAGCATTGGCTCCTGGAGACAGACACAAAGGGGCGAAAACCGCGAAATCAGAAGTTGGAGTTCGAGGAAATTGGCGTAATAACCTCGAACGTTCCATTGAAGAATGGACAACGACGAGAAGAGAAAGGACAAAAACAGAGAACAAGGAAGAAACAAAGGCGAAAGAGCAACAGAGCACGTTAAAGAATATCAGGGTCGGGATCAGGGTCAGCAAAGTCAGGGTTAGGGGGCATGGGTAAACTGAGCAAAGACGGAGGGAAGGAAACGGGAGAACAGAGCAGAGGTGGGCAGGCAGGGTCTGGAGGAGGAGGAGGAGGAAGAGGAGACAACGGAGAGGAGCCGTCAAGGACAGCAGCAGGAGGAGGGGGGGGAGTAGAAAGAGGGGAGCGTACCCCAGCAAGAGCAGCAACCGAAAGGGAAGCAGGGGCCAAAGAAACCTCCATAGCAGGAACAGGGGGCGCAAGCACTGAAACGGGAGGGAAAGGAGCAACAGAGCCGGAAGGAGGAGCTGAGGAAGAAAGCGAAGCCTTCTTACCCGCCGGGGAAGAGGAAGGAGAGGAGCCAGGCTTACGCTTCTGACGTAAAGAGACCGGTGTCCCAGCAACTACGTACCGGGCAACGGATTCCAGTGTCTCAACAGGAGAAGCCGAACGAGAGCACACACGACGGCCGTTAGGAGAGCGATGGACATCCGCCCGCACCGACAGGCGGTGGGGAGAGCCAATAGGTGGAGGAAGAGGATGGGAAGGAGGATCGGAGGGGGACGAGGAAGAAGACACAGAAGACACGACAGACCGGGTAGAAGGAAGGGGAACCCCAGACAGAGGACCAGGAGGAGGATCCTTCGGGAGAGAACCCAAAGGAACAGAGGAGGGGGCAGTGGGCGCATCAGGGTCCAAGGCCCGGAAACGGTTGTGAGTCTGAGGAAGGCGGGAAGGACGAGGAGAGGAAGAGCGCAACACGCGAGCATAAGAGATATTAGCATAAGGCGGGAGCCGGCGAACCTGGCGCCTCGCCTCAGGAAAAGATAAACGCTCCCGGTGCTTCAGGTTGAGGACGGCTGCCTCAAGCTTGTAATGGACACACGCACGGGAGAAGGTAGGATGGGCCTCACCGCAGTTGAGGCAACGAGCCTGGGGAGAAGTGCACTCCGACTTAGAGTGACCTTCGTTACCACACAAAGGACAGAGAGAGACAGTCCCGGAGCAGCGGAGGGCACCATGCCCAAACCTCCAGCACTTGTTGCAGAGCCGAGGAGAAGGAATGTACTCCTGGACAGAGCACCTGGCACCAGCAAGAATGACAGAGGGTGGAAGGGTCCTACCATCAAAGGTAATCTTCACAACCCGGAGGGGTTGACGGTGACTACCACGAGGGGGACGAGTAAACGTGTCCACCTGGAAAATAGAATGGCCCTGGGCAGCGAGGATATGGCGAATATCGTCGTGGCAGTCGCACAGGTCCCGAACACCGGTTGCAACATGGGGCGGGAGCAAAATAGTGCCAACACTGGCATTCAACTGAGCGTTCTTCGAGACCCGAACGGGGGTCTCGCCAAGGCAGGATAAGGCAGCCAAGCGGGAAGCAGCATCCTGAGAAGGAGCAGCAACGACACGTGTACCGAGACGAGTGGGGTTGAAAGTAATGGAGGCATCCACGGAATCAATGAGATGTCGATGAAGGGAGAAATCGTGAGGAGGCGCAGAATCAAGAGGGAGGAGATCAAAATATTTGGCCCACGAAGCGGGACCAAACAAGGCTTGATAGGTAGCAGAACTGGAAGGAATCGAGCGAGGGCGGCCGTGACGAGGACGGCGGTGAGAACCCCCAGAGAGAGAGGGGTTAAAAGGCGCAGTAGTTACAACTAGAGAAGGAGCCGCGCCAGGGGACGAGGTAGTCACCACTGGGGGCTTGGGGCTCGACCCAACCACAGAGGAGGGAGGGGAGCCAGGGGAAGGAGTCAGAGAGGCCAAAGGAGGAGCAAGGTCGGGGCCCAATGCAGCGGAGGCTACAGAGCCCGGTCTTCCAATACGGACCGACTCGGGGGCTTGGTCGCCCACCCCACGAGCCTGAGAAGGTAAGCCAGAAGCAGCCGAAACAGGGGTTATCATCTTGACGAAATGAAGAATTCACTCACGAATGTGCCCCCACACCCACCATGGAACCACAATTAGAGGCAGGACACCCAACAAGAAGCTATCGCCGATCTTGTCGGGGCCTCCTAGGGGTGCGTCGTGAGTATACGCCCCACAAACGCCACCTTAAGAAACCGACAGTCCGTCGAGATCGGGTTCAGTGACGAAGTGGGGGATTGACAATAAAAGGTTCCCCTCGCTCTCGACGTCGGGTACTGCAGTTCTACGGGTGCATGAGTATGCCTCCTCAAGCACCCGGGCGTCAAAATAGAAGAAGTCCATGGAAGAACCAGAACGAGCAAAAGGTCGGCAGGAAACGGCAAGCAGATAGGAGAAGAAGGGGGAGAAAAACGAAACAGAAGGAAAAGGAAAAGATGCCCAGCAAAATTGGAGAGGACGGCAGCAGGAGCACAAGGCTAGGAAAGGACAGAGGACTGTCCCAAGGAGCATCACACTCCGGCAGCCGCCCACTAAGCCCCCACACGGCGACAACGAGCTGAGCGGGGAGGGGGTCAGTGGCCGGATAGCCAGCCTTACATGAGAATTCCAGGCCCACGGAATTTACCCGCAAAACAGGAGGAATTGCCAGGCTCCCCATGTCAAAACGGCCACGTCAGCACGCAGCCAGGCAGGCAACAACACTGGTCAGGGAGGGTAAGAGACCCCTACACCCCCTGCCAGCGAAAACTGCAACCTCCCCAAACTGCCGGAGTGGTCAGACGACACGTCTTCACCCTACGGCTGCTCAGGTGGAACCTAGAAAGTGGATGGTTTACAAGTGGATGAATGGACATAAAGGAAATATTAATAGGGGTATTAAAAGTTTCAACACAAGACAGAACACGAAACAATGGGAATAAATTGGATAAGTTTAGATTTAGGAAAGACTAGAGTAAATACTGGTTCAGTAACAGTTGTTGATTTGTGGAACCAATTGCCGCGTAACTTGGAGGTGGTGGTGTCCCTCGATTGTGTCAAGTGTGGGTTGGACATGAGAGATTGGGTGGTTATAAATAGGAGCCGCCTCGTATGGGCCAATAGGCCTTCTGCCTATTTGCATTTGTTCTTATGTAAAAAAATCGTTATAGTACCGATGTCTTAAGAGTGTTTGTAATGTTAATAGGCAAGGCCCAAGTAAACATTGGTTCAGTAACAGGGTTGTTGATATGGGGAACCAATTACCGCGAAACATTATAAAAACATAACGTAAGAATAAAGGTAACTGCGCTGCAGTTACCTAAAGACCTGCTAACATTTTATCATCAATTTTACTGTTAATTTATCAATTTTTTCTATTAAAGGACTTGCCCGAAACTATGCGTGCTAATGGTTTTATTAGAACGTTGATTCAACTTATTTTCTTATTCTGTTAACCCTTAATATAACGTGTATATAAATAAACGAACTTTGGGTATATTACACTAACAGTGGAAGTCTAAGAAACAAAAAGAATCTAGTGCTCTTGTCTGTATAGAAAAATATATTTAACTTACCGAAACGTTGATGAATGTAGAAAAAATAGAGAACCATTAGCCGAATATAAAAAAAAATGGATTTAAACCATTTCACAGACGAAAAGGGGTGGAGTAGCCATTTATGTTGGCGACAATTTGAAATGTAGTCTCAGTGGGAATCAAAACCGAGCTACACAAACTATTTGGAAAAAATTAAATTTTAAAGCAAATAATCCTATAATAGGAGTTATATATTAGGATGACAGACACTTTTTTTGACATAGCTAGATGGCATAGGCCATAGCTCGGCCTCTTGATATAGCTCGAGTGCATAGGGGAGTTGTGTAAAACCCTGGTTTGTGTCCGACTGCAGGATCCAACAAGTCCAGAAGTTAATCAAGTTATTATTTGGAAATATTTCCCCATTGCAAGTAATATGATAGTTATAAATGAATGTCTTCATCACTTACTACCCGATTTTATTGTATAAACATTATTGCACAATTAGAAAAAAGAGATTTCTGGTTTATATACAATAAAGTTAATGATAAAATACAATTTGTATAACATGAAGATAAAATTTTTGTAACATGTTTATAAAAAACACTTTAGAGACAAATTCAGTCTTAGTACTTGTCATCGAACTAACAATGCGTTACTTTAAAAACAATTATAATTTACATATAATTTATAATTAGAAGCTTTGTCGTCATCTTGGTCATCTTTGTTTCAATTATTTCATTCTCCTAGGAGGAATCAACAAGCTTTTTAGTCGTAGATTGCGTCTTTGTCTAGATTGTGTTTTAGTTTCAGTCATCCGAGCCTCAATATAGGAACAGGGTAATAGTTTTATCCAAGGGATGCTGGGTATTATCCAAGAGTTTGTTTGACATTTACGTTCGTAGATGCGACAGCTTCGGAGTATACACCTTTAAACCCACCCTAGGGATACCGACATTTTTTTCGGCGGTGTATCTCTTGCAAAGTTTATCAGATCTTTTACGATTTCTTTATGTTGCGAGAGAACACAGTCTCTTAAAAGAGTTCAGCAGGTAGTTCATTCTGGGTAGTTCATCTACGCTTAAATAAGGTGACGTCGGGAGTTGAAACTGTAGTTCTGCAATCTTAGACCTTGTCCAGGAGGTCAACTAGCTCCCCCCACCAGATCAAACAACTTCGGTGACTTTAGAACGTTCACATAGAAGACACTTTCGTAGAAATTTCTCAGTCCATCTATCTCTACTTACAGGTTCTGTACTTTCCCGAGGAGAGAAGGAACACGTTAATATGGATACAGTGCACGAATAATATATAAGAATCATTTGAAGAATGACAGCCTGAATTACAATCTCTAGAAAGGCGAAGGAATACATAAAAAAAACGTGAATAGGGTTCGAACTTACCTCCGGGATGATCCCAGACGCGCCTTATGCCACAACATGGTAAAAATATTGCAACTTTGGGTGCAACTGCCCTTAAAAGCCTCCCGCAGTTTCTACAGGGAGAAGGCGCGCCTGGGATCCCAAACGTAGGTTCGAACCCTCATAACGGATCTTATGGATTTGTTCATTTGATGCATCACGTTATTGTGATAGTGTAGAGAGAATAGTAGTTCGGTAACATTGCTGAAATTGTGCAGAGCTAATTACTACATTACAATACAAGGAGTACCTTTATTGTTTGAAGCGTAGGTTAAACATTTATGAATGAGATTGGGTGGGTGTGAACAAGAGCAGTCTCGTATGGGCCAATAGGCTTTCTGCAATTACTTTTATTCTTATGTTCTTAACGTTTCTGATAGGGTTAATAGATGCAATGAAGTTAAATTTTTGACCAATTGTGGTAGACATTAAGTGCTACGAAAGAGACGAGGATTAATCGAATATTTTTGAAAATTTTAAATCTTCATTTGTGGAGGATTAGTTTGCATTTATTGATCAATTTAAGAGGTAAGAGGTTGTTGTACTTACCATGAACTGTTCAATCAATTGACGAATGATGTACGCAACAGCCTCGTCTGTCAAGAAGCTTATCTACCTCGCTCCATCTGTGAAATTATAAATAAAAATGTTTATTATTTTACCTATGTATATGCAAATTCAGGATTTTTTTTTTAATCTTTAAAAGTTTTACCAATACATGTATACCGTCGCTAATGTTAGTACCTTCCAAACTTCAAGTAACTATTAAGAGATATTTCTTTACTCTTAGTTCAACTGGTAGTACGTGTCGAGGGACGAGAGTTAAATCCCATTGTAGTCCCTCCGTAGTTTATCGCAGATAAATCACTTGCGAGTTTTATTATGTTCAGTAATGTTATGGCCACTATGGGTCGCAACTGGGTTCTTTGATGGTGGAGGCAAAATGATAGTATCCGACCCCAAGTCGGTACTGGCCTTCAAAGAGTATCAGGTAGTGTAATAAACCTAAAAAGGTGCATGGGGGGGGGGGTATTGAAGCAGAGCTAAACACTCAATATATTCCCATCACCATAAATTAACAAACGGAATTATTACTCTATTTGGAAATATATATAGGTGCCGTTCTCATATAGGAGACCGAGCACTCATGACGCGAATATAATGTAGCCTTCGTTAATGTTCGGGCTCCGCTTCCGACCTTACTAGCCACAGTACCAGTAAATACCCGCGAGCCTACCAACATTATCACGAAGTGCCTCTCTACCCAACAACCACTCTGCAGCCAAGCGCTGGCAGAGAACCTCAGCCACGCGCTGATTAGGGCCCCACTACACGGACAACTGCAGATGTGTCGCACCCCTGGCAGAAGCCTCTAGCAACGGTCTAGCAACAGAATAGCAACGGGATAGCAACGCTCCTCAACAGGCACTTTACTCTCTGTCGTCTCTCCCCTTCGCCAGTCCCGGGATATGACGAACTCTTCCACCACTACTCCATTAGTATTAACAACACTTCTGATCGGCGACGGCTCACTTAGTTGTCAGACGAGACTAAGTTGGGCGAGTTCAGGCTGCTCAAGGTAGACTTTCATCCACAGTACCACTGCTGCCCCACGGCACCTCTGTGGATACAGACACGTCATCAGTTCTAAGGTACGGGAGACATTAGGAAGCAACACTTACTCTTTTGGACATTGACATTTATGCTCGTAGTAACTACAGATGGTGCTGGTCTTGAATTGCCTTATCACCAGAGGTCACTCACTACCACCTCACTGGTTTCTCAAGGCAGGAATCTTGAGCCAATTACACCTACTACGCCACCCCCAATAGATGGCGTTGTCCAGGTAGAGTCCAATTCCATGGGGGTTTGAGAGCAGACTCACAGATGGTGCTGAAGTCGCTCCTCCATACGTCAACAGTGTCATCGGGTTCGTAACAAATATATTAAAATCCAAGAACCTAACATAGTTTCTTTCACAAGCTAATAAACAAGCAGCTTAGTTTGGATAACATAATCTGTTGAACTTTTAATGACTTTGTAAACTCCCACTGACCAATTCTCCTAACACTCTCTCATCAGTCTGGGTCGGCTGCAACATGGTCAAGCTTGTTGTTGTTGTTATTGTTATAGATTCAGGTACTCGGAACAAGTTCCAAGTAGCACGGGCTATGGTGAGCCCGTAGTGGACTTACCTGGCACAGGAGCGAGGCTGTGTGTGGGTCTGGTCGAGCTTCTTGCCTTCGCTCCAAAGAGAATCTTGCAGTTCCTTCATGTCGTGTTTCACGTTACCTGACAGGTCCAAGTTGGCGATGTGGGTAGGTTCCGTTCTGGTAGTCATTTCGGATGCCATCTGCAATGAAACTTACACGTTGTTGTTGTTTTAGATTTAGCTACTCAGGACGAAGTGTTCATGTAGCACGGGCTATGGTGAGCCCGTAATTGAGTTCGGTTATTCGCGATAACCTTGTTACTGTGATATTTGGGTCAAAGATTCAAATAGAGGTGGGGATTCCTCCGTTTTTCCAGTTTATTTTTCGCTTCTGTTTTAGTGCACTGGTTTTAGCCTTGTTTTAATAACGTTATCTTGGTGGCGGATGTAGATGCAAAATGCTCACTAGTGAGTCCCATTCCTCAATGGCTTTTCTAATCATTGTAGTCGCGGTGGAATGTGCATCTAATGTAGCTGGCGTCGTTGGATTAATGTTGAGTTTGATGCGCAGGGGTTCAGTAGCTTCACATTCCAATGAGTAGTGCAATAGTGGCGCCTCTGCTTCTGTTCCACAGATATGACACCTTTTAACTATTGTGTTCATTACCTCTCAGCAGCATTGGTAACCAAGTCTGAGTCTGTGTATGGCTACTGTAATGTCTCTGGATATATTTTTGCCAGGCTTGAAAGAGGAGTAACTAGTGGCTTGTTCGTACCATATCGCAGTGGATCTTCCTTCCGCTACTTTGGCTCTGTGGCGACTTTTGATAGTTGAGAGTATTTTCTTCTTTATTTGCTCTTTAATCTGTGAAAAACTTGGAGGTATTTGAACCTGTACAACAGGTAGAGCAGTGGCAGTTTTTGCTAGTGAGTCTGCCTTTTCATTACCATCTATGCCAATGTGACTTCGTATCCAATTTAGGGTGATTGACAGCCCTAGATTATGGGTCTCTTTTCCTATATGTTGGATTTCTGTGAATCGAAAATTATCTCTGTGCTGACTGGATAACAATGCCTGGAGCGAAGACTTAGAGTCGGTATGAATGATGACATCATGTAAATTATTCTCAATTGTCGGCCTCCTTCAGGGCATATAATTCTGTTTGTATTGTTGAGCACCCACTATAAATGCTCCAGTAAGCTTTATGAATGGTAGTGTAAACTGCTGCCTCAGCAGAACCTCTTTCTTGATCAACTGATCCGTCTGTGAAGATGTGAGTCATTTTAGGTCTTGAGATGGTTTCCATTTGTTGCTCTATGACTACTTTGAGCCTCTGCGAGTCACATGCTGATTTTTTAACTGGTAATCATTCAATGATTATCTTTAGACTCGACTCTTTTCCATGGAGGAGGCTGCCAAAAGTGTTCATATGGTCTATCTTCCCTATTGTTTTTAATGGTCCATTTCAAGTACAATTTCTCTAGAATCTTGACCAGATTATCCATCCATGTACTTGTTCTATATTGAAGGTTTTTCTGAAGCGATCTCTGTATGCGGTCTTTGTTTGACAGTCTGGCGGTGGTTCCAACAAGTTCTGCTGTTATGGGGGCTATCCTTCGTTTGATCCGTAGAGATTCTCTCTATGCGTCCATATAGATGCTCCGTGGGATCGGATGCTCCCCAGCTGCCCGATACCGGGAAATAGCGGAAGGATGGGGTCCCTATAGTCTCTTCAGGCCATAGACCCTTGAAGATTTTCCATGTTTGGTGAAACTAAAATTTGAACGGTTGAATCACAATTACTTTGGTTCCTGTGGATACGACGATCTGTCGTTGTTCTGTATATTGGTGAGGTTTTATGGAAAACAAAATCATTTGGGCACGTTTCCTTAAACCAATGCTTCTGCTCCCCCCCCTCGTAGTGAATACACGGGAGTCAGGCGACTGTTGTGGGTTGTATTCTGGAAAATGTCAAGGCCTTGAGAAACCTTGAAAAGTCAAATAGCTTTTCTTCCCCCTACAAAGAGTGACGACATTTCATGAATAAATCTCTTAGTTAACGTCTGTTTGTGAAGGTAATATTGTGACATTTTGGGTAGTGCGGAGTACTGTTATCAGTTGGCATGTATACTGAGCGATGCTTATATCTCCCGGTGTAGTATACCTTGTGGTTTACTATTTATTTGTATTATACAATGTGGTGTACTCTTTTTTGGTTATTTTATGTGGTTTACTTTTTTGGTTGGTGTACTATTTTTTTTTTGGGTTATACAATGTGGTATACTTGTCTGCTTCATTAGATAAGGATTGCGTTCGATTACAGTTCAGATTCCCGAAGTCAGTATAGCCTGCTTATATTTTCTAACCTTTCATATTCCGCTGATTGAACTCGGTATATGTGTGGCGTGTGGGATATGTTTGGGCGCTGTTGGCAGAAACCTCCCAATGAGTTTGACTGTTGAATTCGTCTTCCTTATATCCGGACACTGTCTTTCCTTTCCGCCATTTTTATTACTTTGTATCCGGCCTCCTGCTCCAGCACCCATTTTCATTACCTTATATCCGGCCTCATGACCCAGCACCTATTTCCATTACCTTATATCCGGCCTCATGACCCAGCACTCATCTTGCATTTCATGCAACACATTACTTGCCACGAGTGATCGTTGAATGTTATAAGTGCTTTCTTTGCGAACTTTTAGTCCGAGTGGGCCTGTCTGTGTTCTTTTCTGTGCTTTTGTGCACAGCGCAATTTTTGTGTTTTGGTTTAGCAACAAAAAGGTAAATATGTTTAATGATGTGTTTCTCTGTATTTTATCTAAAAGGAGAATGTCCTGACGAGTGATTTCTGGAGCCGCCGAAGACCCATTCACTCAAGTGGGAGGAGACCAGGTGCAAGCATTGATTTTAGATACTCCTTCACTGCTTGTTCTGGCTGTCTCTGTCTCTCTCCCTTTTATCTTTTATATATATACAAGAGTTGTTACATTCTTTTACAGCCACTAGCACGTATAGCGTTTCGGGCAAGTCCTTAATCTTAATTTTCCCCGGGAAACGACCCGTTATATAGTTTAACAACTAGGTACTTTCAGCGCCGTGGAGAGGGGAGACCTGCTGCCTGGGTAACAGCTTGTCCCCCGAATCAACCTACCCTGGCTTTGCGCTCTGGTGAGGCCACTCCAGACCGACAACCAGAGCGCAACTCCATAGTCTCTTGAGACTGATGGATGCCAACTACTACCCATATGGAGACGAGGAGTCACAATAACGTGGCTGAAATATGTTGACCAAGCCACACACTAGAAAGTGAAAGGACGACAACGTTTCGGTCCGTCCTGGACCATTCTCACTCGGACTGTAGGTACCTATACACTACTGGATGAACAAAGGCTACAGTTAAGGATTGGCACCCAGTAAATTCTCCCCCGGCCAGGATACGAACCAAGGTCTGAGCGCTTCCGATATGCCAAGCAAGTGTGTTACCACTTCCCCATGGGGACTGCGAATCTCCACGGATCTGTTTACTCACCAATCTGGCTGGCTTTAACCACCGTCTTTCGCCTGGGCAGCCGGTTATCTAGGATATGGTTCTTAACCCACCTTGTAATTGATCAGTTACAAAATATCAAATCTATCAAATATTGTTATTAGTTAAAGCTACTAACTAAATCTCCCAATTAAGGTTACAAAACAACTCAACTGAGGTTACTAACTAGTGATATTGAAACTACATGTATATTTTAGTGCTACTACTTGAATATTGTTTTCTTGGCTGCGATTCTGCTAAAAATGAGATTCATGAGGTGATGGGACGAGTTGAATGGGGTTGTTGAGGGAGGGGGTAAATGTTCTCGATGAGGGGGAGTAGGAGGGATGGGATGTGATTGTTCGAGAAAGGGAGAGAGAGAGAGGGGGGGGGGGGCAAAAGGGAGGGAAAGTATGAATGGGAAGGAGGAGGGTGGGGGGTGGGGGTTGGAAATGAGGGTCAGTGGCAACTTGAACAATAGCCTTTTTTTCTCTCACAATGAAAACTATTTTAATTTTAAAAAAACGTTTTCTGTAATTGTCGTCATGTTGCTGCATAGAGGCAAATGTGTTTTATATTTGTCTTAAAATATATGAATATATTTTCTTTGTTTTGTGTTATAGCTCGATAGAGTTTTTTTTGTACATTAAAAAAAAAAACTTAGTGGGTATGCCCTATATCGATAGAAATGGACGGGAGATTTAGACAATAATTACAATCGAATTAATAACATGAAGCCAACCAAATACCAATTTCATGGTTATTTCGTGTGCATTGTGCGGGGATTATTTACTGCATATAAAGTGAAGCCAGTCGATATAGTAGCTACAAGTTCTTTGCAACAGGTCCAAGAGATACATGCTCTGTATACTACAGCTGTCGGCACACATTACCTTCCTGGTACAGGCGTCCACCGCCTATGGCGTAGGCACATCGGGGAGGAGACACACTCCTAGCCCGCCTCGATCGCTTTGAGACAGGCTGCCGGTCGTCTGAGCTATCACTCCCATCAACATTTCCATCTTCCTGCACCACAACAGAACCCTATGGCGGGCACGCTTTACCCCTGAGAACCGCAGCTTCCACAACCGGGGGCCACACACGGCACGAGACAGCTCCTCGTGGACAGCCAGAGCGACAGGAGACACCGTATTCAGGGACGTAGCAGGCAGGGGCGGCTGAGACGGGAAAGCCGACGGCGTGGGCTGAGCTGCACCAACCCCCACACCACCACCAAGGCGAGTTGCAGGATCCGACACTGGGGCAACAGACGGCAGGGAATCAACACACATGCCAACACCAGGAAACGGGTCCGGGGCCGAAAACGCCGACAACAGGGTTGACCCGGCGTGCCTCACACCCCGCAGCCCCGGGAGGCTGCACCTGAAAAGCTAAAAATCCTCCTCGCGATTAATTAGAAGTGAGTTTTAAGTAGTTAAGTTATGTTATAATTGGGAAATATTTCCCATTATAAGTGTAAAAGGTTCCAGTTATATATGAATATGTATTATAAAGGGAAGAGTCACTCTTACTATCTTGATGATTTTATTGTGTAAAAATTATTGCATCCAATTGGAAAATAATATTTCTGTTATATATACAATAAAATTTATTAATGTTATTTATATTCAAATAAAGATACAATTTATATTGTATCTTATATCACTAATAATACATGATTTTATAAATCATGTTAAATCATTTATTATATGTAAATCATAAATCATATATTATGTTTAATTCATAAATCATATATTATATTTAAATCATAAATCATATTATTATATCATGTTTATAAAAATCCTAAATGAAGACAAATTCAGTTCTCGTTACGTTAAATGCAAATAAATATTATTTATAATTTACATATTATTTGTAATTATGAGAAGCTCTGGCGTCGTCTTAGCTGTCCTCCTTGGCTGTTTGTTTCAGTTGTTTCAGTCGTCGTCTGAGAAATCGACAAACTTTGTCGTCGTCTTAAACTTTTTCTTTCTCGTCTAAATGGTGTTTGTGTGTTTGTTTCAGGTTCATTCATCTGAGCCGCAATATACGAATAAACGGTAGTAGTATTTTCCAAGGGTGGCTGGGAATTAGCCAAATGCCCACTTGACATGGGCATATTTGTAGATTGGGAAGCATACTTCAGGGTATACTCCTTGAACCCCACCCTTGGAATGGGGATTTTCGTTCGGCGGGGAATATTTGCAGATTTGATCAGATCTCTTATGATTTCTCGATGTTGGGTTTGAACGGTGGGTCTCCTGTAATAAGCAAGTTCATTCTCATTCACCCGCCGTCGCTTGAATAATGTGACGTGGGTTTCAAAACTGTAATTCTGTATGCGTAGACCTTGCTTGTCCAGTAGGGCAATAATCTCCCGCCGCAGATCGAAAGGATTGTGTGACTCTTGAATCTTTAGGAAGATGACACTTGTGTCAAAATTTCCTAAGCCATCTAAGACGACGCTCAGCTTCCGTTCTTTTTACTGAGGAAAAAGAGAGCACGTTGATAATATCGGCGAATAGTATGTAAATATATAAGAACTATTATTTAAAGCTTAAAAACTTAAATTACATTCTCTAGAAAGGCGAAGAATGAATTAATATGAACAAATCCACAAAGGCCGTGAATAACCTACGTCCGAGAGGGCCCCAGACGCGCCTTATTCGACTGCGCCACGACATGGTAAAAGAAAATGGGCACTTTAAGTGTAACTGCCCTCACAAGGCTCCCACAGCATCTACACAGGGAGAAAGCGCGTCTGGGATTATCCCGGACGTAGGTTCGAACCCTCATGGATTTGTTCATCTGATGCATCATGCTATTGTGATTTCTGTGTGTAATGAGATAATATTCGTTCGGTAATATGGTTGAAATTGTGCAGAACTAATTACCGCATACCATAATGCAAGTGGGGTATCTTGATTGTGTCAAGCGTAGGTTTGACACATGAATGAGATTGGGTGGATATAAACAAGAGCTGTCTCGTATGGACCAATAGGCCCATACTTTCTGTAGTTACTCTCATTCTTATATTCTTAACGTTTTTATTGGGGGTGCAATGAAGCAAAATTTTGACCGATTTTGGGAGACATTAGGTGCTACGAAATGGACGAGGATTAATCGAACAGTATCCTCAATTCGAGGATTAATCGAACCGTATCCTCAACTCGAGGATTAATCGAACATCTTTCCTCAATTATGGCGGTTTAGTTTGCATTTACTGATCAATTTAACAAGTACGAGGTTGTTGTACTTACCATAAATTTCTGAATCAGTTGACTAATAATGTACGAAACATCCTGGTCAAGCTTATGTACCTTCCTCCATTTATCTGAAACTACAAAATAAGAATTTTATAATTTAATATTTAACCTGCTATGTATATACGCAAATTCAGAAAAAAAATATTTAATTTTAAAAACAAAACGAACATAGTTTTACCAATATATGTATATTGTCGCTAATGTTGGTACCTTCCAAACTTCAAGTAACTATACAAGAAATATTTCATTAGTCATGGTTCAACTGGTAGTACGTGTCTAGGGACACGTACGCAGATAAATCACACTCTTTTGAGTTCATAATATGCAATACATAAAAATTCAAGAACCTAACGTACATTCTTTCACCACAAGCAGCTTAGTTTGGATAACATAATCTGTTGATCTGTGAATGACTTTATAAACTCCCACTGACCAATTCTGCTAACCCTGATCTACACTACTTATGAAAGTAGTCATGAAAGTTAATGAATCTGTCGAACAAAGGCTCCGCTATTACATTAGTTAAGAACATACGAATGAAGGTAAATGTTGAAAGCCTATTGGCCCATACAACCCAGATCCTTTTTATAACAAACCATATGGTCAGCAGGAGGAAGAAGCTAAGGGGAGAACTTACCGTTAAATAATTCTTCCATATATTTTAACCTGTTT
Organism: Procambarus clarkii; assembly: GCF_040958095.1. NCBI lineage: Eukaryota > Metazoa > Arthropoda > Malacostraca > Decapoda > Cambaridae > Procambarus > Procambarus clarkii. The sequence goes on from NC_091175.1 coordinate 29,896,090, forward strand.
CTCGTTAACTCCTGCTCCACCAGTTTCTTGAGGTTCTTCAACATAACATATCGATGCAAGGACGTATTTCTGCGCCTGATGGGATTTGTTTCTCGAACAGTCAGTAATAAATTACCTAGTGCTATTTTTTGCAGCCAAACAATGCTCCATTTACATTATCCTGTCCTGTTTTTGTCCCAATTGTATACAATTAATAAATTTTTGGGTATTCGTTGCGATTGCGCAGGCAGGTTGTGAAAGGGATCAGAGGGGATATAAGAGATGTAAAACCAAAAAATCAATACAAAAATATTAGTAAAAAGTCAAATAGGACACTAGGATTAATTAATCGCAGCCTTAGTAATAAGAAACCTGGTGTTGTTCTTCAGCTATATATTACTACTGTTAGGCCCCCTGTAGATTATGCAGTTCAGATCGTATCAACATACTATGGAATGGATATTAATTTACTAGAACGTGTCCAGCGTAGGATGAAGAAGGTATTCTCGCAAATTAGAAATCTGGCATAGTAAAAAAGATTGACGAAGCTTAAACTACATTATATGGAAAGGCGAAGAATTAGGGTTGACATGATAGGGATTTACAAGTGGGCTAATGGACATAGCAAAGGGGTTATTAATAGGGTATTAAAAGTCTCAACACACACAGACGAGGAGTCACAAAAACTTGGTTGAAATATGTTGACTGAACCTCACACCAAAAAGTGATGGAACGACGATGTTCCGGTCCGTCTTGGACCAGTCACAATTCGATCAACACAAGGCAAAACATGAACAAATGGGTATAAATTTGTAAAGTTTAAATTTAGAAATGGCCTGTGTAAATGTTGGTTTGGTAACAGTGTACACAATTCGAAGGGCAAATTACCGCATAGCATAACAGTTGAAGGATCTCTTGATTGTTTCAAGCGTAGGTTTTTATATATATGTGAATGGGGTTGGGTGGATATAAATAGGAACTTCTTCGACGGCGATGCCATCTGCTAATAGGCCATCTGCTTTTACCTTCATTCCTATGTTCATATGAATAGACATTCATATGAACATAGGAATGTTCATATGAACAAAAAGGGATATTAATAGGGTATTAATAGTATCAACGCATAATAAAACTCAAAACAATGAATATAAACTGGATAACTATAGATATGGGAATGTTCTGGGTAAATACAGATTCGGTAACAGGACTGTTGATTTGTGGACCCTATTACCGCAAAACATAAGGGGATATTAATAGTAGTATTAAAAGTGTCAACACAAGACATAACACGAAACAATGAGTATAAATTGGATAAGATTAGATTTATAATAGACATGGGTAAATACTGGTTCGGTAACAGAGTTGTTGATTTGTGGAACCAATTACCGCCTACTGTTGTGGAGGTGGGGTCCTTCAATTGTTTCAAGAGTTGGATGGACATGTATATGAGTGGGATTGGGTGGTTATAAATAGGAGTTGCCTTGTATGGGCCAATAAGCTTTCTGCAGTCACCTTCTTAAGTTCTTAACTGTTGCACCAAGAGAAACTGATTGTTGCTCTAATGATCCATTTGAGAAGATGTGAGTGGTTCTTTGTGTTGAGATATTTTCCATCAATAGCATGTTGATGTTGTCGCTCAATCGACTACTATAACAAAATTTATCATAGTACTGGCTATTGCGTGCTGTAGTGGCTCAGTGATATATCCATTTATTTCAGATACTAGGCATAAACTCCATGTCACCAGACTTCACCTGATATGATTTAGCTCATAAGGCGCCGAACCAACTCAGACCCTCACTTGCTTCCCCAGTTCTTTCCTGTTTGTTTACGCTCGTCCGTTCTTGTAACCATGGCAAGGACTAATCCATTTGAGAAGAGTTACTTCTCACCCCGCAAGATTCAGATGAGAGAGCAAAAAACTATTCTGAAGCTCTCCACCGCCAAAATTTCCAAACTCAGGCGCAGAAATACGTCCTTGCATCGATGTGTTATGTTGAAGAACCTCAAGAAACGGGTGGAGCAGGAGTTAACGAGAAACAGGTTAGAATATATGGAAGAATTATTTAACGATAAGTTCTCCCCTTAGCTTCTGCCTCCTGCTGACCATATAGTTTGTTATAAAAAGGATCTGGGTTGTATGGGCCAATAGGCCTTCAACATTTACCTTCATTCTTATGTTCTTAAGTAATTTAAGAGCGGAGCCTTTGTTCGATAGATTCATTAACTTTCATGACATTTATGAAACAAAATTAATGACATTCATAAACTATTGGATCCATTACCTCCCAGCATCACCTGTAGCCAAGTCTGCAAATAGCTATTGCAAATATGACAATGGGATTTGTTTCTCGAACAATCAGTAATAAATCACCTAGTGATTTGCAGCCATACCTTGCTCCATTTACATAATCCTGCACTGTTTTTGTCCCAATTGTATACAAATAATAAATTTTCTGGTATTCGTTGCGATTGCGCAGGCGGGTTGCGAAAGGGATCAGGGGGATATAAGAGATATAATTAGCAAGAATTTAAAATCAATACAAAAATATTAGTAAAAAGTCAAATAGGACACTAGGATTAATTAATCGTAGCCTTAGTAATAAGAAACATGGTGTTGTTCTTCAGCTATATATTACTACTGTTAGGCCCCCTGTAGATTATGCAGTTCAGATCGTATCAACATACTATGGAATGGATATTAATTTACTAGAACGTGTCCAGCGTAGGATGAAGAAGGTATTCTCGCAAATTAGAAATCTGGCATAGTAAAAAAAGATTGACGAAGCTTAAACTACATTATATGGAAAGGCGAAGAATTAGGGTTGACATGATAGGGATTTACAAGTGGGCTAATGGACATAGCAAAGGTGTTATTAATAGGGTATTAAAAGTCTTAACACACACAGACGAGGAGTCACAAAAACTTGGTTGAAATATGTTGACTGAACCTCACACTAAAAAGTGATGGAACGACGATGTTCCGGTCCGTCTTGGACCAGTCAATTCGATCAACACAAGGCAAAACATGAACAAATGAGTATAAATTTGTAAAGTTTAAATTTAGAAATGGCCTATGTAAATGTTCGTTTGGTAACAGTGTACACAATTCGAAGGGCAAATTACCGCATAGCATAACAGTTGAAGGATCTCTTGATTGCTTCAAGCGTAGGTTTTTATATATATGTGAATGGGGTTGGGTGGATATAAATAGGAACTTCTTCGACGGCGATGCCATCTGCTAATAGGCCATCTGCTTTTACCTTCATTCCTATGTTCATATGAATAGACATTCATATGAACATAGGAATGTTCATATGAACAAAAAGGGATATTAATAGGGTATTAATAGTATCAACGCATAATAAAACTCAAAACAATGAATATAAACTGGATAACTATAGATATGGGAATGTTCTGGGTAAATACAGATTCGGTAACAGGACTGTCGATTTGTGGACCCTATTACCGCAAAACATAGGGGATATTAATAGTAGTATTAAAAGTGTCAACACAAGACATAACACGAAACAATGAGTATAAATTGGATAAGATTAGATTTATAATAGACATGGGTAAATACTGGTTCGGTAACAGAGTTGTTGATTTGTAGAACCAATTACCGCCTACTGTTGTGGAGGTGGGGTCCTTCAATTGTTTCAAGAGTTGGATGGACATGTATATGAGTGGGATTGGGTGGTTATAAATAGCAGTTGCCTTGTATGGGCCAATAAGCCTTCTGCAGTCACCTTCTTATGTTCTTAACTGTTGCACCAAGAGAAACTCATTCTTGCTCTAATGATCCATTTGAGAAGATGTGAGTGGTTGTTTGTGTTGAGATATTTTCCATCAATAGCATGTTGATGTTGTCTCTCAATCGACTACTATAACAAAATTTATCATAGTACTGGCTATTGCGTGCTGTAGTGGCTCAGTGATATATCCATTTATTTCAGATACTAGGCATAAACTCCATGTCACCAGACTTCACCTGATATGATTTAGCTCATAAGGCGCCGAACCAACTCAGACCCTCACTTGCTTCCCCAGTTCTTTCCTGTTTGTTTACGCTCGTCCGTTGTTGTAACCATGGCAAGGACTAATCCATTTGAGAAGAGTTACTTCTCACCCCGCAAGATTCAGATGAGCGAGCAAAATACAATTCTGAAGCTCTCCACCGCCAAAATTTCCAAACTCAGGCGCAGAAATACGTCCTTGCATCGATATGTTATGTTAAAGAACCTCAAGAAACGGGTGGAGCAGGAGTTAACGAGAAACAGGTTAGAATATATGGAAGAATTATTTATCGGCAAGTTCTTCCCTTAGCTTCTTCCTCCTGATGACCATATGGTTTGTTATAAAAAGGATCTGGGTTGTATGGGCCAATAGGCCTTCAACATTTACCTTCATTCTTATGTTCTTAACTAAAGTAAGAGCGGAGCCTTTGTTCGAGAGTTTCATTAACTTTCATGACGTTTATGAAACAAAATTAATGACATTCATAAACTATTGGGTCCATTACCTCCCAGCATCACCTGTAGCCAAGTCTGCAAATGGCTATTGCAAATTAATGCAAATATGACAATGGGATTTGTTTCTCGAACAGTCAGTAATAAATCAACTAGTGCTATATTTTGCAGCCATACCTTGCTCCGTTTACATTATCCTGCACTGTTTTTGTCCCAATTGTATACAATTAATAAATTTTCTGGTATTCGTTGCGATTGCGCAGGCGGGTTGCGAAAGGGATCAGGGGGATATACGAGATATAATTAGCAAGAATTTAAACCCAAAAAATCAATACAAAAATATTAGTAAAAAGTCAGATAGGATACTAGGATTAATTAATCGTAGCCTTAGTAATAAGAAACATGGTGTTGTTCTTCAGCTATATATTACTACTGTTAGGAACCTTGTAGATTATGCAGTTCAGATCGTATCAACATACTATGGAATGGATATTAATTTACTAGAACGTGTCCAGCGTAGGATGACGGAGGTATTCTCGCAAATTAGAAATCTGGCATAGTAAAAAAGATTGACGAAGCTTAAATTACATTATATGGAAAGGCGAAGAATTAGGGTTGACATGATAGGGATGTACAAGTGGGCTAATGGACATAGCAAAGGGGTTATTAATAGGGTATTAAGTCTCAACACACACAGACGAGGAGTCACAAAAACTTGGTTGAAATATGTTGACTGAACCTCACACTAGAAAGTGATGGAACGACGAAGTTCCGGTCCGTCCTGGACCAGTCACAATTCGATCAACACAAGGCAAAACATAAACAAATGGGTATAAATTTGAAAAGTTTAAATTTAGAAATAGCCTGGGTAAATGTTTGTTTGGTAACATTGTACATCGAATTGTGTACACTGTTACCAAACCAAAATTTACTAAGGCCATTTCTAAATTTAAACTTTTCAAATTTATACCCATTTGTTCATGTTTTGCCTTGTGTTGATCGAATTGTGACTGGTCCAAGACGGACCGGAACTTCGTCGTTCCTTCACTTTCTAGTGTGAGGTTCAGTCAACATATTTCAACCAAGTAAGTAAGTAAGTAATTATCAAAAGAAGGCACCAAACCTGGGGATGCCTGAGCAGGGCACGGAGTCGGGGATGCCTGAGCAGGGGGCGGAGTCGGGGATGCCTGAGCAGGGCACGGAGTCGGGGACCCCTGAGCAGTGCGCGGTGTCGCAGGCACCGGAGCAGAGCGCGGTGTCACAGGCACCGGAGCAGAGCACAGTGTCGGGGGCGCCGCAGCAGAGTGCGGTCCCTGGCAGAGGGAAACAAACAAAACAAGGCCCCAAAATCTGTTGGTATTACAGATGGGCTACCTGTAAGCATGGGGAATCGGGAAGAATAAATGGAACATGTACACACAATCACCCTAGAAAGTGCAGAAACCTCCTCAATACAGGTAAATGTACCAAAAGCTGTGAATTCTTTCACCCAGAAATTTGCAAGAACTCTTTGGACAGGAAAGAGTGCTTCAATGCTGAATGCCCAGCTTTTCATATAAGAGGTACCAGGCGAATAAAACCGACAGACTACCACTATGAAAACAGCCACTACTCCATCAACCGGGATAATTTTTTAGCAAGAGGAGGAGGAGAAGAATGGCTAAAAATGACCAGACTCTACCACCAACTCGGTCAAATGCTAGAGAGGACGCAAACACAGTGGCCTCCTTACCAGAGCCTCAGATATTAACACCAATTAAAGCATCCAGCACTTCCACTAACACGATAACATCATTTATATTTGCCAACATCTAGGGTATAAAAACACGCAAATCCAACAAAGTTCATTTTATAGATGGTCTCCTTCATGAGGCAAATGCAGTGTTTGCAGCCCTAACGGAAACTCACACAAAGGACTACCTTGATGGTGAAATATGGATCCCAGAATACAATCTCTTCAGATGTGACAGGAAACACCGGCTTCAGGGTGGGGTCAGCCTCTACATCAAAGACACACTCATCTGTACTGAGCTGCTAAACACCTCAAATGATATGGTGGAAGTGCTGATAGTCAAAATAGAGATCCTAAATGTAGTTGTTGTCCTTGTATATAAGTCACCGGAGGCAAACCCTCAGCAGTTTAAAGACCAACTAATGAAAATAGAGCACTGCTTGGAAAACCTCACAAATCCAGCTCCGAACATCATCCTGCTTGGGGACTTCAACCTACGGCACCTGAAATGGAAGCACCTGGCTAATACAGTAATATCAGAAAGAGTACCAGGAAGTAGCCTAAATGAGCAGGCACATGCAAATGACCTGCTACGGATGTGCGATAGGTTTGCCTTAAACCAGCAAATAGTAGAACCAACTAGGAAGGAGAACACGCTGGACCTCATTTTCACTAATAATGATGAGTTGATCGGGAACATAATGATTACAAATACCTGTTACTCAGATCACAACTTAATTGAGGTACTGACAACCATGGGGAATGGACCTCCAAAACCAGTCCAGATTCCCGGTGGAGGAGATTTCAGCAAATTCAACTTCAATAATAAACGGATAAACTGGGAGCAAATAAACCAGGACTTCACAGAAATAAACTGGGAAGAACAGCTAGGAAATGCAAACCTGAACCAGTGCCTGGAAAAAATAAGCTCAGTAGCACTAGAAATATGTTCAAACCGCATACCCCTAAGCAAAAAGAGAAAGAGATGCAGATTGGAACGGGAACGTCGTTCCTTATATAGGCGAAGAAAACGAATCGCGGAACAACTTGAGAGTCGCACCCTATCTCAAGAACGGCGAAGAAGGTTAGGTAGAGAAATAGAAACAATTGAACTCAAGCTACAAGAATCATACAAAACCCAGGAGAGGCAAAGAGAGCAAAAGGCCATCAGTGAAATAGAGAGAAATCCGAAATATTTTTTCTCCTATGCAAAATCAAGATAAAAAACCACATCTAGTATCGGGCCCCTGCGAAAGGGAGATGGAACTTTCACAGATGACAACAAAGAAATGAGCGAGTTACTGAGGAAGCAGTACGACTCTGTTTTCAGTGAGCCATTAAATGCACTAAAGATTGATAACCCAAATGAATTTTTCATGGATATGATACGTCGCCCTATCCCCACTAGATTTTGAAGAAGCCATAAACAGTATGCCTATGCACTCTGCACCAGGCCCGGATTCTTGGAACTCCATATTCATCAAGAACTGTAAAAAACCACTATCGCAGGCCCTTCACATTCTGTGGAGACAAAGCCTAGATACTGGCGTTATCCCTGACATACTAAAAACAGCAGAGATAGCACCACTCCATAAAGGAGGAAATAAGGCAGAGGCAAAAAATTACAGACCGATAGCACTAACATCGCACATCATAAAAATTTTTTGAGAGAGTGCTAAGAAGTAAGATCACAAAATACATGGAATCACAGCATCTCCATAACCCAGGACAACATGGTTTCAGAACAGGGCGCTCTTGCCTGTCGCAGTTGCTGGACCACTATGATCCATTAGATGCTATGGAAGACAAACAAAACGCTGATGTAATTTACACAGATTTCGCAAAAGCTTTTGATAAATGTGACCATGGTGTTATTGCACATAAAATGCGTTCAAAAGGAATTACCGGGAAAATAGGCAGATGGATCTACAATTTCCTGACTGACAGAACCCAATGTGTAATAGTCAACAAAATAAAATCCAGCCCATCAACCGTGAAGAGCTCAGTCCCCCAGGGTACTGTGCTTGCTCCAGTACTTTTTCTCATCCTCATATCGGACATAGACCAGAACACAACCTATAGCACTGTATCATCCTTTGCAGATGACACTAGGATTTTCATGAGAGTTGGAAACATAGAGGACACGGCAAACCTCCAATCAGATGTTGATCAGGTCTTTCTATGGGCTACAGAAAATAATATGGTATTCAACGAGGATAAGTTTCAGCTCATGCGCTACGGAAAAATTGAAAACATAAAAACAGGAACCACGTACAAAACGCAGGCAAATCATAACATAGAACGAAAAGGCAATGTAAAGGACCTGGGTGTACTCATGTCGGAAGACCTTACCTTTAAAGAACACAATAAAGTAGCCGTCACAACTGCAAGAAAAATGACAGGTTGGATAACAAGAACTTTTCACACTAGAGATGCTATACCGATGATGATACTTTTCAAAACGCTTGTGCTATCTAGAGTGGAGTACTGCTGCACAATGACAGCCCCTTTCAAAGCTGGAGAAATTGCTGACCTAGAGAGCGTGCAGAGATCCTTTACTGCTAGAATCCACTCAGTAAAACATCTAATTTACTGGGACCGACTAAAGAGCCTAAATCTGTACTCCCTTGAGCGCAGGCGGGAGAGATACATAATAATTTACACGTGGAAAATAATTGAGGGGCTGGTCCCAAACCTGCACACAGAAATAACACCACATGAGACCAGAAGACATGGCAGGATGTGCAGAATACCCCCGTTGAAAAGCAGAGGTGCAACAGGTACTCTGAGAGAGAACTCTATCAACATCAGAGGCCCGAGACTGTTCAACACGCTTCCACTACACATAAGGGGCATAACTGGCAAACCCCTCACAGTGTTCAAGAGAGAACTGGATAAGCACCTCCAAAGGATACCTGATCAACCAGGCTGTGACTCATACGTCAGGCTGCGAGCAGCCGCGTCTAACAGCCTGGTTGATCAGTCCAGCAACCAGGAGGCCTGGTCGACGACCGGGCAGCGGGGACACTAAGCCCCGGAAGCACCTCAAGGTAAACCGGGAAGGCTATGTAGCACCATCAAATACGCAAAATAATCAGAGGGCGCTAAATATCACCAAGGATGCCAATACGAGAACAAAAACGCATAAGGGGAACGATATCAAAAGTATCCGAGTCACCAAGAATTCTATCGAGGGACAGGTGACCGCGAGGGGCGGTCGGAAAGCAAGACACACGCTCGTCCTGGAAGTCAGGACATTCAAGAAGGACATGCACGACCGTAAGAGGGACAATGCAACTAGGACAATAAGGAGCAGGGCGGTGCTCCATCAAGTGACCATGGGTTAAGCGAGTATGGCCAATACGCAACCTCGCCAGAGCTGTTTCCCACCGCCGGTTACGGTGGAAGGAGGACTGCCACGAGGAAACACAACATTTAAGAGTACGTAGCTTGTTACCAGTAACAGACAACCAAGAAGCCTGCCAACGGGTAAGGACTGAGGAATGGATAACCGGGTAAAAGTCGGAAAACGGAATGCCCTTACGAGAGATGGGACAAGAGCGGACAGCTTCCTTGGCGGCAGCATCCGCACGCTCATTTAAAGACATACCAATATGGCTGGGAACCCAACAAAACTCAACCGACTTAAATTTACTGTGAACGAGAAACAGCCAATGCTGGATCTCGACAACCACTGGATGAACCGGATTAAAGGACCCGAGAGCCATGAGGGCACTACGAGAGTCAACAACAACTACAAAGGAAGACTGACAACGAGGAGACGAAGAGCATAGAGAATAGCATAAAGTTCCGCTGTAAAGATGCTAGTCTCCGGAGGCAAGCGACACATATAAGTGCGATCAGGAAAAACAACAGAGTAGCCAACACCGTCCGCTGACTTAGACCCATCGGTGAAGACAGAAACGGAGCGGGAGTGAGAAGAAAAGGCGTTTTAGAACCGTAGGAGGGGTAAAAGCTTTAGTGATACGGGTCAAGGATGTACAAAACCGCGGAAGAGGGACCCTCCTCGGGGGCAAAGAAGGAACAACACGAGGAGAAACATCAGAAATACGAACGGAAAGAGAATCCTGCAGGCGAGATAACCGGACAGAAAGAGGGAGGTGGTGAAGAGGAACAGGAACCGCAGGAGGGGTAAAAGTTAAAGCACGACAGAGGCGAGAGGAAGGATGTTGCAAGGACCGCGCAAGATAGCAAAGACAGTAGCGATCACGGCGGTCCTGGAGAGACAGGACGCCAGTGTCAACATACAAGCTAAGGACGGGAGTCGAACGAAAGGCACCAGAACTGAGGCGCAACCCAGTATGGTGCAAAGCATCAAGACGGCGAAGAGTAGAAGGAGAAGCAGACGAGTAAGCAGGGCAACCATAATCGAGCTTAGACAGGACGAGAGAGGAATGTAAAGCAAGGAGAGTGCGCCTATCTGCCCCCCAAGAAGTATGGGACAAGACCCGAAGGAGGGTAAGGGCCTTAGATCACTCAACACGGAGGTAAGAGATATGGGGAGACCAAGACAAACGAGTGTCAAGGAATAACCCCAAAAGCTTCGCGGAATCTTTGTATTCAAGGGGATGACCATAAAGCGACAAAGAGGGACGAAGAACAACCCGTTTCCGCGTAAAAGTCATGGCACTTTTAGAAGTAGAGAACTTGAAGCCATGATCAGTGGCCCAAGACGACACGGCATCAATTGCAAGTTGAAGCCGGCGTTGAAGGAGAGGCGAATCATCACCCTGACAACAAAGGGTAAGATCATCGACATAGAGAGCGGAGAAGACACCAAAAGGAAGAGAGGAAAGAAGGCCATTGAGGGCAACCAGAAAAAGAGTAGTGCTCAGAACACTACCCTGGGGCACACCTTCGTATTGCTGAAAAGAGGGAGAGAGAGCGGTACCAAGGCGCACCCGAAAGGAACGACGAGAGAGGAAGACGCGGAGATAGAGAGGGAGATGACCACGAAGGCCAAAAGAATGAAGTTGAGATAGGATATGATAACGCTAAGTAGTGTCGTAAGCCTTTTCCAGGTCAAAAAGGACGGCAACAACGGAGGTCTTCGCAGCAAAAGCAGTACGAATATAGGCCTCCAAGTTCACCAGGACATCTGTCGTGCTGCGGCACTTGCGGAAACCAAATTGAGAAGGGGAGAGGGGGTGATGGTGTTCCAGGAACAACATCAGACGAACGTTAACCATACGTTCAAAGAGTTTGCAGACACAACTTGTGAGAGCAATAGGGCGAAAGTCCTTAGGGGAAGTACCCAGAGACCCCTGTTTGCGAACAGGGAGGACAACGGCATCGAGCCAGTCCTCAGGGACTGACGACGACTCCCAGATCCGATTATACAGACTCAGTAAATACTGAGACGTGCTCGGAGGGAGATGGCGAAGCATCTCATAATGAATACCAACGGAGCCCGCCGCCGTAGAACCGCAGAGGGCCAGGGCAGAACGAAGTTCAGAGAGAGAGAAGGGATCATTATAGGGAAGCTGAAGATGAGTGCAGAAATCTAAAGGACGAGACTCAAGGACAGGTTTACGAAGAAGGAAAGATTGGGGAAGATGAAGACCAGAGCTAACAGAAGAAAAGTGGGAACCCAGTTCGGAAGCGACCTGCAACGGGTCCGCCACAAGAGTATCATGGAGGTGAAGGACCGGTGAAACATCGGGAACGAACTTTCCCGCTATCTTGCGGATACGCTTCCAGATCTGGGCCAGAGGGGTTTCGGACGTAATTGTTGAGACATAAGATACCCAACATTCACGTTTAGCCGTACGGACGGCCCTACGGGCCACCGCACTCGCTTTCCGAAAGAAAAGAAAAGAATCGGTCGTCTGCCTACGGCGGTGCCTCTTCCAGGCTGCACGCTTACAGCGGACAGCCCGAGCACAGTCCGCATTCCACCAGGGAACGCACTTCCGTGGACCCCGAGAGGAAGAGCGAGGAATAGAGCGGAGGGCAGCGTTGAAGACAGTGTCATGAAAAAGGAGGAGAGCGCGAGAGAGAGGCATAAGGGAGAGGTCAGAGAGAGCAGCACTTAGGGTAAATAGGGTCCAGTCTGCCTTAGCAAACTGCCACCTAGGGAAAGAGAGGGAAGGGCGAAAAGAGAAAAAGGAAACAAGGATGGGGAAATGATCACTTCCATGGAGGTCATCAAGAACCTGCCACGTGAAATCTAAGTAAAGAGAAGAAGAGCAGAGAGAAAGATCAAGACAAGAAAGGGTGCGAGTCCGAGAGTCCAAATGAGTGGGCTCACCAGAATTCAGAAGAGACAGGGAAGAAGAGAGGAGAAACGGCTGAAGGAGACGACCCCGGGTATTCGTCAGCACGTCACCCCAAAGAGAATGACGACAATTGAAGTCACCCAGCAGGAGCACAGGCTCCGGCAAGGGAGTCTAGGAGGTGTTTCAAATCAGGAAGAGAGAGCGGGACACTCGGGGGGAGATAAATGGAACAAATCGTGTACCATTTCCCCACAAAGATACGAGCAGCAGAACAATGGAGAGGCGAAGGAAAAAGCAAAGGAACAAAGGGAACATCGGCAAGAATCAAGAGAGCAGAAGAATTAGAAGCCCCAGCAATGGCTGGGGGGGGGGGGAGAGAAAGGAATAACCACGAAAACGACCAGGACGAGCACCAAGCATTGGCTCCTGGAGACAGACACAAAGGAGCGAAAACCGCAAAATCAGAAGTTGGAGTTCGAGGAAATTGGCGTAATAACCTCGAACGTTCCATTGAAGAATGGACAACGACGAGAAGAGAAAGGACAAAAACTGAGAACAAGGAAGAAACAAAGGCGAAAGAGCAACAGAGCACGTTAAGGAATATCAGGGTCGGGATCAGGGTCAGCAAAGTCAGGGTTAGGGGGCATGGGTAAACTGAGCAAAGACGGAGGGAAGGAAACGGGAGAACAGATAAGAGGTGGGCGGGCGGGGTCCGGAGGAGGAGGAGACAACGGAGAGGAGCAGTCAAGGACAGCAGCAGGAAGAGGGGGAGTAGAAAGAGGGGAGCGCACCTCAGCAAGAGCAGCAACCGAAAGGGAAGCAGGGGCCAAAGAAGCCCCCAAAGCAGGAACAGGGGGCGCAATCACTGAAACGGGAGGGGAAGGAGCAACAGAGCCAGAAGTAGCAGCTGAGGAAGAAAGCGAAGCCTTCTTACCCGCCGGGGAAGAGGAAGGAGAGGAGCCAGGCTTTCGCTTCTGACTTAAAGAGACCGGTGTCCCAGCAACTACGTACCGGGCAACGGATTCCAGTGTCTCAACAGGAGAAGCCGAACGAGAGCACACACGACGGCCGTTAGGAGAGCGATGGACATCCGCCCGCACCGACAGGCGGTGGGGAGAGCCGAAAGATGGAGGAAGAGGATGGGAAGGAGGATCGGTGGGGGACGAGAAAGGAGACACGACAGACCGGGTAGAAGGTAGGGGAACCCCAGACAGAGGACCAGGACGAGGATCCTTCGGGAGAGAACCCAAAGGAACAGAAGAGGGGGCAGTGGGCGCATCAGGGTCCAAGGCCCGGAAACGGTTGTGAGTCTGAGGAAGGAGGGAAGGACGAGGAGAGGAAGAGCGCAACACGCGAGCATAAGAGATATTAGCAAAAGGCGGGAGCTGGCGAACCTGCCTCCTCGCCTTAGGAAAAGATAAACGCTCCCGGTGCTTCAAGTCGAGGACGGCTGCCTCAAGCTTGTAATGGACACACGCACGGGAGAAGGTAGGATGGGCCTCACCGCAGTTGAGGCAACGAGCCTGGGGAGAAGTGCACTCCGACTTGAGTGCACCTTCACTCCCACACAAAGGACAGAGAGAGACAGTCCCAGAGCAGCGGAGGGCACCATGCCCAAACCTCCAGCACTTGTTACAAAGTCGAGGAGAAGGAATATACTCCTGTAAAAGAGTAAACGAGTCAACCTGGAGGACAGAATGGCCTTGGGCATCAAGGATATGCCGAATATCATCGTGGCAATCCTGCAGATTCCGAACACCGGTTGCAACATGGGGTGGGAGGAGAATAGTGCCAACACTGGCATTCATCTGAACGTTCTTGGAGACCCGAACAGGGATCTCGCCAAGGCAAGATAAGGCAGCCAAGCGGGAAGCCGCATCCTGAGAAGGAGCAGCAACGACACGTGTACCGAGACGAGTGGGGTTGAAAGTAACAGACGCATCCACGGAATCTACAAGATGCCGATGGTGGGAGAAATCGTCAGGAGGCGCAGAATCAAGAGGGAGGAGATCAAAGTATTTGGCCCATGAGGCAGGACCAAACAAGGCCTGATACGCATCAGCACGAGAAGGAATCGAGCGAGTGCGGTTGGGGCGCGAACGGCGTTGAGAACCCCTAGAGAGAGAGGGGTCAAAAGGCGCAGTAGTCACAACGAAAGACTTAGCCACACCAGGGGAAGAAGTGGTCACCACCGGGGGCTGGAGGCTCGACCCAACCACAGAGGAGGGAGGGGAGCTGGGGGAAGAAGTCAGGACGGTCAAAGGAGGAGCAAGGTCGGGGCCCAACGCAGCGGGAGCTACAGAGCCTGGTCTTCCAATACAGGCCGACTCGGGGGCTTGGTCGCCCACCCCACGAGCCTGAGAGGGTACTACGGAAACATTCAACGACATAGAGACGAAAAGTGACAAATTCATCCACGAATGTGCCCCCATACCCACCATGGAGCCACAATTAGAGGCAGGACACCCAACAGGAAGCTATCGCCGATCATGCCGGGCCCCCTAGGGGTGCGTCGTGAGTGTACGCCCCACAAACGCCACCTTAAGAACCGTCAGTCCGTCGAGATCGGGTTCAGCGACGAAAGGGGGATTGACAATAAAAGGTTCCCCTCGCTCGAGACGTTGGGTACTACAGTTCTACGGGTGGAAGAGTATGCCTCCTCAAGCACCCGGGCGTCAAAATAGAAGAAGTCCAAAGAAAGAATCCAAAACAAGCAAAAGGTCGGCAGGAAACGACAAGCAGATAGGAGAAGAGGGGGGAGAAAAACGAAACATAAGGAAAAGGAAAAGCGATCCGGCACAATTGGAGAAGACAGCAGCAGGAGTGCAAGGCCAGAAAAGGACAGAGGACTGCCCAACGGAGCATCACACTCCGGCAGCCGCCCACCAAGCCCCCTCACGACGCCAACGGGCCGGATGGGGAGGGGGATATTTCAACCAAGTTTTTGTGACTCCTCGTCTGTGTGTGTTGAGACTTTTAATACCTTATTAATAACCCCTTTGCTATGTCCATTAGCTCACTTGTAAATCCCTATCATGTCATCCCTAATTCTTCGCCTTTCCATATAATGTAGTTTAAGCTTCGTCACTCTTTTTTTACTATGCCAGATTTCTAATTTGCAAGAATACCTTCATCATCCTACGCTGGACACGTTCTAGTAAATTAATATCCATTCCATAGTATGTTGATACGATCTGAACTGCATAATCTGCAGGGGGCCTAACAGTAGTAATATATAGCTGAAGAACTACACCAGGTTTCTTATTACTAAGGCTACGATTAATTAATCCTAGTGTCCTATTTGACTTTTTACTAATATTTTTGTATTGATTTTTTGGTTTTAAATTCTTGCTAATTATATCTCTTATATCCCCCTGATTCCTTTCGCAACCCGCCTGCGCAATCGCAACGAATACCAGAAAATTTATTAATTGTATACAATTGGGACAAAAACAGTGCAGGATAATGTAAATGGAGCAAGGTATGGCTGCAAAATATAGCACTAGGTGATTTATTACTGACTGACTGACTGTTCGCGAAACAAATCCCATTTTCATATTTGCATTAATTTGCAATAGCCATTTGCAGACTTGGCTACAGGTGATGCTGGGAGGTAATGGACCCAATAGTTTATGAATGTCATCAATTTTGTTTCATAAATGTCATGAAAGTTAAAGAAACTGTCGAACAAAGGCTCCGCTCTTACATTAGTTAAGAACATAAGAATGAAGGTAAATGTTGAAGGCCTATTGGCCCATACAACCCAGATCCTTTTTATAACAAACTATATGGTCAGCAGGAGGAAGAAGCTAAGGGGAGAACTTACCGTTAAATAATTCTTCCATATATTCTAACCTGTTTCTCGTTAACTCCTGCTCCACCCGTTTCTTGAGGTTCTTCAACATAACATATCGATGCAAGGACGTATTTCTGCGCCTGAGTTTGGAAATTTTGGCGGTGGAGAGCTTCAGAATTGTATTTTGCTCTCTCATCTGAATTTTGCAGGGTGAGAAGTAACTCTTCTCAAATGGATTAGTCTTTGCCATGGTTACAACAACGGACGAGCGTAAACAAACAGCACGACCAGGAAAGAACTGGAGAAGCAAGTGAGGGTCTGAGTTGGTTCGGCGCCTTATGAGCTAAATCATATCAGGTGAAGTCTGGTGACATGGTGTTTTTGCCTAGTATCTGAAATAAATGGATATATCACTATGCCACTACAGCACGCAATAGCCCGAACTATTATAAATTTTGTTATAGTAGTCGATTGAGAGACAACATCAACATGCTATTGATGGAAAATATCTCAACACAAACAACCACTCACATCTTCACAAATGGATCATTAGAGCAAGAATGAGATTCTGTTGGTGAAACAGTTTAGAACATAAGGTGACTGCAGAAAGCCTATTGGCCCATACAAGGCAACTGCTATTTATAACCACCCAATCCCACTCATATACATGTCCATCCCACTCTTGAAACAATTGAAGGAACCCACCTCCACCACAGTAGGCGGTAATTGGTTCTACAAATCAACAGCTCTGTTACCGAACCCGTATTTACCCATGTCTATTATAAATCTAATCTTATCCAATTTATGCTCATTGTTTCTTGTTATGTCTTGTGTTGACACTTTTAATACTACTATTAATATCCCTCTATGTTTTGCGGTAATAGGGTCCACAAATCGACAGTCCTGTTACCGAATCTGTATTTACCCAGAACATTCCCATATCTATAGTTATCCAGTTTATATATATTGTTTTGAGTTTTATTAAGCGTTGATACTTTTAATACCCTATTAATATCCCTTTTTGTTCATATGAACATTCCTATGTTGATATGAATGTCCATTCATATGAACATAGGAATGAAGGTAAAAGCAGATGGCCTATTAGCAGATGGCATCGCCGTCGAAGAAGTTCCTATCTATATCTACCCAACCCCATTCACATATATATAAAAATCTACGCTTGAAACAATCAAGAGATCCTTCAACTGTTATGCCATGCGGTAATTTGCCCTTCGAATTGTGTACACTGTTACCAAACCAACATTAACCCAGGCCATTTCTAAATTTAAACTTTTCAAATTTATACCCATTTGTTCATGTTTTGCCTTGTGTTGATCGAATTGTGACTGGTCCAAGACGGACCGGAACTTCGTCGTTCCATCACTTTTTAGTGTGAGGTTCAGTCAACATATTTCAGCCAAGTTTTTGTGACTCCTCGCCTGTGTGTATTGAGACTTTTAATACCCTATTAATAACCCCTTTTCTATGTCCATTAGCCCACTTGTAAATCCCTATCATCTCAACCCTATTTCATCGCCTTTCCATATAATGTAATTTAACCTTCGTCAATCGTTTTTACTATGATAGATTTCTAATTTGCAAGAATACCTTCGTCATCTTACGCTGGACACGTTCTAGTAAATTATTATCCATTCCATAGTATGTTGATACGATCTGAACTGCATAATCTACAGGGGGCCTAACAGTAGTAATATATAGCTGAAGAACAACACCAGGTTTCTTATTACTAAGGCTACGATTAATTAATCCTAGTATCCTATTTGACTTTTTACTAATATTTTTGTATTGATTTTTTGGGTTTAAATTCTTGCTAATTATATCTCGTATATCCCCCTGATCCCTTTCGCAACCCGCCTGCGCAATCGCAACGAATACCAGAAAATTTATTAATTGTATACAATTGGGATAGTGCAGGATAATGTAAATGGAGCAAGGTATGGCTGCAAAATATAGCACTAGGTGATTTATTACTGACTGTTCGAGAAACAAATCCCATTGTCATATTTGCATTAATTTGCAATAGCTATTTGCAGACTTCGCTACAGGTGATGCTGGGAGGTAATGGATCCAATAGTTTATGAATGTCATCAATTTTGTTTCATAAATGTCATGAAAGTTAATGAAACTGTCGAACAAAGGCTCCGCTCTTACATTAGTTAAGAAATAAGAATGAAGGTAAATGTTGAAGGCCTATTGGCCCATACAACCCAGATCCTTTTTATAACAAACCATATGGTCAGCAGGAGGAAGAAGCTAAGGGGAGAACTTACCGTTAAATAATTCTTCCATATATTCTAACCTGTTTCTCGTTATCTCCTGCTCCACCCGTTTCTTGAGGTTCTTCAACATAACATATCGATGCAAGGACGTATTTCTGCGCCTGAGTTTGGAAATTTTGGCGGTGGAAAGCTTCAGAATTGTATTTTGTTCTCTCATCTGAATCTTGCGGGGTGAGAAGTAACTCTTCTCAAATGGATTAGTCTTTGCCATGGTTACAACAACGGACGAGCGTAAACAAACAGCACGACCAGGAAAGAACTGGGGAAGCAAGAGAGGGTCTGAGTTGGTTCGGCGCCTTATGAGCTAAATCATATCAGGTGAAGTCTGGTGACATGGAGTTTATGCCTAGTATCTGAAATAAATGGATATATCACTGAGCCACTACAGCACGCAATAGCCCGTACTATGATAAATTTTGTTATAGTAGTCGATTGAGAGACAACATCAACATGCTATTGATGGAAAATATCTCATTAGAGCAAGAATGAGATTCTCTTGGTGCAACAGTTAAGAACATAAGAAGGTGACTGCAGAAGGCTTATTGGCCCATACAAGGCAACTGATATTTATAGCCACCCAATCCCACTCATATACATGTCCATCCAACTCTTGAAACAATTGAAGGACCCCACCTCCACCACAGTAGGCGGTAATTGGTTCTACAAATCAACAACTCTGTTACTGAACCAGTATTTACCCATGTCTATTATAAATCTAATCTTATCCAATTTATACTCATTGTTTCGTGTTATGTCTTGTGTTGACACTTTTAATACTACTATTAATATCCCCCTATGTTTTGCGGTAATAGGGTCCACAAATCGACAGTCCTGTTACCGAATCTGTATTTACCCAGAACATTCCCATATCTATAGTTATCCAGTTTATATTCATTGTTTGGAGTTTTATTATGCGTTGATACTTTTAATACCCTATTAATATCCCTTTTTGTTCATATGAACATTCCTATGTTCATATGAATGTCCATTCATATGAACATAGGAATGAAGGTAAAAGCAGATGTCCTATTAACAGATGGTATCGCTATCGAAAAAGTACCTATTTATATCCACTCAACCCCATTCACATATATATAAAAACCTACGCTTGAAACAATCAAGAGATCCTTCAACTGTTATGCTATGCGGTAATTTGCTCTTCGAATTGTGTACACTGTTACCAAACCAACATTTACCCAGACAATTTCTAAATTTAAACTTTTCAAATTTATACCCATTTGTTCATGTTTAGCCTTGTGTTGATCGAATTGTGACTGGTCCAGGACAGACCGGAACTTCGTCGTTCCATCTCTTTCTAGTGTGAGGTTCAGTCAACATATTTCAACCAAGTTTTTGTGACTCCTCGTCTGCGTGTGTTGATACTTTTAGATATTGTTAGGTTCCTCTTTAGTAAATACAGATACAAAATATTTATTAAAAATACTACTCATCTCTTCATCACTATCTGTTATTTGACCTATCTCAGTTTTTAATGGACCTGTTCTCTCCCTAATTTTTGTTCGGTATAATTGGAAAAACCCTTTAGAATTTGATTTTGCTTGCTCTGCTATGCGAACTTCATAGTTTCTTTTTGCTTTCTTTATCTCTCTTTTAGTATTTCTAACCAGTTGTACGAATTCCTGGTCTAAACAGACTTCCCCATTCTTAATCCTTTTGTACCACGCTCTCTTTTTACCTAAAAGGTTCTTCAGATCCTTTGTTATCCACTTTGGATCATTAGTATTCGATCTATTCATTTTATATGGTATACTACATTCCTGGGCTTCGCTTAGAATATTTTTAAATAGGTTATATTTTGAATCCACATCGAAAACCCCTTTTACGTCACCTATCTCTGGGCTAACGTCTTGCTCCAATACCGGCCCACACCCCATACCCAAGACTTTCCAATATATTTGACCCAAAAAAAGTCTTAGGCTATTGAAATCAGCTTTTCGAAAATCAGGCACTTTAACAGAATTTTCTCCTACAGATCTATTCCATTGAATGCTAAATCTGAATTCTTTATGATCACTGTTCCCTAGCTCACTCCCTATTTCGATGTCCTTAATTTGTGTTTCCCTGTTAGTTAACACTATTGAAACTGGATTAACACTATTGAAAATGGATTAACACTATTGAAACTTAACACTATTTCCTGAATTGAAACAGGAATTTCCTCAAGTACTTTCGTATATTAATACATCTTCAGAAGGAAATTATAATGTATGTCTAATGAGACGTGTCATGACTAGAACGAGTTGAATCATTGTATGATGGACGTAAAATGGATAGTACTACATTCGTCGAAGAAAGTTTGTTTGGATGCTCCGAGACAACACTTATTTAAGGGGGGAAGAGTGCAGGCGTTGAGTCACAATAACGTGGCTAAAGTATGTTGACCAAACCACACACTAAAAGGTGGAGGGACGACGACGTTTCGGTCTGTCGTCCGAAACGTCGTCGTCCCTTCACCTTCTAGGGGGGGGGAGGAGTGTTACGTAAAGTTCCGTAATGCGTCGCATCGGAATAGAATTGGTGGTATTAAGAGTAATATTTTTCTTGCTCAATGGTGCAGGGAGAACGACGTTAACAACCATGCAGGGTTGTTAACGACCAGCGATCGCTAACGATCGTCCGGTGGCGGGAATTCTGATGGCCAATCAGAATCACCGGGCGAGGCAATGAGTACCTGACGGAATGTGGGCAGAAGCCAGTACTCTACTCACTCCCCACCATTCGATACGGCGTAGGTGTGTGTGTGTGTGGCCGGCCTTCTCTAAAAATTACGTCGAGGTGATCCTCTATCTTTCGAAATACCAGTGGAAGATGGTTTGGTTAACGACGTTTGGGGTTCCAGTATATAAAGTATATTAATATATTCCGTCTTAGACGGAATATACATTATAATTCCGTCGTAGACGGAATATATAGGTGTAGTTGGCTGAGGGAGCCTCAAAAACTGCTTTACTGTTTCATAGTAGATAAGTTTATTGTTTCGTAGTCTAGGGAAGTAAATGGCTCGGAAGAGAAAAATTGATGGAGTAGCGCGACTCTCATTGTTAGTCTTAAAGTATATGTAACTGTACATTTAACGTAGTGGCAATTAGATAATATATCTTCACATAAGATACCCACGTATTTGGGTAATATGGATAAAAGTATCCATGACAGTTGGATCCTAACAATGTTCGTAATAAGGCAAATAAGACGCTGGTATTCATTAATCGGTGTTAGTCGCAAGACACCTGGTGTTCTTAAGCTGTATCTTGCTCTGGTTAGGCCCCATTTATATTGTGCACTTCGGTTTTAGTCCCCGTACTATAGAATGCAAATAAACTCGCTCCAACGTGTCTAGTGTAGGATGGCAAAGTTAATTCTCCAAATTTAAAAGATGTTTCGGATAGAAATAATTTAATATAAAGCTTAAATTGCAGCCTCTTGAAAGTTGAAGTTAAGGGGGGGGGGGGGGTTGACATGAGAAGTTTAAGTGGAAAAATGGTCATAAAGGGGAATGTAGAGTAAAAAAAAAGACGGAACGCGAAACAATAGGTATAAGTTGGAAAAGTTTAAACTTTAGGAAAGACACGGGTAAATACTGATTAGGTAACAGGGATGATTTATGGAACAAATTACCGCGTAACATGGAAGTTGTGGCTCCCTTCTTTGTGTCCAATATGGGTTGGACATGAATTGGAATCTTGCGAATAAGATGCTTCGTACGGGCCAATTGTCATTCTGCCGTTGTCTTTTATTCTTGCGTTCTTTAGAAATGTCCTCCCATGTCTTCTTCCGCGCTCTAAGTTTAA
Organism: Procambarus clarkii; assembly: GCF_040958095.1. Taxonomy (NCBI): domain Eukaryota; kingdom Metazoa; phylum Arthropoda; class Malacostraca; order Decapoda; family Cambaridae; genus Procambarus; species Procambarus clarkii. Next base: position 29,918,414 of record NC_091175.1, read on the forward strand.
GGCTCGATTCCTTTATTCTGATATTTTCTTTGTAATCATTCTCTGGCCTTGTTTAGCCTTCTCATTTTTATCTACTTTGCCTATTATCAAGCTAAAAGATCTTTTTCATCCTGCCACCAACATTAGGTGCACTGGGCTTTGCCTTTCCTTCATATCTGGACTTAAACTGTTACTAATACCTTTCGTCCTCCAGACAAAGTTCGCCTAACACTTTTTGTAGCGACCTACTTCAGTCTGCTGATGAAATGAGACTTGAACAAGTGTTGTCTGCAGACGCAAACAATGCTCTTCTGAATCGCCTTAAGGCCTGGCTTTGTTGCTGTTGACTTTTCCCTTTAAGAGTATATACTAAAATGTTCTAAAGTTTCTAACACGACTTAACATAAGCCTACCCTTTTTATCTAGTTTTCTATAACTTTCTTTTTCCTATAATTTCCCCCTTTATTACACCTTGCCTTCCGTACCTGTTGCCTTGTATTTCTTCAAAGATTTCCTTCCCCGCTTGCCTATATATTGAAGATGGTTTTTTTTCAATTTGGATCGCATCCAAAATGTCTAATTGGAAAGCTAGTGAAGAAGAGTTTTCGACATGAGACTGGTCCAGGACGACAGTAGACTTGAGAATAAGAACAAAGGTAACTGAAGAAGGCCTAGTGGCCAATACGAGGCAGCTCCTATCTATACCAACCCAATCCCACTCATATAAATGTTCAACCCGCGCTTGAAACAATCGAGGGACCCCACCACGTTACGCGGTAATTGGTTCCACATATCAACAACCCTGTTACCGAACCAGTATTTACCCAAGTCTTTCCTAAGTCTAAACTTGTCCAATTTATACCCATTGTTTCGTGTTCTGTCTTGAGTTGATACTTTAAATACCCTATTAATATCCCCTTTATGTCCATTCATCCTCTTGTAAGCTTCTATCATGTCACCCCTAACTCTTCGTCTTTCCAGTAAATGCAATTTAAGCTTTATTAATCTTTCTTCATATGAAAGACTTCTAATTTCGGGAATTAACTCTCATCCTACGCTGGACACGTTCCTTGGAATTTACATCCATTCTATTGTACGGCGACCAAAACTGGACTGCATGATCTAAATGGGGCCTAACCAGAGAAAGATATAGCTAAAGAACTACACCAGGTGTCTTGTTACTAATGCTTAGATTAATAAATCCCAGTGTCCTATTCGTTTTATTACGAACATTCATGCATTGCTAGTTTGGTTTTAAATTCTTACTAATCATAACTCTCGGATCCTTTTCGCAATCTGACTTCGCGGTCTTGACACCTTCTAGCTCTTATCTTGTAACTCTATCATTACCTAGTCTCAAACCCGTCCATTTATTAGCATTAAACTGCATCTACCAGTCTTTTGACCATTTTAAAACCCTATTTAGATCAACTTGAAGTGATAGTCTTTCGTGTTGATTTCCCTACTGATTTTTGTATAGTCTGCAAATTTGCAGATGTTGCTACTCAAACCTGAATCTAAATCATTTATATATATTATAAACAACAGAGGTCCCAGGACAGAGCCCTGAGGTACTCCATTAAATTTATCCCACTGACTTAACCCCATTTATACTGCTTCCTTTGAAATAGCCATGCCCTAATCAAATCTTATACAGCTCCCCCAATACCCTGAGCTTCTATTTTTTTAACTAGTCTTTTATGTGGCACTGTATTAAATGCTTTGCTAAAGTAAAGGTACAAATCACAATCCTTACCACTATCAACTGCCTCAACTATGCTGGAATAAAAAGTTAGCAAATTTGTTAAATATGAACAGCCATTTGTAAAACCATGTTGCAACTCGTTTATTAATTTCTTTTTAAAGATGAAGAATTGTATTTACAATTATTGATTCGAGTAACTGTCCCACAATAGAAGTTAGGCTAATTGGCCGATAGTTTGACGCAAGTGATATATCTCCTTTCTTAAAAGTTGGTACCATATTAGCTACCTTCCATGAATCTGGCACTCTGCCTAACTTTATTGATTTATTAAATATGGTAGACAGTGGCTCGGAAAGCGCCTCTTTGCATTCTTTAAGCACCCTGGCAAACACTTCATCCGGCCCTGGGGATTTGTTTGGTTTTAGTTTTACTAATTGTTTAATTACATCCTCCCTGGTAACTGCTAAACTAGTCGACCTGTCCTCATCCCCACCCAGAGACTTGTTCAGCTGAAGGCATATTGTTAAGTTCTTCTTTAGTAAATACAGATATAAAATATTTGTTAAATACTATTCTTGTCATTATCCGTTATTTGACCTGTCTCGGTTTTTAATGGACCTATCCTTTCCCTAGTCTTAGTTCGATATAACTGAAAAAACCCTTTAGGATTTGACTTTGCTTGCTCTGCTATGCGAACTTCAGTTTTTTTTTTTTGCTTTCCTAATATCTTTTTTATAACATTTTTAACTAGTTATACGAATTCCTGTTCTAAACTGACTTCCCCATTCTTAATCCTTTTGTGCAAAGCTCTTTTTACCTATAAGGTTCTTTAAATTCTTTGTTATCCACTTTGGGTCTTTAGTATTCGATTTATTAAATTTGTATGGTATACTACGTTACTGTGCTTTTAGAATATTTTTAGTTATATATTTTATCTACATCGAAATCCCCTTTTACGTCGCCTATCGCTAGGTTCATGTCTCGCTCAAAGACCGGCCCATACCCAAGACTTTCCAATCTATTTGACCCAAAAAATTTCTTAGGCTATTAAAATCAACTTTTCGAAAATCAGGCACTGTAACAAAATGTTCTCCTACAGATCTCTTCCGTTCTATGCTAAATCTGATTTCTTTGTGATCACTGTTCCCTAGCTCACAACCTATTTCGATGTCATTAATTTGTTTCGCTGTTGGTTAACACAATCTAAAATATTATTTTCCCGCGTTGGTTCCTCAATGTGTTGTGTAAGAAAGCAATCGTCAATTAATTCTAAAATCTTCTGCTTCACCATTCCCTGTTTTGTTAAACCAATTTATTCCACTAAAATTAGTCGCCCATGACATACTGTTAAAGATGCTTTTGATATTTCATCCCATAGATGCTTTGCTTCCATTGTCTAAATTTGGTGGCCTATATATCTCTTATTATATTATTTGCTTTTTCATTTAATTCTATCCAAATAGTTTGTGGCTCGGTTTTGATTCCCTCTTTGAGACTACATTTCTAATTGTCCCTAACATGTATGGCTACTCCCTCTCCTCGTCTAATATATCGATCTGTGTGAAATGGTTTAAATCCATTTATTTGATATTCGGCTAATAGTTATCTATTTTCTACATTGATCCACGTTTCGGTAAGTGCAATTTTTTTTTTTTTTTTGTGCAGACAAGAGCATTTAATTCGTTAATTTTTTCTTGGACGTCTAGTGTTAGTGTAATATACTGTAAGTGAATTGTTATTTTGAGGCCCTTTTCTTTCCCTGATCATTTCGCCAATGTCTTTCTCCCACACTTTTATTACCTTCTTCCTCCAAATTCCCGTACCACTATCTACTAACAGTTTAAACCCAAACACCTCTAACCACTGGTTCCAACGAGCTCGCAACAACCCCAGCCCTCCATAGATGCACCCCATCACGAGCATACATTTCATTTCTTCCATTCAAGTGTTCCCATTTGTCTATGAAAGATATTGCATTTGATTTGAAATCCTTCCAGCCGGCAATTGACAAAGTGCCCTCGACATCCATTCATTTCCCACTCCCTTTCTTGGAAGAATGCCACATATGATCGGGATTCCTCCCTTGCTCCTAATTCAATGGCTATCCTGAATCTGTTAGTTCCTCACTCCTAACTTGTCCAACATCATTACCCCCTGCATTTTTTATACAATAAAATTTATTAATTTTTTATATACATATATACATTATTTTATATACATATATTTTTATATATTTTTATTATATACAATAATCGGATACAAATCATGTTTGTAAATCATATTATTTAAATCATAAATCATATGTTTATAAAAATACTGAATTAAAAAAACATTTTATAATTTACATATAATTTGTAATTATGACAAGCTCTGGCGTCGTCTTGACTGTCCTCCTTGTCTGTTTCAGTTTCAGTCGTCGTCTGAGAAATCGACAAACTTTGTCGTCGTCTTAAACTTCTTCTCTCCCGTCTAAATGGTGTTTGTCAGGTTCATTCATCTGAGCCACAATATATGAATACACGGTAGAGGTATTTTCAAAGGGTGGCTGGGAATTAGCAAAGTTCCCACTTGACATGGGCATATTTGTAGATTGAGAAGCATACTTCAGGGTATACTCCTTGAACCCCACCCTTGGAATGGAGATTTTCGTTCGGCGGGGAATATTTGCAGATTTGATCAGATCTCTTATGATTTCCCGATATTAGGTATGAATGCTGGGTCTCTTGTAATAAGCAAGTTCATTCTCATTCACCCGCCGTCGCTTGAATAATGTGACGTTGTTCTCAAAACTGTAATTCTGTAGGCGTAGACCTTGGTTGTCCAGTAGGGCAATCACCCGCCGCAGATCGAAAAGATTGTGAATCTTTACGAAGATGACACTTGTGTCAAAATTCCCTAGGCCATCTAAGACGAAGCTGGCTGTTTGTTTCGGTTTTCAGTCGTCGTCTGAGAAATCGACAAACTTTGTCGTAGTCTTAAACTTCTTTCTCGTCTAAATGGTGTTTGTGTCGGATTCATTCTCCTTAGCCACAATATACGAATACAGTAGTGGTATTTTCAAAGGGTGGCTTGGAATTAGCCAATGCCAAGTGAATTGTCTAGGACGGACCGAAACGTCGTCGTCCCTTCACCTTCTAGTGTGGTCTGGTCGACATACTCTAGCCACGTTGACTCGTCGCCTGCACACATGAAAGAACTGAGATCCTCTCCGTGAGGAAAAGCCAAGAAGATGGAACATGTTGCAGCCGTTCCAGACTACAGGCACATCACCCTCGGCTACTTCATACTAGACGGGTAAGGAGTTGGGACAGTGTTAATAAATGAGTAGTGAAGAAGAGTTAGAATTGGTCAGTGGGAAATTTGTCAAAGATCAACAGATTATCCTCCAAACTAGGCTGGTTCTCTTAAGCTTGTAGTGAAAGAAGCCACGTTAGGTTCTAGTATTTTTGTTCTTGCTTTTAAATGGTGATATATATGCACTAAAATAAAGGACTGCAATGGGTTTTAACTCGGGGTCCCTAGACACGTACTGTCAGTTGAACCATGACTAAAATACCTATTGTATACTTTAAGTTTGAAAGGTACCAACATTAGTGACTGTATAAATTTATCGGTAAAACTATGTATATTTGTTTTAAAGAAAATCTGAATTTGCATATATATATATATTATATATATATAGCAGGTTGAATATTAAATAACATTCCTATTTCGTAATTTCACAGATGGCGGGGTAAATGAGCTTGACCAGACAGATGTTGTATACATAATTCGTTAACTAATTGAAAAGTTTATGGTAAGTACAACAACCTCTCATTAAATTGCTCTAAATGCAAACTAAACCGCCATAACAAAGGAAAGATGTAATGGTTTCTTAAATGTTCGATTAATCCTCGTCCATTTCGTACCACTTAATGTCTCGGTCAAAAATTTAGCTTCATTGCATGTATTAACCCCATTAAAAAGTTAAGAATATAAGAATGAGCAATTGCAGATAGCATATTGGCCCATACGAGACGGCTCTTGTTTATATCCATCCAGTCTCAAACATATGTGTAACCTACGCTTGAAACAATAGATGTACCCCACTTATGTTATGCGGTAATTGCTTCCGCACAATTTCTACCATGTTACCGAACCAGTATCTGATTACTCAGAAATCACAATAGCGTGATGCATCAAATGAACAAATCCATAAGGCCCGTGATGAGGGTTCGAACCTTGTTCCTGTTGAAGCTGTGGGATCCTTGTGAGGGCTGGTGCACTAAAAATGACTTTTTTTTCTTTTTTACCCTGTCGTGGCGCAGTCGAATAAGATGCGTCTGAGATCATCCCAGTCGTAGGTTCGAACCCTACTGAGGGCCTTTTTTTTTCCTATAGATTTATTCATAAATTTATTTATTCTTCAATTTTCTAGAATGTAATTTAAGCTTTGTCATTCTTTAAATGATTTATATATATAATTACTATTTGTGCACTGTATCCATATTAACGTGTTTTCTTATCCTCAGTTAAGTACACCGAAGCTCGACGTCTTAAAAGGCATGGGAAGTTTGGATAAGAATGTCGTATGTAAAGGTTCAAAAGTCGCCGGAGCGGTTTGATCTGAGAAAGGAGCTAGTTGCCCTCCTGAACAAGAGGTCTACACTTTAAGAAAGATTTAACCCCCACGTCCTTATTTAAGTGATGCTGGGTAGATAAGGAACTTTGCTATTTCAAGACGCCCAAGGTTCTCTCACAACATAAAGCAATCATAAAAAACGTGAAACTCTGCAGACATATCCCGCCGAACCAATATCGGTGTCCCAAGGGTGAACTTTAAGGAGTATTTCTCAAAGAATGCTGTGGAATCTAATAACATGTCAACAGCCTGAATAATACCCAACAACCTTTGGTAAAACTATTACCCTGTATTCCTATATTGAGGCTACAATGAATAAATAAAATCTAGACAACTGAAAAGACGACAAAGTTTGTAGATTCCTCCGAGGAAAAATGAAAAGATTAAAACGAACGGACAAACAGAATCTAGACGACCAAGACAAAGCTTCTCATAATAAGAAATTATATGTAAATTATAATTTGTTCTTAAATTAACGAGTAATGGGTAGTTCGATGACCATTACTAAAACTGAATTTGTCTCCCTTTAGTATTTTTATAAACATGAATGTTATACAAATTGTATCTTATCATTAATAAATTGTATATATACCAGAAATCTTATTTTCCAATTAGGTGCAAAAAATGTTTAAACAAAAATATCACAAAGATAGTAAAGAGTGACTTTCCTTTTAATAATACATATTCATTTATAACTGGATCATTTTACACTTAAAATAGGAAATTTCCCAATTATAACAATTAACTATTTAAAACTAATAATAATCCGCCATGATTTTTAGCTTTTAATCCTAACTACAAACTTATCAAATATAGGCATTTTTAAATATTATTCAGATTAAAATTAAATATTATTCAGGTTAAAATAATGCAATAATATTAAACTTTATGAATTAAAGTTTAATATTATTGCAATACCTGGGACGTCACCGCATGGCTAGAGTAAACTATTTTAAGCCCTCTTGAGTGAGAATCTCGCACATCTTGTCTTCTTTAATTCTTGTACTAAAATCTTAGTTCTCACATTATTGGCAGCGTGCGTGTGGGACCATAATGGTTTGGACGGCCAAGATAATTTGGCCATCCAAACGAACCTAACGGGTTGAACGGCCGAGAGAACTTATCCCGCGACCTGAGGATTCCCGAATGAGTTGACAATAAACCCATTTAAAAAAATATTATAAGACGTAGAGAGATTAATTTTAAAAGTTTAGGGATGACGTAAGTACAATTTCTCTGATCATGGAAGCCCATATATGATTACATCTTAAGTTTTAAGCCGCTTAGTGGGCGGCTGAGTGTGATGTCCTCTGTCCTTTTCTAGACTTGTGCTCCTGCTGCTGTCCTCTCCAATTCTGCTGGGCATCTTTTCCTTTTCCTTCTGTTTCGTTTTTCTCCCCCCTTTTCTCCTATCTGCTTGCAGTTTCCTGCCGACCTTTTGCTCGTTCTGGTTCTTCCCTTGGACTTATTCTGTTTTGACGCCCGGGTGCTGGAGGAAGCATACTCTTGCACCCGTAGAACTGCAGTACCCGACGTCGAGAGCGAGGGGAACCTTTTATTGTCAAAACCCCTTTCGTCACTGAACCCGATCTCGACAGACTGTCGGTTTCTTAAGGTGGCAATTGTGGGGCGTATACTCACGACGCACCCCTAGGAGGCCTTGGCAAGATCGGCGATAGCTTCTTGTTGGGTGTCCTGCCTCTAATTGTGGCTCCATGATGGGTGTGGGGGCATATTCGTGAATGAATTCTTCTTTTCGTAATGATAACTCCTGTTTCGCCTGCTTCTGGTTTACCTTCTCAAGCTCGTGGGGTGGGCGACCAAGCCCCCCGAGTCGGTCCGTATTGGAAGACCAGGCTCTGTAGCCTCCGCTGCATTGGGCCCCGACCTTGCTCCTCCTTTGGCCTGTCTGACTCCTTACCCTGGCTCCCCTCCCTCCTATGTGGTTGGGTCGAGCCCCAAGCCCCCAGTGGTGACTACCTCGTCCCCTGGCGCGGCTCCTTCTCTAGTTGTCTTTTAACCCCTCTCTCTGGGGGTTCTCACCGCTGTCCTCGTCACGGCCGCCCTTGCTCGATTCCTTCCAGTTCTGCTACCTATCAAGCCTTGTTTGGTCCCGCTTCGTGGGCCAAATATTTTGATCTCCTCCCTCTTGATTCTGCGCCTCCTGACGATTTCTCCCTCCATCGATATCTTGTTGATTCCGTGGATGCCTCCATTACTTTCAACCCCTCTCGTCTCGGTACAAGTGTCGTTGCTGCTCCTTCTCAGGATGCTGCTTCCCGCTTGGCTGCCTTATCCTGCCTTGGCGAGACCCCTGTTCGGGTCTCGAAAAACGCTCAGTTGAATGCCAGTGTTGGCACTATGTTGCGACCGGTGTTCGGGACCTGCGCGACTGCCACGACGATATTCGACATATCCTTGCTGCCCAGGGCCATTCTATTCTCCAGGTGGACACGTTTACTCGTCCCCCTCGTGGTAGTCGCCGTCAACCCCTCCGGGTTGTGAAGATTACCTTTGATGGTAGGACCCTTCCACCCTCTGTCATTCTTGCTGGTGCCAGGTGCTCTGTCCAGGAGTACATTCCTTCTCCTCGGCTCTGCAACAAGTGCTGGAGGTTTGGGCATGGTGCCCTCCGCTGCTCCGGGACTGTCTCTCTCTGTCCTTTGTGTGGTGGCGAAGGTCACTCTTAAGTCGGAGTGCACTTCTCCCCAGGCTCGTTGCCTCAACTGCGGTGAGGCCCATCCTGCCTTCTCCCGTGCGTGTGTCCATTACAAGCTTGAGGCAGCCGTCCTCAACTTGAAGCACCGGGAGCGTTTATCTTTTCCTGAGGCGAGACGCCAGGTTCGCCGGCTCCCGCCTTATGCTAATATCTCTTATGCTCGCGTGTTGCCCTCTTCCTCTCCTCGTCCTTCCCGCCTTCCTCAGACTCACAACCGTTTCCGGGCCTTGGCCCCTGATGCGCCCACTGCCCCCTCCTCTGTTCCTTTGGGTTCTCTCCCAAAGGATCCTCCTCCTGGTCCTCTGTCTGGGGTTCCCTTCCTTCTACCCGGTCTGTCGTGTCTCCTGTGTCTTCTTCCTCGTCTCCCTCCGTTCCTCCTTCCCATCCTTCCCCTCCGTCTCTTGACTCTCCCTGCCGCCTGTCGGTGCGGGCTGATGTCCATCGCTCTCCAAACGGCCGTCATGTGTGCTCTCGTTCAGCTTCTCCTGTTGAGACGCTAGAATCCGTTGCCCAGTGCGTGGTTGCTGGAACACCCGTCTCTTTACGTCAGAAGCGTAAACCTGACTCCTCTCCTTCCTCCTCCCCGGCGGGTAAGAAGGTTTCGCTTTCTTCCTTGGCCCCTACTTCTGCCTCTCTCGCTCCTTCCCCTTCCATTTCGGTGGTTGCGCCCCCTGTTCCTGCTATGCAGGTTTCTTTAGCCCCCGCTTCCCTCTCAGTTGCTGCCCTTGCTGAGGTACGCTCCCCTCTTTCTACCCCTCCTCTTCCTGCTGCTGTCCTTGCCTGCTCCTCTCCGTTGTCTCCTCCTCTTCCTCCTCCTCCTCCGGACCCTGCCCGCCCACCTCTGATCTGTTCTCCCGTTTCCTTCCCTCCGTCTTTGCTCAGTTTACCCATGCCCCCTAACCCTGACTTTGCTGACCCTGATCCCGACCCAGATATTCTTTAACGTGCCCTGTTGCTCTTTCGCCTTTGTTTCTTCCTTGTTCTCTGTTTTTGTCCTTTCTCTTCTGGTCGTTGTCCATTCTTCAATGGAACGTTCGAGGGTATTACGCTAATTTCCTCGAACTCCAACTTCTGATTTCGTGGTTTTCGCCCCTTTGTGTCTGTCTCCAGGAGCCGATGCTTGGTGCTCGTCCTGGTCGTTTTCGTGGCTATTCCTTTCTCTCCCCTCCCAGCCATTGCTGAGGCTTCTAATTCTTCTGCTCTCTTGATTCGTGCCGATGTTCCCTTTGTTCCTTTGCTTTTTCCTTCGCCTCTCCATTGTTCTGCTGCTCGTATCTTTGTGGGGAAATGGTACACGATTTGTTCCATTTATCTCCCCCCGAGTGTCCCGCTCTCCCTGATTTGAAACACCTCCTAGACTCCTTGCCGGAGCCTGTGCTCCTGCTGGGTGACTTCAATTGTCGTCATTCTCTTTGGGGTGACGTTCTGACGAATACCCGGGGTCGCCTCCTTGAGCCGTTTCTCCTCTCTTCTTCCCTGTCTCTTCTGAATTCTGGTGAGCCCACTCATTTGGACTCTCGGACTCGCACCCTTTCTTGTCTTGATCTTTCTCTCTGCTCTTCTTCTCTTTACTTAGATTTCACGTGGCAGGTTCTTGATGACCTCCATGGAAGTGATCATTTCCCCATCCTTGTTTCCTTTTTCTCGTTTCGCCCTTCCCTCTCTTTCCCTAGGTGGCAGTTTGCTAAGGCAGACTGGACCCTATTTACCCTCAGTGCTGCTCTCTCTGACCTCTCCCTTCTGCCTCTCTCTCGCGCTCTCCTCCTTTTTCATGACACTGTCTTCAACGCTGCCCTCCGCTCTATTCCTCGCTCTTCCTCTCGGGGTCCACGGAAGTGCGTTCCCTGGTGGAATGCAGACTGTGCTCGGGCTGTCCGCTGTAAGCGTACAGCCTGGAAGAGGCACCGCCGTAGGCAGACGACCGATTCTTTTCTTTTCTTTCGGAAAGCGAGTGCGGTGGCCCGTAGGGCCATCCGTACGGCTAAACGTGAATGTTGGGCATCTTATGTCTCAACAATTACGTCCGAAACCCCTCTGGCCCAGATCTGGAAGCGTATCCGATAGATAGCGGGTAAGTTCGTTCCCGATGTTTCACCGGTCCTTCACCTCCATGATACTCTTGTGGCGGACCCGTTGCAGGTCGCTTCCGAACTGGGTTCCCACTTTTCTTCTGGTAGCTCTGGTCTTCATCTTCCCCAATCTTTCCTTCTTCGTAAACCTGTCCTTGAGTCTCGTCCTTTAGATTTCTGCACTCATCTTCAGCTTCCCTATAATGATCCCTTCTCTCTCTCTGAACTTCGTTCTGCCCTGGCCCTCTGAGGTTCTACGGCGGTGGGCTCCGATGGTATTCATTATGAGATGCTTCGCCATCTCCCTCCGAGCACGTCTCAGTATTTACTGAGTCTGTATAATCGGATCTGGGAGTTGTCGTCAGTCCCTGAGGACTGGCTCGATGCCGTTGTCCTCCCTGTATTACATTACATATATTACATTTTCAAAGACTTTAGTTTACAAATACACAACTGAATAGAACTTACGCATCTCCGATTTTATATCTACATTTTATTGAGTTGGATGGGGTGAGGTGGCATTAATAGGGTATTAATTTCATCAACACAAGACAGAACACGAAACAATGGGTATTGAATAGAAGTGTTTGTAGAAAGCCTATTGGTCCATATTTCTTGATGCTTCTATATTGGAGCGGAGTCTTGAGGTGGGTAGAATATAGTTGTGCATTAATTAGCTGTTGATTGCCGGTGTTGACTTCTTGATGTGTAGTGCCTCGCATACGTCAAGCCGCCTGCTATCGCTGTATCTATCGATGATTTCTGTGTTGTTTACTAGGATTTCTCTGGCGATGGTTTGGTTGTGGGAAGAGATTATATGTTCCTTAATGGAGCCCTGTTGCTTATGCATCGTTAAACGCCTAGAAAGAGATGTTGTTGTCTTGCCTATATACTGGGTTTTTTGGAGCTTACAGTCCCCAAGAGGGCATTTGAAGGCATAGACGACGTTAGTCTCTTTTAAAGCGTTCTGTTTTGTCTGGAGAGTTACCAGTAACTAGAGTAACTCTCCAGACACAAAACAGAACGCGTATGTTTATATGCATATGTCCGTGTAGAGAATTTTATTGCGATTCCAATGATACCACAATTAGCGATGTAGGACAACTGTAGGCTTCGCACCCTTTAGGAGAGTGGAAACATTTTGTTGCTGTTTGCATCTGAAACTCGTTGAGAGCGAGTGATCTGAATAGTTTTTTATTTGGTGTTGATATTCCTTATGCTTTGGGGGCATTTTATAGGTATGTTCTTATAGACAATTTTATTGCGAACACAGTGATACCAAATTTAAATACGTGTGCCTTCAATTATTGGCAGGACAGTCAAAAGAGTGTACACTTTTTCGGTCTTACCGCGAAGGCGCCCGAAACGCAGAAAGCACATAGGGTATGATTTTTTTCAGAACGCCGATAGTGCGAAAGTGTTATAAATCTAATCTTATCCAATTTATACTCATTGTTTCGTGTTGTCTTGTGTTGATACTTTTAATACTATTATTAATATCCCCCTACGTTTTGCAGTAAGAGGGTCCACAAATCGACAGTCCTGTTACCGAATCTGTATTTACCCAGAACATTCCCATATTTATAGTTATCCAGTTTATATTCATTGTTTTGAGTTTTATTATGCGTTGATACTTTTAATACCCTATTAATATCCCTCTTTGTTCATATGAACATTCCTATGTTCATATGAATGTCCATTCATATGAACATAGGAATGAAGGTAAAAGCAGATGGCCTATTAGCAGATGGCCTATTAGCAGATGGCATCGCTGTCGAAGAAGTTCCTATTTATATCCACCCAACCCCATTCACATATATATAAAAACCTACGCTTGAAACAATCAAGAGATCCTTCAACTGTTATGCTATGCGGTAATTTGCCCTTCGAATTGTGTACACTGTTACCAAACCAACATTTACCCAGGCTATTTCTAAATTTAAACTTTTCAAATTCATACCCATTTGTTCATGTTTTGCCTTGTGTTGATCGAATTGTGACTGGTCCAAGACGGACCGGAACTTCGTCGTTCCATCACTTTTTAGTGTGAGGTTCAGTCAACATATTTCAACCAAGTTTTTGTGACTCCTCGTCTGTGTGTGTTGAGACTTTTAATACCATATTAATAACCCCTTTGCTATGTCCATTAGCCTACTTGTAAATCCCTATCATGTCAACCCTAATTCTTCGCCTTATCCGGGGTTGGCTGGTGGAAGAGACTAGCCACTGTGGTGCTTAATGAGGAGAGTGACCAGCGGGTCACACGAGGGTCCTGCCTAGGGCTCGCAACCCTAGTATCAATCATGGAGTCGCCTAAACAGCGAGGCTGATCGCTACCTGTCAGCTACAGGCTGGATTGTGTTTGAAGGCCTCCAGGACGAAGCACCCAGTGGGACTGTGATTTGGCTGGCCTGTGGCCAGGGTAGATTCGTGGTAGTCATAGTGGATTTATCGTGGGCCAAGGAAGAAGGAACCAGGGCTACCCAGAGTGAGCACCGCCGAGTATCCAGTGTCTTCGGAGGAAGACTGAACTGTACATATTTTGTGTAGTTATAATCCCCGTGTGTGACTGTATATATATATATATATATATATATATATATATATATATATATATATATATATATATATATATATATATATATATATATATATATATATATATATATATATTAGTATATTTTGGTAGCAGTCTTTCCTGTAGACATATATTATTTAATATGACCGAAAAAGTAAGATTAATAATTCTAACATGAATTTTCTCAATCTTTCGTACATTTCTTTTCACTGTTGGAGGTAAATCAAAAATCAATTCTCCAAAATTCATTTTTATTTCTAGTCTGACGCGACACGAGCGCGTTTCGTAAAACTTATTACATTTTCAAAGACTTTAGTTCACAAATACACAACTGAATAGAACTTACGCATCTCCGATTTTATATCTACATTTGAGTGAGGTGGAAGGGGTGATGTGGCATTAACACAAGACAGAACAAGAGGTGGCATTAATAGGGTATTATTTTCATCAACACAAGACAGAACAAGAGGTGGTATTAATAGGGTATTAATTTCATCAACACAAGACAGAACACGAAACAATGGATATTGAATAGAAGTGTTTGTAGAAAGCCTATTGGTCCATATTTCTTGATGCTTCTATATTGGAGCGGAGTCTTGAGGTGGGTAGAATATAGTTGTGCAATAATTGGGTGTTGATTGCTGGTGTTGACTTCTTGATGTGTAGTGCCTCGCAAACGTCAAGCCGCCTGCTATCGCTGTATCTATCGATGATTTCTGTGTTGTTTACTAGGATTTCTCTGGCGATGGTTTGGTTGTGGGAAGAGATTATATGTTCCTTAATGGAGCCCTGTTGCTTATGCATCGTTAAACGCCTAGAAAGAGATATTGTTGTCTTGCCTATATACTGGGTTTTTGTAGCTTACAGTCCCCAAGAGGGCATTTGAAGGCATAGACGATGTTAGTTTCTTTTAAAGCGTTCTGTTTTGTGTCTGGAGAGTTTCTCATGAGTAGGCTGGCCCTTTTTCTGGTTTTATAGTAAATCTTCAGTTGTATCCTCTGATTTTTGTCTGTAGGGATAACGTTTCTATTAACAATATCTTTCAGGACCCTTTCCTCCGTTTTATGAGCTGTGGAAAAGAAATTCCTGTAAAATAGTCTAATAAGGGGTATAGGTGTTGTGTTAGTTGTCTCTTCAGAGGTTGCATGGCTTTTCACTTTCCTTCTTATGTCTTCGACGAAACCATTGGAGAAGCCGTTATTGACTAGAACCTGCCTTACCCTACAGAGTTCTTCGTCGACTTGCTTCCATTCTGAGCTGTGGCTGAGAGCACGGTCGACATATGCGTTAACAACACTCCTCTTGTACCTGTCTGGGCAGTCGCTGTTGGCATTTAGGCACATTCCTATGTTCGTTTCCTTAGTGTAGAATGCAGTGTGGAAACCTCCGCCCTTTTCCATGACTGTTACATCTAGAAAGGGCAGCTTCCCATCCTTTTCCATCTCGTAAGTGAAACGCAGCACGGAACTCTGCTCAAATGCCTCCTTCAGCTCCTGCAGATGTCTGACATCAGGTACCTGTGTAAAAATGTCGTCAACATACCTGCAGTATATGGCCGGTTTCAAGTTCATGTTGACTAAGACTTTTTGCTCGATGGTACCCATGTAGAAGTTTGCAAACAGGACACCTAGGGGAGAACCCATGGCGACCCCATCTACTTGCTTATACATGTGCCCATCCGGGCTCAAGAAGGGTGCCTCTTTAGTACAAGCTTGGAGTAGTTTCCTCAGAATATTTTCTGGTATGTCAAGAGGAGTACAGGCTGGATCACGATACACTCTGTCGGCTATCATTCCGATTGTCTCGTCCACAGGTACGTTGGTAAACAGCGATTCTACGTCCAACGAGGCTCTTATCCCTGTGGCCCGTGTGCCCCGCAGTAAGTCAACAAATTCCTTTGGAGACTTCAGGCTGAAGGCGCAAGGAACATAAGGAGTCAGCAGGCCGTTGAGTCGCTTCGCCAGTCTGTACGTGGGTGTGGGTATCTGGCTAATGATTGGCCGAAGTGGGTTTCCAGGCTTGTGTGTCTTGACATTTCCATACGCATATCCAGGTTTATATTCCCCAATGATCTTTGGCAGGTGGAGTCCGGATTTCTTGGCGTTCACAGTTTCGATCAGTTTGTTGACCTTTGCTTTTAATTCGGGTGTAGTGTCCTTCGTTACCCTTTGGAACTTAGTTTGGTCAGAGAGTATGATGTTCATTTTCGCCAGATATTCGTCTTTTTTAAGAATGACATATATTGGCGACTTGTCACCTCTCCTGACAACTATCTCCTTGTTCTCACAAAGGCTTTTAGCTGCCGCTTTAAGCTCGGGGGACAGTATGGTGCTTCTGTAATTGCCTCGATTCTTTCCTCCTTCCGCAATAAGTTCTGCTTGTAAGGTATCTTTGGTAGTGACCTTCTTTTGTGTCTCGAGGTCGAATATGTCGTCCAACAGAATTTCCAACTCCACTTTCCGGGCCATCTCACTCGGTCTGGACATAACGTGACAGTTTATGCCCAGATTTAGGAGAGTGACTTGGTCCTCAGTGAGGTTAATTCCTGCAAGATTCAGGAAGCCATCTCTTGGTCGTGGAATTGCCATAGGTCCTCCATATAACGTTGTTAGTTTCTTGATAATCCTTGTTTCAGTGCTGAGGTGATGTCAGTCTGTGAGGATGTCGAGGTGTTGATCAATGCGGGTATGGAGACTTTCGTCGATGTTGCTATTTCTCCATTCGTTTGTAGCAAGAAGTAGTTGCGTTTTGTTGTCTTTGATTTCATTTTCCGCCTTGTATATCTGATCACGAATCAGATCCTGGCGAAATTTTATCGTGAAGGCTTGATTCCTTGCTGCTGGGTCGTGCGTTTTAATATTAGTATATTTTGGTAGCAGTCTTTCCTGTAGACATATATTATTAAATATGACCGAAAAAGTAGGATTAATAATTCTAACACAAATTTTCTCGATCTTTCGTACATTCCTTTTCACTGTTGGTGGTAAATCAAAAATCAATTCTCCAAAATTCATTTTTATTTCTAGTCTGACGCGACACTTGAGCGCGTTTCGTAAAACTTATTACATTTTCAAAGACTTTAGTTTACTCATACACAACTGAATAGAACTTACACATCTCCGATTTGTTTATATCTACATTTGAGTGAGGTGGATGGGGTGGAGTGGTATTAATAGGGTATTAAATTCATCAACACAAGACAGAACACGAAACAATGGGTCTTGAATGGAAGTGATTGTAGAAAGCCTATTGGTCCATATTTCTTGATGCTTCTATATTGGAGCGGAGTCTTGAGTTGGGTAGAATATAGTTGTGCATTAATTGGCTGTTGATTGCTGGTGTTGACTTTTTAATGTGTAGTGCCTCGCAAACGTCAAGCCGTCTGCTATCGCTGTATCTATCGATGATTTCTGTGTTGTTTACTAGGATTTCTCTGGCGATGGTTTGGTTGTGGGTTCTCCCCTAGGTGTCCTGTTTGCAAACTTCTACATGGGTACCATCGAGCAAAAAGTCTTAGTCGACATGAACTTGAAACCGGCCATATACTGCAGGTATGTTGACGACATTTTTACACAGGTACCTGATGTCAGACATCTGCAGGAGCTGAAGGAGGCGTTTGAGCAGAGTTCCGTGCTGCGTTTCACTTACGAGAAGGAAAAGGATGGGAAGCTGCCCTTTCTAGATGTATATATATATATATATATATATATATATATATATATATATATATATATATATATATATATATATATTTATATATATATATATATATATATATATGTATATATATATAATATATATAATATATATAATATATATATAATATATAATATATATATATATATATATATATATATATATATATATATATATATATATATATATATATATATAAATTTAAATATTTGTATCCCTCCTCCTTTAGTTTTAGTTGCGTTACAGAACACACCCCTTGAAAGCCTCTACTAACTTGGGGCCGGATTCCCAATACTCTACTACCATCAGAGAAGAACCCAGTTGCGACCCAGTAGGGCCGTAACAGGCTCCATCAAGTGACCATGGGTTAAGCGAGTATGGCCAATATGCAACCTAGCCAGAGCTGTTTCCCACCACCGGTTATGGTGGAAGGAGGATGGCCACGAGGAAGCACAACATTTAAGAGTACGTACTTTGTTACCAGTAACAGACAACCAAGAAGCCTGCCAATGGGTAAGGACTGAGGAATGGATAACCGGGTAAAAGTCGGAATACGGAATACCTTTACGAGAGATGGGACAAGAGCAGACAGCTTCCTTGGCGGCAGCATTCGCATGCTCATTTAAAGATACACCAACATGGCTGGGAACCCAACAAAACTCAACCGACTTAAATTTACTGTGAACAAGAAACAGCCAATGCTGGATCTCGACAACTACTGAATGAACCGGATTAAAGGACCCGAGAGCCATGAGGGCACTACGAGAGTCAACAACACCTACAAAGGAAGACTGACAACGAGAAAGCAGGAGACGAAGAGCATAGAGAATAGCATAAATCTCCGCTGTAAAGATGCTAGTCTCCGGAGGTAAGCGACACATATAGGTGCGATCAGGAAAAACAACAGAGTAGCCAACACCGTCCGCAGACTTAGACCCATCGGTGAAGACAGAAACGGAGCGGGAGTGAGAAGAAAAGTGCTCAAGGAAAAGGCGTTGTAGAACCGTAGGAGGGGTAAAAGCTTTAGTGATACGGGTCAAGGATGTACAAAATCGCGGAAGAGAGACTCTCCACGGGGGCAAAGAAGGAACAACACGAGGAGAAACATTAGAAATACGAACGGAAAGAGAGTCCTGTAGGCGAGATAACCGGACAGAAAGAGGAAGGTGGTGAAGAGGAACAGGAACTGCAGGAGGGGTAAAAGTTAAAGCACGACAGAGGCGAGAGGAAGAATGTTGTAAAGACTGCGCAAGATAGTGAAGGCAGTAGCGATCACGACGGTCTTGGAGAGACAGGAAGCCAGTGTCAACATACAAGCTAAGGACGGGAGTCGAACGAAAGGCACCAGAACTGAGGTGCAACCCAGTATGGTGCAAAGCATCAAGACGGCGAAGAGTAGAAGGAGAAGCAGACGAGTAAGCAGGGCAACCATAATCGAGCTTAGACAGGACGAGAGAGGAATGTAAAGCAAGGAGAGTGCGCCTATCTGCCCCCCAAGAAGTATGGGACAAGACCCGAAGGAGGGTAAGGGCCTTAGAGCACGCAACACGGAGGTAAGAGATATGGGGAGACCAAGACAAACGAGTGTCAAGGAATAAGCCCAAAAGCTTCGCGGAATCTTTGTACTCAAGGGGATGGCCATAAAGTGACAAAGAGGGACGGAGAACGACCCGTTTCGGCGTAAAAGTCATGGCACAAGTCTTAGAAGCAGAGAACTTGAAGCCATGATCGGTGGCCCAAGACGACACGGCATCAATTGCAAAATGAAGCCGGCGCTGAAGGAGAGGCGAATCATCACCCTGACAGCAAAGGGTAAAATCATCGACATAGAGAGCAGAGAAGACACCTGAAGGAAGAGAGGAAAGAAGACCATTGAGAGCAACCAGAAAAAGAGTAGTGCTCAGAACACTACCCTGGGGCACACCTTCGTATTGCTGAAAAGAGGCAGAGAGAGCGGTACCAAAGCGCACCCGAAAGGAACGACGAGAGAGGAAGCTGCGGAGAAAGAGAGGGAGACGACCACGAAGGCCAAAAGAATGAAGTTGAGATAGAATATGATATCACCAAGTGGTGTCGTAAGCCTTTTCCAGGTAAAAAAGGACGGCAACAACGGAGGTCTTCGCACCAAAAGCAGTACGAATATAGACCTCCAAGTTCACCAGGACATCTGTTGTGCTGCGGCACTTGCGGAAACCAAATTGAGAAGGGGAGTGGAGGTGATGGTGTTCCAGGAACCACATCAGACGAACGTTAACCATACGTTCAAAGAGTTTGCAGACACAACTTGTGAGGGCAATAGGGCGAAAGTTCTTAGGGGAAATACCCAGAGTCCCCGGTTTGCGAACAGGGAGGACAACGGCATCGAGCCAGTCCTCAGGGATTGACGACGACTCCCAGATCATATAATACAGACTCAATAAATACTGAGACGTGCACGGAAGGAGATGGCGAAGCATCTCATAATGAATACCATCGGAGCCCGCCGCCGTAGAACCGCAGAGGGCCAGGATAGAACGAAGTTCAGAGAGAGAGAAGGGATCATTATAGGGAAGCTGAAGGCGATTGCAGAAATCTAAAGGACGAGACTCAAGGACAGGTTTACGAAGAAGGAAAGATTGGGGAAGATGAAGACCAGAGCTAACAGAAGAAAAGTGGGAACCCAGTACGCAAGCGACCTGCAATGGGTCCGCCACAAGAGTATCATGGAGGTGAAGGACTGGTGAAACATCGGGAACGAACTTACCCGCTATCTTGAGGATACGCTTCCAGATCTGGGCCAAAGGAATTTCGGACGTAATTGTTGAGACATAAGATGCCCAACATTCACGTTTAGCCATACGGATGGCCCTACGGGCCACCGCACTCGCTTTCCGAAAGAAAAGAAAAGAATCGGTCGTCTGCCTACGGCGGTGCCTCTTCCAGGCTGCACGCTTACAGCGGACAGCCCGCGCACAGTCCGCATTCCACCAGGGAACGCACTTCCGTGGACCCCGAGAGGAAGAGCGAGGAATAGAGCAGAGGGCAGCGTTGAAGACAGTGTCATGAAAAAGGAGGAGAGCGCGAGAGAGAGGCAGAAGGGAGAGGTCAGAGAGAGCAGCACTGAGGGTAAATAGGGTCCAGTCCGCCTTAGCAAACTGCCACCTAGGGAAAGAGAGGGAAGGGCAAAAAGAGAAAAAGGAAACAAGGATGGGGAAATGATCACTTCCATGGAGGTCATCAAGAACCTGCCACGTGAAATCTAAGTAAAGAGAAGAAGAGCAAAGAGAAAGATCAAGACAAGAAAGGGTGCGAATCCGAGAGTCCAAATGAGTGGGCTCACCAGAATTGAGAAGAGACAGGGAAGAAGAGAGGAGAAACGGCTCAAGAAGGCGAACCCGGTATTCGTCAGAACGTTACCCCAAAGAGAATGACGACAATTGAAGTCACCCAGCAGGAGCACAGGCTCCGGCAAGGAGTCTAGGAGGTGTTTCAAATCAGGAAGAGAAAGCGGGACACTCTGGGGGAGATAAATGGAACAAACTGTGTACCATTTCCCCACAAAGATACGAGCAGCAGAACAATGGAGAGGCGAAGGAAAAAGTAAAGGAACAAAGGGAACATCAGCACGAATCAAGAGAGCAGACGAATTAGAAGCCCCAGCAACGGCTGGGGGGGGGGGGAGAAAGGAATAGTCACGAAAACGACCAGGACGAGCTCCAAGCATCGGCTCCTGGAGACAGACACAAAGGGGCGAAAACCGCGAAATCAGAAGTTGGAGTTCGAGGAAATTGGCGTAATAACCTCGAACGTTCCATTGAAGAATGGACAACGACGAGAAGATAAAGGACAAAAACAGAGAACAAGGAAGAAACAAAGGCGAAAGAGCAACAGAGCACGTTAAAGAATATCAGGGTCGGGATCAGGGTCAGCAAAGTCAGGGTTAGGGGGCATGGGTAAACTGAGCAAAGACGGAGGGAAGGCAACGGGAGAACAGATCAGAGGTGGGCGGGCGGGGTCCGGAGGAAGAGGAGAAGACAACGGAGAGGAGCAGTCAAGGACAGCAGCAGGAAGAGGGGGAGTAGAAAGAGGGGAGCGCACTTCAGCAAGAGCAGCAACCGAAAGGGAAGCAGGGGCCAAAGAAACCTCCATAGCTGGAACAGGGGGCGCAATCACTGAAATGGGAGGGGAAGGAGCAACAGAGCCAGAAGTAGGAGCTGAGGAAGAAAGTGAAGCCTTCTTACCCGCCGGGGAGGAGGAAGGAGAAGAGCCAGGCTTACGCTTCTGACTTAAAGAGACCGGTGTCCCAGCAACTACGTACCGGGCAACGGATTCCAGTGTCTCAACAGGAGAAGCTGAACGAGAGCACACACGACAGCCGTTAGGAGAGCGATGGACATCCGCCTGCACCGACAGGATGCAGGGAGAGCCGATAGATGGAGGAAGAGGATGAGAAGGAGGATCGGAGGGAGACGAGGAAGAAGACACAGGAGACATGACAGACCGGGTAAAAAGAAGGGGAACCCCAGACAGAGGACCAGGAGGGTGACCCCTCGGGACAGAACGCAAAGGAACAGAGGAGGGGGCAGTGGGCGTATCAGGGTCCAAGGCCCGGAAACGGTTGTGAGTCTGTGGAAGGAGGGAAGGACGAGGAGAGGAAGAGCGCAACACGTGAGCATAAGAGACGTTAGTATAAGGCGGGAGCAGGCGAACCTGGCGCCTCGCCTCAGGAAAAGATAAGCGCTCCCGGTGTTTCAGGTTGAGGACGGCTGCCTCGAGCTTGTAATGGACACAGGCATGGGAGAAGGTAGGATGGGCCTCACCGCAGTTGAGGCAGCGAGCTTGGGGAGAAGAGCACTCCGACTTAGAGTGACCTTCACCCCCACACAAAGGACAGAGAGAGACAGTCCCAGAGCAGCGGAGGGCACCATGCCCAAACCTCCAGCACTTGTTGCAGAGCCGAGGAGAAGGAATATACTCCTGGACAGAGCACCTAGCACCAGCAAGAATGACAGAGGATGGAAGGGTCCTACCATCAATGGTGATCTTCACAACGCGAAGGGGTTGACGGCGACGACCACGAGGGGGACGAGTAAACGAGTCAACTTGGAGGACAGAATGGCCTTGGGCATCAAGGATATGCCGAATATCATCGTGGCAATCCTGCAGATTCCGAACACCAGTTGCAACATGGGGTGGGAGGAGAATAGTGCTAACAGTGGCATTCATCCGAACGTTCTTGGAGACCCGAACAGGGATCTCGCCAAGGCAAGATAAGGCAGCCAAGCGGGACGCTGCATCATGAGAAGGAGCAGCAACGACACGTGTACCAAGACGAGTGGGGTTGAAAGTAACAGACGCATCCACGGAATCTACAAGATGCCGATGGAGGGAGAAATCGCCAGGAGGCGCAGAATCAAGAGGGAGGAAATCAAAGTATTTGGCCCATGAAGCAGGACCAAACAAGGCCTGATACGCGTCAGCATGGAAGGAATCGAGCGAGTGTGGCTGGGGCGCGAACAGCGTTGAGAAACCCCAGAGAGAGAGGGGTCAAAAGGCGCAGTAGTCACAACGAGAGACTTAGCCGCATCAGGGGACGAAGTGGTAACCACTGGGGGCTGGAGGCACGACCCAACCACAGAGGAGGGAGGGGAGCTGGGGGAAGAAGTCAGGACGGTCAAAGGAGGAGCAAGGTCGGGGCCCAACGCAGCGGGAGCTACAGAGCCTGGTCTTCCAGTACAGGCTGACTCAGGGGCTTGGTCGCCCACCCCACGAGCCTGAGAGGGTACAACGGAAACATTCATCGACATAGAGACGAAGAGAAAGAAATTCATCCACGAATGTGCCCCCATACCCACCATGGAGCCACAATTAGAGGCAGGACACCCAACAGGAAGCTATCGCCGATCATGCCGGGGCCCCCTAGGGGTACCGTCGTGAGTATACGCCCCACAGACGCCACCTTAAGAACTGTCAGTCCGTCGAGATCGGGTTCAGCGACGAAAGGGGGATTGACAATAAAAGGTTCCCCTCGCTCGAGACGTCGTGTACAACAGTTCTACGGGTGCAAGAGTATGCCTCCCCAAGCACCCGGGCGTCAAAATAGAAGAAGTCCAAAGAAATAATCCAAAACAAGCAAAAGGTCGGCGGGAAACGACAAGTAAGTAAGTAATTATCAAAAGAAGGCACCAAACCGGGAAGGCTATGTAGCACCATCAAATACGCAAAATAATCAGAGGGCGCTAAATATCACCAAGGATGCCAATACGAGAACAAAAACGCATAAGGCGAACGATATCAAAAGTATCCGAGTCACCAAGAATTCTATCGAGGGACAGGTGACCGCGAGGGGCGGTCGGAAAGCAAGACACACGCTCGTCCTGGAAGTCAGGACATTCAAGAAGGACATGCACGACCGTAAGAGGGACAATGCAACTAGGACAATAAGGAGCAGGGCGGCGCTCCATCAAGTGACCATGGGTTAAGCGAGTATGGCCAATACGCAACCTCGCTAGAGCTGTTTCCCACCGCCGGTTACGGTGGAAGGAGGACGGCCACGAGGAAACACAACATTTAAGAGTACGTAGCTTGTTACCAGTAACAGACAACCAAGAAGCCTGCCAACGGGTAAGGACTGAGGAATGGATAACCGGGTAAAAGTCGGAATACGGAATGCCTTTACGAGAGATGGGACAAGAGCGGACAGCTTCCTTAGCGGCAGCATCCGCACGCTCATTTAAAGACACGCCAATATGGCTGGGAACCCAACAAAACTCAACCGACTTAAATTTACTGTGAACGAGAAACAGCCAATGCTGGATCTCGACAACTACCGGATGAACTGGATTAAAGCACCCGAGAGCCATGAGGGCACTACGAGAGTCAACAACAACCACAAAGGAAGACTGACAACGAGAAAGCAGGAGACGAAGAGCATAGAGAATAGCATAAAGTTCCGCTGTAAAGATGCTAGTCTCCGGAGGCAAGCGACACATATAAGTGCGATCAGGAAAAACAACAGAGTAGCCAACACCGTCCGCTGACTTAGACCCATCGGTGAAGACAGAAACGGAGCGGGAGTGAGAAGAAAAGTGCTCGAGGAAAAGGCGTTTTAGAACTGTAGGAGGGGTAAAAGCTTTAGTGATACGAGTCAAGGATGTACAAAACCGCGGAAGAGGGACCCTCCACGGGGGCAAAGAAGGAACAACACGAGGAGAAACATCAGAAATACGAACGGAAAGAGAATCCTGCAGGCGAGATAACCGGACAGAAAGAGGGAGGTGGTGAAGAGGAACAGGAACCGCAGGAGGGGTAAAAGTTAAAGCACGACAGAGACGAGAGGAAGGATGTTGCAAGGACCGCGCAAGATAGCGAAGACAGTAGCGATCACGGCGGTCCTGGAGAGACAGGAAGCCAGTGTCAACATACAAGCTAAGGACGGGAGTCGAACGAAAGGCACCAGAACTGAGGCGCAACCCAGTATGGTGCAAAGCATCAAGACGGCGAAGAGTAGAAGGAGAAGCAGACGAGTAAGCAGGGCAACCATAATCGAGCTTAGACAGGACGAGAGAGGAATGTAAAGCAAGGAGAGTGCGCCTATCTGCCCCCCAAGAAGTATGGGACAAGACCCGAAGGAGGGTAAGGGACTTAGAGCACTCAACACGGAGGTAAGAGATATGGGGAGACCAAGACAAACGAGTGTCAAGGAATAACCCCAAAAGCTTCGCGGAATCTTTGTATTCAAGGGGATGACCATAAAGTGACAAAGAGGGACGAAGAACAACCCGTTTCCGCGTAAAAGTCATGGCACAAGTCTTAGAAGTAGAGAACTTGAAGCCATGACCTGTGGCCCAAGACGACACGGCATCAATCGCAAGTTGAAGCCGGCGTTGAAGGAGAGGCGAATCATCACTCTGACAACAAAGTGTAAGATCATCGACATAGAGAGCGGAGAAGACACCAGAAGGAAGAGAGGAAAGAAGACCATTGAGGGCAACCAGAAAAAGAGTAGTGCTCAGAACACTACCCTGGGGCACACCTTCGTATTGCTGAAAAGAGGGAGAGAGAGCGGTACCAAGGCGCACCCGAAAGGAACGACGAGAGAGGAAGCTGCGGAGAAAGAGAGGGAGATGACCACGAAGGCCAAAAGAATGAAGTTGAGATAGGATATGATAACGCCAAGTGGTGTCGTAAGCCTTTTCTAGGTCAAAAAGGACGGCAACAACGGAGGTCTTCGCAGCAAAAGCAGTACGTATATAGACCTCCAAGTTCACCAGGACATCTGTCGTGCTGCGGCACTTGCGGAAACCAAATTGAGAAGGGGAGAGGAGGTGATGGTGTTCCAGGAACCACATCAGACGAACGTTAACCATACGTTCAAAGAGTTTGCAGACACAACTTGTGAGAGCAATAGGGCGAAAGTCCTTAGGGGAAGTACCCAGAGACCCCGGTTTGCGAACAGGGAGGACAACGGCATCGAGCCAGTCCTCAGGGACTGACGACGACTCCCAGATCCGATTATACAGACTCAGTAAATACTGAGACGTGCTCGGAGGGAGATGGCGAAGCATCTCATAATGAATACCATCGGAGCCCGCCGCCGTAGAACCGCAGAGGGCCAGGGCAGAACGAAGTTCAGAGAGAGAGAAGGGATCATTATAGGGAAGCTGAAGATGAGTGCAGAAATCTAAAGGACGAGACTCAAGGACAGGTTTACGAAGAAGGAAAGATTGGGGAAGATGAAGACCAGAGCTAACAGAAGAAAAGTGGGAACCCAGTTCGGAAGCGACCTGCAACGGGTCCGCCACAAGAGTATCATGGAGGTGAAGGACCGGTGAAACATCGGGAACGAACTTACCCGCTATCTTGCGGATACGCTTCCAGATCTGGGCCAGAGGGGTTTCGGACGTAATTGTCGAGACATAAGATGCCCAACATTCACGTTTAGCCGTACGGATGGCCCTACGGGCCACCGCACTCGCTTTCCGAAAGAAAAGAAAAGAATCGGTCGTCTGCCTACGGCGGTGCTTCTTCCAGGCTGCACGCTTACAGCGGACAGCCCGAGCACAGTCCGCATTCCACCAGGGAACGCACTTCCGTGGACCCCGAGAGGAAGAGCGAGGAATAGAGCGAAGGGCAGCGTCGAAGACAGTGTCATGAAAAAGGAGGAGAGCGCGAGAGAGGGGCAGAAGGGAGAGGTCAGAGAGAGTAGCACTGAGGGAAAATAGGGTCCAGTCCGCCTTAGCAAACTGCCACCTAGGGAAAGAGAGGGAAGGGCGAAAAGAGAAAAAGGAAACAAGGATGGGGAAATGATCACTTCCATGGAGGTCATCAAGAACCTGCCATGTGAAATCTAAGTAAAGAGAAGAAGAGCAGAGAGAAAGATCAAGACAAGAAAGGGTACGAGTTCGAGAGTCCAAATGAGTGGGCTCACCAGAATTCAGAAGAGACAGGGAAGAAGAGAGGAGAAACGGCTCAAGGAGGCGACCCCGGGTATTCGTCAGAACGTCACCCCAAAGAGAATGACGACAATTGAAGTCACCCAGCAGGAGCACAGGCTCCGGCAAGGAGTCTAGGAGGTGTTTCAAATCAGGAAGAGAGAGCGGAACACTCGGGGGGAGATAAATGGAACAAACTGTGTACCATTTCCCCACAAAGATACGAGCAGCAGAACAATGGAGAGGCGAAGGAAAAAGTAAAGGAACAAAGGGAACATCAGCCCGAATCAAGAGAGCAGAAGAATTAGAAGCCCCAGCAATGGCTGGGGGGGGGGGAGAGAAAGGAATAGCCACGAAAACGACCAGGACGAGCACCAAGCATCGGCTCCTGGAGACAGACACAAAGGGGCGAAAACCGCGAAACCAGAAGTTGGAGTTCGAGGAAATTGGCGTAATAACCTCGAACGTTCCATTGAAGAATGGACAACGACGAGAAGAGAAAGGACAAAAACAGAGAACAAGGAAGAAACAAAGGCGAAAGACCAACAGAGCACGTTAAAGAATAGCAGGGTCGGGATCAGGGTCAGCAAAGTCAGGGTTAGGGGGCATGGGTAAACTGAGCAAAGACGGAGGGAAGGAAACGGGAGAACAGATCAGAGGTGGGCGGGCAGGGTCCGGAGGAGGAGGAGGAGGAGGAGACAACGGAGAGGAGCAGTCAAGGACAGCAGCAGGAAGAGGGGGAGTAGAAAGAGAGGAGCGCACCCCAGCAAGAGCAGCAACCGAAAGGGAAGCAGGGGCCAAAGAAACCTCCATAGCGGGAACAGGGGGCGCAAGCACTGAAACGGGAGTGGAAGGAGCAACAGAGCCAGGAGGAGGAGCTGAGGAAGAAAGCGAAGCCTTCTTACCCGCCGGGGAAGAGGAAGGAGAGGAGCCAGGCTTACGCTTCTGACTTAAAGAGACCGGTGTCCCAGCAACTACGTACCGGGCAACGGATTCCAGTGTCTCAACAGGAGAAGCCGAACGAGAGCACACACGACGGCCGTTAGGAGAGCGATGGACATCCGCCCGCACCGACAGGCGGCGGGGAGAGCCGATAGATGGAGGAAGAGGATGGGAAGGAGGATCGGAGGGGGACGAGGAAGGAGACACAGAAGACACGACAGACCGGGAAGAAGGAAGGGGAACCCCAGACAGAGGACCAGGAGGAGGATCCTTCGGGAGAGAACCCAAAGGGACAGAGGAGGGGGCAGTGGGCGCATCAGGGTCCAAGGCCTGGAAACGGTTGTGAGTCTGAGGAAGGCGGGAAGGACGAGGAGAGGAAGAGCGCAACACGCGAGCATAAGAGATATTAGCATAAGGCGGGAGCCGGCGAACCTGGCGCCTCGCCTCAGGAAAAGATAAACGCTCCCGGTGCTTCAAGTTGAGGACGGCTGCCTCAAGCTTGTAATGGACACACGCACGGGAGAAGGTAGGATGGGCCTCACCGCAGTTGAGGCAACGAGCCTGGGGAGAAGCGCACTCCGACTTAGAGTGACCTTCGCCACCACACAAAGGACAGAGAGAGACAGTCCCGGAGCAGCGGAGGGCACCATGCCCAAACCTCCAGCACTTGTTGCAGAGCCGAGGAGAAGGAATGTACTCCTGGACAGAGCACCTGGCACCAGCAAGAATGACAGAGGGTGGAAGGGTCCTACCATCAAAGGTAATCTTCACAACCCGGAGGGGCTGACGGCGACTACCACGAGGGGGACGAGTAAACGTGTCCACCTGGAGAATAGAATGGCCCTGGGCAGCGAGGATATGTCGAATATCGTCGTGGCAGTCGCGTAGGTCCCGAACACCGGTCGCAACATGGGGCGGGAGCAAAATAGCGCCAACACTGGCATTCAACTGAACGTTCTTCGAGACCCGAACGGGGGTCTCGCCAAGGCAGGATAAGGCAGCCAAGCGGGAAGCAGCATCCTGAGAAGGAGCAGCAACGACACGCGTACCGAGACGAGTGGGGTTAAAAGTAATGGAGGCATCCACGGAATCAATGAGATGTCGATGAAGGGAGAAATCGTCAGGAGGCGCAGAATCAAGAGGGAGGAGATCAAAATATTTGGCCCACGAAGCGGGACCAAACAAAGCTTGATAGGTAGCAGAACTGGAAGGAATCGAGCGAGGGCGGCCGTGACGAGAACGGCGGTGAGAACCCCCAGAGAGAGAGGGGTTAAAAGGCGCAGTAGTTACAACTAGAGAAGGAGCCGCGCCAGGGGACGAGGTAGTCACCACTGGGGGCATGGGGCTCGACCCAACCACAGACGAGGGAGGGGAGCCAGGGGAAGGAGTCAGAGAGGCCAAAGGAGGAGCAAGGTCGGGGCCCAATGCAGCGGAGGCTATAGAGCCCGGTCTTCCAATACGGACCGACTCGGGGGCTTGGTCGCCCACCCCACGAGCCTGAAAAGGTAAGCCAGAAGCAGCCGAAACAGGGGTTATCATCTTGACGAAATTACGAATTCACTCACGAATGTGCCCCCACACCCACCATGGAGCCACAATTAGAGGCAGGACACCCAACAAGAAGCTATCGCCGATCTTGTCGGGGCCTCCTAGGGGTGCGTCGTGAGTATACGCCCCACAAACGCCACCTTAAGAAACCGACAGTCCGTCGAGATCGGGTTCAGTGACGAAGTGGGGATTGACAATAAAAGGTTCCCCTCGCTCTCGACGTCGGGTACTGCAGTTCTACGGGTGCAAGAGTATGCCTCCTCAAGCACCCGGGCGTCAAAGTAGAAGAAGTCCAAGGGAAGAACCAGAACGAGCAAAAGGTCGGCAGGAAACGGCAAGCAGATAGGAGAAGAGGGGGGAGAAAAACGAAACAGAAGGAAAAGGAAAAGATGCCCAGCAGAATTGGAGAGGACGGCAGCAGGAGCACAAGGCTAGAAAAGGACAGAGGACTGTCCCAAGGAGCATCACACTCCGGCAGCCGCCCACTAAGCCCCCAGACGGCGACAACGAGCTGAGCGGGGAGGGGGCGGGAAACGACAAGCAGATAGGAGAAGAGGGGGGAGAAAAACGAAACATAATGAAAAGGAAAAGCGATCGGGCACAATTAGAGAAGACAGCAGCAGGAGTGCAAGACCGTTAAAGGACAGAGGACTGTCCCACGGAGCATCACACTCCGGCAGCCGACCACGAAGCCCCCTCACGACGCAAAAGGGCCGGATGGGGAGGGGGTTGATTGGGAGAAGGCTTCTACAACAACGAACTGTAAAAGCATTTTCAATAGGAACATTATTGAATCTGTTTCTACACCCAAATTTTATCTTTGGGTAAATACCGGTTAAGAAACAATGTTGTTAATATGTGGAACTGATTACCGGGTTATTTAATAGATGGGGGATTATCTGATAGTTTAAAGCGTAGTCTAGACACATATGAGTTTGGGTGAATACGAATTAGAACTGCCACAGAAGGCCAATAGCCTTCTGCTGTTTCTTAATTCTTATATGTAGTTTATGACAACCCAGCATGACATGATTATACCTGTTCTCTCATGTCAGTGAGACGGAATTAGATGTCTTAAAGGGAGATTGACGAACAAAAACCTCTTTGCCGCTTCCTTTGTTTACAAAATTTATTGATATAACATCGTTGAGATCTTGAGTCCTTTTGTAATGATCTGGAGTTCACGAGCGATTTGACCTGGGTTCGTATCCTGGCCAAGGAAGATTGACTAGACACAAATCCTTAACTGTAGAGTCTGTTCGCCCAGCAGTGATTGGATACATCGTTCTTAAACGATTTAGCGGGTCGTATTCCAGGAAAAACTCAGATTAGGGACCTGCCCGAAACGCTATTGGTGCTAGTGGTTTTACAATAATGTAAGAACTCTTCCACATATATATAAATAAAATAAAATAAATAGTATACATCGGGCAAAACATGCTTAGATGTAGATGTAATTTTTTGCAATTGGGATAAATTTCAGTAAAAAGTATCTTGCAAGTTATTGGGCGAAATATATAATAGTGGATGAATAAATACAAAGAATGAACAGTGAAAATATTAATTAACCGGAAAATAAAGAAGATAAACCTACTTTCCCAAACAGCGTGGACTGTAATCAGAGATGAAATTGCAAAGCAGCGCAGAGTAATTGGAAGACATATATGTAGAGAGAGGCATGAAGATAACTAGATGGTGATGTTGAGAGGTGGACAAGATGATGGTGTTGAGAGGTGGACAAGATGGTGGTGGTGAGAGGTGGACAAGATGGTGGTGGTGGTGAGAGGTGGACAAGATGATGGTGTTGAGAGGTGGACAAGATGGTGGTGGTGAGAGGTGGTCAAGATGGTGATGGTGTTGAGAGGTGGACAAGAAGTTGATGGTGAGCCAGGCATGATGGCAGTGGTGGGAAAGGCAAACAAAAACATTGCATAAAACAACACCACCCAAGCGACCTCCAAGAATGATCGATGAGCTGAAAGATGCGTTATTGGCCTCCTGGGAGATGTCGAACGCTCCGCTATGTGATATTAAACTACTGAAG
Organism: Procambarus clarkii; assembly: GCF_040958095.1. Taxonomy (NCBI): domain Eukaryota; kingdom Metazoa; phylum Arthropoda; class Malacostraca; order Decapoda; family Cambaridae; genus Procambarus; species Procambarus clarkii. Next base: position 29,949,728 of record NC_091175.1, read on the forward strand.
TGCGAAGTCTCGAGATATAGAGTCCAGGAAGTTTCCTGGGAAAGAAGGCGCTGGGACACCTTGCTAAAATCGTACCTATTTTAAACTCTTAAGAAACAGATGAAGTTAGACAGTTTGGGAATCTGAAAGACTAGTTAGAGTTAAGCTTTGTGTTTGTCTCTGACCATTATCTGTCTTTGGATCTAGACTTTTTTAATGTATCTTAGTGTTGGAAAGCGAGAAAATCTATTTATTAGATGCTTTGATGAAAATCTTGAGCATTATGAACTTTTCGAGGAATAATTTCTGTCTTATAGCCTTGCCTTAATTATATTTAATGTTTGTCTTCTGATACCTTCAACAACTTCATTTCTAAATTCTTTATTAAATTCAAGTTGAATAATATTTATCTACTTTCCACTGCTTTAAATACTCGAGTTCATTGAAGGCGTATTTGTAAGACAAACGCTATCAAGAGAATATATAATGCGTGTCATTTTTTAAATTCTGTATTTCAATATTATTATGAATTGAGTTTCTTCTATTAATGCTGAAGTTCGAAATACACACTGAAGATTAACCTTAAAATTTTTAAATACAGGTCGTCTCAAAAAGAAATATATATACTTTGATAACAGCTGATTCTCATATATGATCTCACCAATTTAAACAAATTATATATTTTCCAAGTCTTATATTTTAATTGCGGTATCGGCCCGGCCTCTCAAAAAAGTGACTTCAGAACCCTTAACGGACAAATAACAGTACTGTAAATTATAACGGCTCAGGAACAATACTATATAAGATAGTGATTAGAGGGGAAAAGACCGACCCAAAGTAATAGGAAACTTGCAGTTACGGAAAACAAGAACCTGATAGCAAACTTTATCAAAGGCTTTTGTGGTATCTTAGGCAACGAGAAAAGTATCACAGCTGCCATCACAGACCGACGGAAAGCTAAGGAAAAAGGAATAGGTGTGTTGGGAGGACTTCATATTTTTGTATTTTGATGTTCAGTAATCGCGTAAATCTACATATTGTATCATAACTATCAGATTAGTTTTAAGGAAGGTGTGGGGGTTAGGGGGGAATTCATATATTCGTCTGATCTCATGCTTGTAACTCATCAAAAGGTTCTGCTTAAGAAATACATACTTAAAACTTAAGTAAGTAAGTAAGTAATTATCAAAAGAAGGCACCAAACCGGGAAGGCTATGTAGCACCATCAAATACGCAAAATAATCAGAGGGCGCTAAATATCACCAAGGATGCCAATACGAGAACAAAAACGCATAAGGCGAACGATATCAAAAGTATCCGAGTCACCAAGAATTCTATCGAGGGACAGGTGACCGCGAGGGGCGGTCGGAAAGCAAGACACACGCTCGTCCTGGAAGTCAGGACATTCAAGAAGGACATGCACGACCGTAAGAGGGACAATGCAACTAGGACAATAAGGAGCAGGGCGGCGCTCCATCAAGTGACCATGGGTTAAGCGAGTATGGCCAATAGCCTATTACGCAACCTCGCCAGAGCTGTTTCCCACCGCCGGTTACGGTGGACGGAGGACGACCACGAGGAAACACAACATTTAAGAGTACGTAGCTTGTTACCAGTAACAGACAACCAAGAAGCCTGCCAACGGGTAAGGACTGAGGAATGGATAACCGGGTAAAAGTCGGAATACGGAATGCCTTTACGAGAGATGGGACAAGAGCGGACAGCTTCCTTGGCGGCAGCATCCGCACGCTCATTTAAAGACACACCAATATGGCTGGGAACCCAACAAAACTCAACCGACTTAAATTTACTGTGAACGAGAAACAGCCAATGCTGGATCTCGACAACTACTGGATGAACCCGATTAAAGGACCCGAGAGCCATGAGGGCACTACGAGAGTCAACAACAACAACAAAGGAAGACTGACAACGAGAAAGCAGGAGACGAAGAGCATAGAGAATAGCATAAAATTCCGATGTAAAGATGCTAGTCTCCGGAGGCAAGCGACACATAAGTGCGATCAGGAAAAACAACAGAGTAGCCAACACCGTCCGCTGACTTAGACCCATCGGTGAAGACAGAAACGGAGCGGGAGTGAGAAGAAAAGTGCTCCAGGAAAAGGCGTTTTAGAACCGTAGGAGGGGTAAAAGCTTTAGTGATATGGGTCAAGGATGTACAAAACCGCAGAAGAGGGACCCTCCACGGGGGCAAAGAAGGAACAACACGAGGAGAAACATCAGAAATACGAACGGAAAGAGAATCCTGTAGGCGAGATAACAGGACAGAAAGAGGGAGGTGGTGAAGAGGAACAGGAACCGCAGGAGGGGTAAAAGTTAAAGCACGACAGATGCGAGAGGAAGGATGTTGCAAGGACCGCGCAAGATAGCGAAGACAGTAGCGATCACGGCGGTCCTGGAGAGACAGGAAGCCAGTGTCAACATACAAGCTAAGGACGGGAGTCGAACGAAAGGCACCAGAACTGAGGCGCAACCCAGTATGGTGCAAAGCATCAAGACGGCGAAGAGTAGAAGGAGAAGCAGACGAGTAAGCAGGGCAACCATAATCGAGCTTAGACAGGACGAGAGAGGGAATGTAAAGCAAGGAGAGTGCGCCTATCTGCCCCCCAAGAAGTATGGGACAAGACCCGAAGGAGGGTAAGGGCCTTAGAGCACGCAACACGGAGATAAGAGATATGGGGAGACCAAGACAAACGAGTGTCAAGGAATAACCCCAAAAGCTTCGCGGAATCTTTGTATTCAAGGGGATGACCATAAAGTGACAAAGAGGGATGAAGAACAACCCGTTTCCGAGTAAAAGTCATGGCACAAGTCTTAGAAGTAGAGAACTTGAAGCCATGATCTGTGGCCCAAGACGACACGGCATCAATTGCAAGTTGAAGCCGGCGTTGAAGGAGAGGCGAATCATCACGCTGACAACAAAGGGTAAGATCATCGACATAGAGAGCGGAGAAGACACCAGAAGGAAGAGAGGAAAGAAGACCATTGAGGGCAACCAGAAAAAGAGTAGTGCTCAGAACACTACCCTGGGGCACACCTTCGTATTGCTGAAAAGAGGGAGAGAGCGGTACCAAGGCGCACCCGAAAGGAACAACAAGAGAGGACGCTGCGGAGAGAGGGAGATGACCACGAAGGCCAAAAGAATGAAGTTGAGATAGGATATGATAACGCCAAGTGGTGTCGTAAGCCTTTTCCAGGTCAAAAAGGACGGCAACAACGGAGGTCTTCGCAGCAAAAGCAGTACGAATATAGACCTCCAAGTTCACCAGGACATCTGTCGTGCTGCGGCACTTGCGGAAACCAAATTGAGAAGGGGAGAGGAGGTGATGGTGTTCCAGGAACCACATCAGACGAACGTTAACCATACGTTCAAAGAGTTTGCAGACACAACTTGTGAGAGCAATAGGGTGAAAGTCCTTAGGGGAAGTACCCAGAGACCCCGGTTTGCGAACCGGGAGGACAACGGCATCGAGCCAGTCCTCAGGGACTGACGACGACTCCCAGATCCGATTATACAGACTCAGTAAATACTCGGAGGGAGATGGCGAAGCATCTCATAATGAATACCATCGGAGCCCGCCGCCATAGAACCGCAGAGGGCCAGGGCAGAACGAAGTTCTGAGAGAGAGAAGGGATCATTATAGGGAAGCTGAAGATGAGTGCAGAAATCTAAAGGAAGAGACTCAAGGACAGGTTTACGAAGAAGGAAAGATTGGGGAAGATGAAGACCAGAGCTAACAGAAGAAAAGTGGGAACCCAGTTCGGAAGCGACCTGCAACGGGTCCGCCACAAGAGTATCATGGAGGTGAAGGACCGGTGAAACATCGGGAACGAACTTACCCGCTATCTTGCGGATACGCTTCCAGATATGGGCCAGAGGGGTTTCAGACGTAATTGTTGAGACATAAGATGCCCAACATTCACGTTTAGCCGTACGGATGGCCCTATGGGCCACCGCACTCGCTTTCCGAAAGAAAAGAAAAGAATCGGTGGTCTGCCTGCGGCGGTGCCTCTTCTAGGCTGCACGCTTACAGCGGACAGCCCGAGCACAGTCCGCATTCCACAACAGGGAACGCACTTCCGTGGACCCCGAGAGGAAGAGCGAGGAATAGAGCGGAGGGCAGCGTTGAAGACAGTGTCATGAAAAAGGAGGAGAGCGCGAGAGAGAGAGGCAGAAGGGAGAGGTCAGAGAGAGCAGCACTGAGGGTAAATTGGGTCCAGTCTGCCTTAACAAACTGCCACCTAGGGAAAGAGAGGGAAGGGCGAAAAGAGAAAAAGGAAACAAGGATGGGGAAATGATCACTTCCATGGAGGTCATCAAGAACCTGCCACGTGAAATCTAAGTAAAGAGAAGAAGAGCAGAGAAAAAGATCAAGACAAGAAAGGGTGCGAGTCCGAGAGTCCAAATGAGTGGGCTCACCAGAATTGAGAAGAGACAGGGAAGAAGAGAGGAGAAACGGCTCAAGGAGGCGACCCCGGGTATTCGTCAGAACGTCACCACAAAGAGAATGACGACAATTGAAGTCACCCAGCAGGAGCACAGGCTCCGGCAAGGAGTCTAGGTGGTGTTTCAAATCAGGAAGAGAGAGCGGGACACTCGGGGGGAGATAAATGGAACAAACTGTGTACCATTTCCCCACAAAGACACGAGCAGCAGAACAATGGAGAGTGAAGGAAAAAGTAAAGGAACAAAGGGAACATCAGCACGAATCAAAAGAGCAGAAGAATTAGAAGCCCCAGCAACAGCTGGGGGGGGGGGGGGAAGAGAAAGGAATAGCCACGAAAACGACCAGGACGAACACCAAGCATCGGCTCCTGGAGACAGACACAAAGGGGCGAAAACCGCGAAATCAGAAGTTGGAGTTCGAGGAAATTAGCGTAATAACCTCGAACGTTCCATTGAAGAATGGACAACGACGAGAAGAGAAAGGACAAAAACAGAGAACAAGGAAGAAACCAAGGCGAAAGAGCAACAGAGCACGTTAAAGAATATCAGGGTCGGGATCAGGGTCAGCAAAGTCAGGGTTAGGGGGCATGGGTAAACTGAGCAAAGACGGAGGGAAGGAAACGGGAGAACAGATCAGATTGTCCGGAGGAGGAGTAGGAAGAGGAGGAGACAACGGAAAGGAGCAGGCAAGGACAGCAGCAGGAAGAGGAGGGGTAGAAAGAGGGGAGCGTACCTCAGCAAGGGCAGCAACTGAGAGGGAAGCGGGGGCTAAAGAAACCTCCATAGCAGGAACAGGGGGCGCAACCACCGAAATGGGAGGGGAAGGAGCGAGAGAGGCAGAAGTAGGGGCCGAGGAAGAAAGCGAAACCTTCTTACCCGCCGGGTAGGAGGAAGGAGAGGAGCCAGGTTTACGCTTCTGACGTAAAGAGACAGGTGTTCCAGCAACCACGTACTGGGCAACAGATTCTAGCGTCTCAACAGGAGAAGCTGAACGAGAGCACACATGACGGCCGTTACGAGAGCGATGGACATCAGCCCGCACCGACAGGCGGCGGGGAGAGTCAAGAGACGGAGGGGAAGGATGGGAAGGAGGAACGGAGGGAGACGAGGAAGAAGACACAGGAGACACGACAGACCGGGTACAAGGAAGGGGAACCCCAGACAGAGGACCAGGAAGAGGATCCTTCGAGAGAGAACCCAAAGGAACAGAGGAGGGGGCAGTGGGCGCATCAGGGTCCAAGGCCCGGAAACGGTTGTGAGTCTGAGGAAGGCGGGAAGGACGAGGAGAGAAAGAGCGCAACACGCGAGCATAAGAGATATTAGCATAAGGCGGGAGCCGGCGAACCTGGCGTCTCGCTTCAGGAAAAGATAAACGCTCCCGGTGCTTTCAAGTTGAGGACGACTGCCTCAAGCTTGTAATGGACACACTGCACGGGAGAAGGCATGGATGGGCCTCACCGCAGTTGAGGCAACGAGCCTGGGGAGAAGTGCACTCCGACTTAGAGTGACCTTCGCCACCACACAAAGGACAGAGAGAGACAGTCCCGGAGCAGCGGAGGGCACCATGCCTAAACCTCCAGCACTTGTTGCAGAGCCGAGAAGAAGGAATGTACTGCTGGACAGAGCACCTGGCACCAGCAAGAATGACAGAGGGTGGAAGGGTCCTACCATCAAAGGTAATCTTCACAACCCGGAGGTGTTGACGGCGACTACCACGAGGGGGACGAGTAAACGTGTCCACCTGGAGAATAGAATGGCCCTGGGCAGCAAAGATATGTCGAATATCGTCGTGGCAGTCGCGTAGGTCCCGAACACCGGTCGCAACTTAGGGCGGGAGCAAAATAGTGCCAACACTGGCATTCAACTGAGCGTTTTTCGAGACCCGAAAAGGGGTCTCGCCAAGGCAGGATAAGGCAGCCAAGCGGGAAGCAGCATCCTGAGAAGGAGCAGCAACGACACGTGTACCGAGACGAGTGGGGTTGAAAGTAATGGAGGCATCCACGGAATCAACGAGATGTCGATGGAGGGAGAAATCGTCAGGAGGCGCAGAATCAAGAGGGAGGAGATCAAAATATTTGGCCCACGAAGCGGGACCAAACAAGGCTTGATAGGTAGCAGAACTGGAAGGAATCGAGCGAGGGCGGCCGTGACGAGGACGGCGGTGAGAAGCCCCAGAGAGAGAGGGGTTAAAAGGCGCAGTAGTCACAACTAGAGAAGGAGCCGCGCCAGGGGACGAGGTAGTCACCACTGGGTGCTTGGGGCTCGACCCAACCACAGAGGAGGGAGGGGAGCCAGGGGAAGGAGTCAGAGAGGCCAAAGGAGGAGGAAGGTCGGGGCCCAATGCAGCGGAGGCTACAGAGCCCGGTCTTCCAATACGGACCGACTCGGGGGCTTGGTCGCCCACCCCACGAGCCTGAGAAGGTAAACCAGAAGCAGCCGAAACAGGGGTTATTACGAAAAGAAGAATTCATTCACGAATGTGCCCCCACACCCACCATGGAGCCACAATTAGAGGCAGGACACCCAACAAGAAGCTATCGCCGATCTTGCCGGGGCCTCCTAGGGGTGCGTCGCGAGTATACGCCCCACAAATACCACATTAAGAAACCGACAGTCCGTCGAGATCGGGTTCAGTGACGAAAGGGGGATTGACAATAAAAGGTTCTCCTCGCTCTCGACGTCGGGTACTGCAGTTCTACGGGTGCAAGAGTATGCCTCCTCCAGCACCTGGGCGTCAAAACAGAAGAAGTCCAAGGGAAGAACCAGAACGAGCAAAAGGTCGGCAGGAAACGGCAAGCAGATAGAAGAGGGGGTGAAAAACGAAACAGAAGGAAAAGGAAAAGATGCCCAGCAGAATCGGAGAGGACGGCAGCAGGAGCACAAGGCTAGAAAAGGACAGGACTGTCCCAAGGAGCATCACACTCCGACAGCCTCCCACTAAGCAGCTTAAAACTTAAGATGTAATCATATATGGGCTTCCATGATCAGAGAAATTGTACTTACGTCATCCCTAAACTTTAAAATTAATCTAGGTCTTATGTTTTATAACATTTTAATTGGGTTTATTGTCAACTCATTCGGGAATCCTCAGGTCGCGGGATAAGTTCTCTCGGCCGTTCAACCCGTTAGGTTCGTTTGGATGGCCAAATTATCTTGGCCGTCCAAACCATTATGGCCCCACACACACTCTGCCAATTATGTGAGAACTAAGATTTTAGTACTAGATTTAGAGAGAATTCAAGATGTGCGAGATTCTCACTCAAGAGGGCTTAAGAAAATAGTTTACTCTATCCTTGCGGTGATGTCACAGGCATTGCAATAATTTTAAACTTTAATTCATATTTTAACCTGAATAATATTCAAAATACCTATATTTGAGTATAAGTTTGTAGTTAGGCTTAAAAGCTAAAAATAATAGCGGTATATTATTAGAAGGTTTAAATAGTTAATTGTTATAATTGGGAAATTTCCTATTTTAAGTGTAAAATGATCCAGTTATAAATGAATATGTATTAGTAAAGAGTGGCTTTCCTTTTAATATCTGATATTTTTGTTTAAACATTTTTTGCACCCAATTTGAAAATAAGATTTCTGGTATATATACAATTTATTAATGATAAAAGATACAATTTGTATAACATTCATGTTTATAAAAATACTGAAGGGAGACAAATTCAGTTTTAGTAATGGTCATCGAACTACCCATTACTCGTTAATTTAATAACAAATTATAATTTACATAATATGTTATGAGAAGCTTTGTCTTGGTTTTCTAGATTCTGTTTGTCCGTTTGTTTTAATCTTCATTTTTCCTAGGAGGAATCTACAAACTTTGTTTTTTCAGTTGTCTAGATTTTATTTATTTATTGTAGCCTCAATATAGGAACACAGGGTAATAGTTTTATCCAAAGGTTGTTGGGTATTATTCAGGCTGTTGACATGTTATTAGATTCCACAGCATTCTTAGAGAAATACTCCTTGAAGTTCACCCTTGGGACACCGATATTGGTTCGGCAGGGTATGTCTGCAGAGTTTCACGTTTTTTATGATTGCTTTATGTTGCGAGAGAACCTGGGGCGTCTTGAAATAGCAAAGTTCCTTGGGCCGGATTTAGGAAGGTACTTACGAAGGTTTTTCCTCTTAGCTAAGAGCGTTTTCCGTCTTAGCGCCTTCGTGGCGGCTACGTCCGTATTCAATTAACTACCCTAAGTGGAAAAACCTTCGTAAGTTCATTCCGGGATTTAAGTGTGGTTTCGACCACTCGTAGCTTTACGTAAACTGGATACAAGTCATTTTTTCTCTACTACATAACACTGGGATCGATTTATGATATTGGAACATGACCAAAATATTATAGCTGGTGAATCTAGTGGAGAGGAGTCCTTCGTGTTAGTTATATATGCATTCTCTGCTTGAAACTTGAAGTAAATGCGTGTTTGATGATAGTAGAATTAGTTTTATAATAGCAAGATATTATACCAGTAGTTATTAAGTAAATAAACACTGGTGAACATGAAATATTAGAGAAGGTGATGAGCCCTGCCTGATGGGATCATTTACTATCACCCAATGCACCTGTTCACCTAGTAGTAAGGGTGTACCTTAGCTATACATACCCATTTCTAATATATTTAGTTTGGTTATATTTTGAAATTAAATCTGGGTGAGACAAAATAAAAATATGCTGCACAAATGATGTTAGGTAAGGAAAAGGGTAAAAATGTCACAAACTTTATTCATTGAATACTTAAAGCTATAATTATGACTATATAGATTATTAAAAAAGAGAGGGAAGTAGGGGTCCAAGACCTCTTCCTGTTATACAATTTGGCTGTGTGTAACCAAACTAGAAGTGCTCTACAAATCAAGGGACCCAGAATGTGGAATGACCTCCCGAATCATGTCAAAGGCTGTACCTCTCTCAACCAGTTTAAGAGTTAAACCAAGTACTGCCTAATTAACTCCATGTAACCTAACTTACCTCCTAAATGTCAACCCATGTCTTGCTATTTTTTAAACAACGCTGTTCACCAACATGTGCAATTGCCGATTTATGCTATATGTTAACCCCCCCCTTTTTGTATTTTTTATTCCTTCTTTCAACACAATTTATACCTAATCCCGATTACTATTAAGTTTTAGTCTAAGTGTTTTTTCCCCCACACCTTGCCCGAAATGCTATGAGTATATTAGTGGCTTTAGGTACTGTATGTACTAGCTCTGGCTATAAATCCAACATTATGTTTGTAAATCAACTGTATGTACTTTTCCTGAATAAAATGTATTTATTATTTATTTTTTAATCAGTAAGTATTAAAAGAAGGCACCAAGCTGGGAAGGCTATGTAGCACCATTGTGTGTAACAATAAACCAAATTTTTTTTAACAAATAATGCACCTGTATGGGAAAACAAATCCTGTCAGCTGTAAAAATATTGATGCAGTTATTTAAATGAAAAATATAATGAAAGAAATATTACTGGTTTATTTTTATCCTATCTTTTTGTACTGTACAGTATATCCAAGGAAGTGAAAAATTGAGACATAATGCACAATTTAATGAATGATTAGCATGGATTAGCAGTTCAAAAGAAATATGACTTGTATTACATATCAACATGAGATCTTAATGATCCATGGTCAACATGATTTAATAAGGATAATACAGTACTGTATTTGTAATAATACAAACTATAATTTAAAATCTTTATTAGATTTTTTTTATTAAGAAGATTAGGTATACACAGCAATGTGCTGCTTCCCTATTCTGTATAAAGGACCACACAGTGTAGATCAAAAACCAGATACAAGCTCACCCAACATCCTCACCTCACAGGATGGTCAGTCATACATGGAATTAGGAGAGAACAAAATACTTAATGCTGATCTATTAGCCTCCACTGGCAAAATCTGGGTGCAGCACAATTAAAGAATATCTTCCAATATTCCTGAGTGTATGAAGTAATTACAGAGCTCAAAATACCTCATACCATTTGGTATGAAGTCACTCATAACAGGACAATCACAGATATAGTGTTGTAGAGTATGTTCTCTCAAGTTGGACTGAAAACAGATGCTTTTTTTCCACCAAGAGGGCTATAAACCCATGGAACCGTCTACCCGCTGAAGCCGTAAATGCCAAATTCCAGCTAAAAAATATCATTAAGACAATTGGCGGGCCCTTTAACAAGCCGTCGGCTTTCTGTCCTCTTCGAGGTCACTAGATAGTTAGTGGCCCTTGGGTAAATTCAGTAAATATATACAATAATTGTCAGCGCATCTTCCGAGCAACAAGGACAGCTACACAGTATCTTAGAATTACGTAGGTAGACAAATGTAACATATTTGTTTACTACAATGTCGGTGCTGGCTGTAGAAGTTGAAAAAACATTGTTTTACTTCGAAATATACTAATTTTATAAGAAAATTCGACGTAAATAGGAGGCAGTAGAGCTCCGATAAGCCAGCGCTAAATCTTCAATATGAAGAATGTTGCTGCTCTCTGATTGGCCAAACGAAACACAGTAGTGACCTCTATCGGCACGCAGGTGAACCAACAATTTTCTTCCTAAGTATACCTTATTGAATCGCACCTAAGCATCTTCTTAGGGCGCACTTAGGAACCTTCGTAGCAAACCCACTTACGAAGAAATACACAGAGCTTCCTGAATCTAGGTCCTTATCTACCCAGCGTCACTTAAATAAGGACGTGGGGGTTTAATCTTTCTTAAAGTGTAGACCTCTTGTTCAGGAGGGCAACTAGCTCCTTTCTCAGATCAAACCGCTCCGGCGACTTTTGAACCTTTACATACGACATTGTTATCCAAACGTCCCATGCCTTTTAAGACTTCGAGCTTCGGTGTACTTATCTGAGGATAAGAAAACACGTTAATATGGATACAGTGCACAAATAGTAATTATATAAATCATTTAATGAATGACAAAGCTTAAATTACATTCTCAAGAAAAATGAAGAATGAAAAAATATATGAATAAATCTACAAGGAAAAAAAAAGGCCCTCAGTAGGGTTCGAACCTACGACTGGGATGATCTCAGACGCATCTTATTCGACTGCGCCACGACAGGGTAAAAAAAAAAGCCATTTTTAGTGCACCTGCCCTCACAAGGCTCCCACAGCTTCAACAGGAAAAATTCGAACCCTCATCACGGGCCTTATGGATTTGTTCATTTGATGCATCACGATATTGTGATTTCTGTGTAATCAGACACTGGTTCGGTAACATGGTAGAAATTGTGTGGAAGTAAGTAAGTAATTATCAAAAGAAGGCACCAAACCGGGAAGGCTATGTAGCACCATCAAATACGCAAAATAATCAGAGGGCGCTAAATATCACCAAGGATGCCAATACGAGAACAAAAACGCATAAGGCGAACGATATCAAAAGTATCCGAGTCACCAAGAATTCTATCGAGGGACAGGTGACCGCGAGGGGCGGTCGGAAAGCAAGACACACGCTCGTCCTGGAAGTCAGGACATTCAAGAAGGACATGCACGACCGTAAGAGGGACAATGCAACTAGGACAATAAGGAGCAGGGCGGCGCTCCATCAAGTGACCATGGGTTAAGCGAGTATGGCCAATACGCAACCTCGCTAGAGCTGTTTCCCACCGCCGGTTACGGTGGAAGGAGGACGGCCACGAGGAAACACAACATTTAAGAGTACGTAGCTTGTTACCAGTAACAGACAACCAAGAAGCCTGCCAACGGGTAAGGACTGAGGAATGGATAACCGGGTAAAAGTCGGAATACGGAATGCCTTTACGAGAGATGGGACAAGAGCGGACAGCTTCCTTAGCGGCAGCATCCGCACGCTCATTTAAAGACACGCCAATATGGCTGGGAACCCAACAAAACTCAACCGACTTAAATTTACTGTGAACGAGAAACAGCCAATGATGGATCGCGACAACTACCGGATGAACTGGATTAAAGCACCCGAGAGCCATGAGGGCACTACGAGAGTCAACAACAACCACAAAGGAAGACTGACAACGAGAAAGCAGGAGACGAAGAGCATAGAGAATAGCATAAAGTTCCGCTGTAAAGATGCTAGTCTCCGGAGGCAAGCGACACATAAGTGCGATCAGGAAAAACAACAGAGTAGCCAACACCGTCCGCTGACTTAGACCCATCGGTGAAGACAGAAACGGAGCGGGAGTGAGAAGAAAAGTGCTCGAGGAAAAGGCGTCTTAGAACTGTAGGAGGGGTAAAAGCTTTAGTGATACGAGTCAAGGATGTACAAAACCGCGGAAGAGGGACCCTCCACGGGGGCAAAGAAGGAACAACACGAGGAGAAACATCAGAAATACGAACGGAAAGAGAATCCTGCAGGCGAGATAACCGGACAGAAAGAGGGAGGTGGTGAAGAGGAACAGGAACCGCAGGAGGGGTAAAAGTTAAAGCACGACAGAGACGAGAGGAAGGATGTTGCAAGGACCGCGCAAGATAGCGAAGACAGTAGCGATCACGGCGGTCCTGGAGAGACAGGAAGCCAGTGTCAACATACAAGCTAAGGACGGGAGTCGAACGAAAGGCACCAGAACTGAGGCGCAACCCAGTATGGTGCAAAGCATCAAGACGGCGAAGAGTAGAAGGAGAAGCAGACGAGTAAGCAGGGCAACCATAATCGAGCTTAGACAGGACGAGAGAGGAATGTAAAGCAAGGAGAGTGCGCCTATCTGCCCCCCAAGAAGTATGGGACAAGACCCGAAGGAGGGTAAGGGACTTAGAGCACTCAACACGGAGGTAAGAGATATGGGGAGACCAAGACAAACGAGTGTCAAGGAATAACCCCAAAAGCTTCGCGGAATCTTTGTATTCAAGGGGATGACCATAAAGTGACAGAGGGACGAAGAACAACCCGTTTCCGCGTAAAAGTCATGGCACAAGTCTTAGAAGTAGAGAACTTGAAGCCATGACCTGTGGCCCAAGACGACACGGCATCAATCGCAAGTTGAAGCCGGCGTTGAAGGAGAGGCGAATCATCACCCTGACAACAAAGGGTAAGATCATCGACATAGAGAGCGGAGAAGACACCAGAAGGAAGAGAGGAAAGAAGACCATTGAGGGCAACCAGAAAAAGAGTAGTGCTCAGAACACTACCCTGGGGCACACCTTCGTATTGCTGAAAAGGGGGAGAGAGAGCGGTACCAAGGCGCACCCGAAAGGAACGACGAGAGAGGAAGCTGCGGAGAAAGAGAGGGAGATGACCACGAAGGCCAAAAGAATGAAGTTGAGATAGGATATGATAACGCCAAGTGGTGTCGTAAGCCTTTTCTAGGTCAAAAAGGACGGCAACAACGGAGGTCTTCGCAGCAAAAGCAGTACGTATATAGACCTCCAAGTTCACCAGGACATCTGTCGTGCTGCGGCACTTGCGGAAACCAAATTGAGAAGGGGAGAGGAGGTGATGGTGTTCCAGGAACCACATCAGACGAACGTTAACCATACGTTCAAAGAGTTTGCAGACACAACTTGTGAGAGCAATAGGGCGAAAGTCCTTAGGGGAAGTACCCAGAGACCCTGGTTTGCGAACAGGGAGGACAACGGCATCGAGCCAGTCCTCAGGGACTGACGACGACTCCCAGATCCGATTATACAGACTCAGTAAATACCGAGACGTGCTCGGAGGGAGATGGCGAAGCATCTCATAATGAATACCATCGGAGCCCGCCGCCGTAGAACCGCAGAGGGCCAGGGCAGAACGAAGTTCAGAGAGAGAGAAGGGATCATTATAGGGAAGCTGAAGATGAGTGCAGAAATCTAAAGGACGAGACTCAAGGACAGGTTTACGAAGAAGGAAAGAATGGGGAAGATGAAGACCAGAGCTAACAGAAGAAAAGTGGGAACCCAGTTCGGAAGCGACCTGCAACGGGTCCGCCACAAGAGTATCATGGAGGTGAAGGACCGGTGAAACATCGGGAACGAACTTACCCGCTATCTTGCGGATACGCTTCCAGATCTGGGCCAGAGGGGTTTCGGATGTAATTGTCGAGACATAAGATGCCCAACATTCACGTTTAGCCGTACGGATGGCCCTACGGGCCACCGCACTCGCTTTCCGAAAGAAAAGAAAAGAATCGGTCGTCTGCCTACGGCGGTGCTTCTTCCAGGCTGCACGCTTACAGCGGACAGCCCGAGCACAGTCCGCATTCCACCAGGGAACGCACTTCCGTGGACCCCGAGAGGAAGAGCGAGGAATAGAGCGGAGGGCAGCATCGAAGACAGTGTCATGAAAAAGGAGGAGAGCGCGAGAGAGGGGCAGAAGGGAGAGGTCAGAGAGAGTAGCACTGAGGGAAAACAGGGTCCAGTCCGCCTTAGCAAACTGCCACCTAGGGAAAGAGAGGGAAGGGCGAAAAGAGAAAAAGGAAACAAGGATGGGGAAATGATCACTTCCATGGAGGTCATCAAGAACCTGCCATGTGAAATCTAAGTAAAGAGAAGAAGAACAGAGAGAAAGATCAAGACAAGAAAGGGTGCGAGTTCGAGAGTCCAAATGAGTGGGCTCACCAGAATTCAGAAGAGACAGGGAAGAAGAGAGGAGAAACGGCTCAAGGAGGCGACCCCGGGTATTCGTCAGAACGTCACCCCAAAGAGAATGACGACAATTGAAGTCACCCAGCAGGAGCACAGGCTCCGGCAAGGAGTCTAGGAGGTGTTTCAAATCAGGAAGAGAGAGCGGGACACCCGGGGGGAGATAAATGGAACAAACTGTGTACCATTTCCCCACAAAGATACGAGCAGCAGAACAATGGAGAGGCGAAGGAAAAAGTAAAGGAACAAAGGGAACATCAGCCCGAATCAAGAGAGCAGAAGAATTAGAAGCCCCAGCAATGGCTGGGGGGGGGGGGGGAGAGAAAGGAATAGCCACGAAAACGACCAGGACGAGCACCAAGCATCGGCTCCTGGAGACAGACACAAAGGGGCGAAAACCGCGAAACCAGAAGTTGGAGTTCGAGGAAATTGGCGTAATAACCTCGAACGTTCCATTGAAGAATGGACAACGACGAGAAGAGAAAGGACAAAAACAGAGAACAAGGAAGAAACAAAGGCGAAAGACCAACAGAGCACGTTAAAGAATATCAGGGTCGGGATCAGGGTCAGCAAAGTCAGGGTTAGGGGGCATGGGTAAACTGAGCAAAGACGGAGGGAAGGAAACGGGAGAACAGATCAGAGGTGGGCGGGCAGGGTCCGGAGGAGGAGGAGGAGGAGGAGGAGGAGGAGGAGACAACGGAGAGGAGCAGTCAAGGACAGCAGCAGGAAGAGGGGGAGTAGAAAGAGAGGAGCGCACCCCAGCAAGAGCAGCAACCGAAAGGGAAGCAGGGGCCAAAGAAACCTCCATAGCAGGAACAGGGGGCGCAAGCACTGAAACGGGAGTGGAAGGAGCAACAGAGCCAGAAGGAGGAGCTGAGGAAGAAAGCGAAGCCTTCTTACCCGCCGGGGAAGAGGAAGGAGAGGAGCCAGGCTTACGCTTCTGACTTAAAGAGACCGGTGTCCCAGCAACTACGTACCGGGCAACGGATTCCAGTGTCTCAACAGGAGAAGCCGAACGAGAGCACACACGACGGCCGTTAGGAGAGCGATGGACATCCGCCCGCACCGACAGGCGGCGGGGAGAGCCGATAGACGGAGGAAGAGGATGGGAAGGAGGATCGGAGGGGGACGAGGAAGGAGACACAAGACACGACAGACCGGGTAGAAGGAAGGGGAACCCCAGACAGAGGACCAGGAGGAGGATCCTTTGGGAGAGAACCCAAAGGGACAGAGGAGGGGGCAGTGGGCGCATCAGGGTCCAAGGCCTGGAAACGGTTGTGAGTCTGAGGAAGGCGGGAAGGACGAGGAGAGGAAGAGCGCAACACGCGAGCATAAGAGATATTAGCATAAGGCGGGAGCCGGCGAACCTGGCGCCTCGCCTCAGGAAAAGATAAACGCTCCCGGTGCTTCAAGTTGAGGACGGCTGCCTCAAGCTTGTAATGGACACACGCACGGGAGAAGGTAGGATGGGCCTCACCGCAGTTGAGGCAACGAGCCTGGGGAGAAGCGCACTCCGACTTAGAGTGACCTTCGCCACCACACAAAGGACAGAGAGAGACAGTCCCGGAGCAGCGGAGGGCACCATGCCCAAACCTCCAGCACTTGTTGCAGAGCCGAGGAGAAGGAATGTACTCCTGGACAGAGCACCTGGCACCAGCAAGAATGACAGAGGGTGGAAGGGTCCTACCATCAAAGGTAATCTTCACAACCCGGAGGGGCTGACGGCGACTACCACGAGGGGGACGAGTAAACGTGTCCACCTGGAGAATAGAATGGCCCTGGGCAGCGAGGATATGTCGAATATCGTCGTGGCAGTCGCGTAGGTCCCGAACACCGGTCGCAACATGGGGCGGGAGCAAAATAGTGCCAACACTGGCATTCAACTGGACGTTCTTCGAGACCCGAACGGGGGTCTCGCCAAGGCAGGATAAGGCAGCCAAGCGGGAAGCAGCATCCTGAGAAGGAGCAGCAACGACACGCATACCGAGACGAGTGGGGTTAAAAGTAATGGAGGCATCCACGGAATCAATGAGATGTCGATGAAGGGAGAAATCGTCAGGAGGCGCAGAATCAAGAGGGAGGAGATCAAAATATTTGGCCCACGAAGCGGGACCAAACAAGGCTTGATAGGTAGCAGAACTGGAAGGAATCGAGCGAGGGCGGCCGTGACGAAGACGGCGGTGAGAACCCCCAGAGAGAGAGGGGTTAAAAGGCGCAGTAGTAACAACTAGAGAAGGAGCCGAGCCAGGGGACGAGGTAGTCACCACTGGGGGCTTGGGGCTCGACCCAACCACAGAGGAGGGAGGGGAGCCAGGGGAAGGAGTCAGAGAGGCCAAAGGAGGAGCAAGGTCGGGGCCCAATGCAGCGGAGGCTACAGAGCCCGGTCTTCCAATACGGACCGACTCGGGGGCTTGGTCGCCCACCCCACGAGCCTGAAAAGGTAAGCCAGAAACAGCCGAAACAGGGGTTATCATCTTTACGAAATTACGAATTCACTCACGAATGTGCCCCCACACCCACCATGGAGCCACAATTAGAGGCAGGACACCCAACAAGAAGCTATCGCCGATCCTGTCGGGGCCTCCTAGGGGTGCGTCGTGAGTATACGCCCCACAAACGCCACCTTAAGAAACCGACAGTCCGTCGAGATCGGGTTCAGTGACGAAGTGGGGATTGACAATAAAAGGTTCCCCTTGCACTCGACGTCGGGTACCGCAGTTCTACGGGTGCAAGAGTATGCCTCCTCAAGCACCCGGGCGTCAAAGTAGAAGAAGTCCAAGGGAAGAACCAGAACGAGCAAAAGGTCGGCAGGAAACGGCAAGCAGATAGGAGAAGAGGGGGGAGAAAAACGAAACAGAAGGAAAAGGAAAAGATGCCCAGCAGAATTGGAGAGGACGGCAGCAGGAGCACAAGGCTAGAAAAGGACAGAGGACTGTCCCAAGGAGCATCACACTCCGGCAGCCGCCCACTAAGCCCCCAGACGGCGACAACGAGCTGAGCGGGGAGGGGGGTGCAGGCGACGAGTCAACGTGGCTAGAGTATGTCGACCAGACCACACTAGAAGCTGAAGGGACGACGACGTTTCGGTCCGTCCTGGACCATTCACATGGCATTGGCTAATTCCAAGCCACCCTTGGAAAATACCACTACTGTGTATTCGTATATTGTGGCCAAGGTGAATGAACCCGACAAACACCATTTAGACGAGAAAGAAGTTTAAGACGACAAAGTTTGTCGATTCCTCAGACGACTGAAACAAACAGCCAGCGTCGTCTTAGATGGCTTAGGGAATTTTGACACAAGTGTCATCTTCGTAAAGATTCAAGAGTCACAATCTTTTCGATCTGCGGCGGGTGATTATTGCCCTACTGGAGAAGCAAGGTCTACGCCTACAGAATTACAGTTTTGAGCCCCACGTCACATTATTCAAGCGACGGCGGGCGAATGAGAATGAACTTGCTTATTACAAGAGACCCACCTTTCAAACCCAACATCGGGAAATCATAAGAGATCTGATCAAATCTGCAAATATTCCCCGCCGAACGAAAATCTCCATTCCAAGGGTGGGGTTCAAGGCGTATACCCTGAAGTATGCTTCCCAATCTACAAATATGCCCATGTCAAGTGGGCATTTGGCTAATTCCCAGCCACCCTTGGAAAATACCTCTACCGTGTATTCATATATTGTGGCTCAGATGAATGAACCTGACAAACACCATTTAGAAGGGAGAGAAGAAGTTTAAGACGACGACGACAAAGTTTGTCGATTTCTCAGACGACTGAAACAGACAAGGAGGACAGTCAAGACGCCAGAGCTTGTCATAATTTCAAATTATATGTAAATTATAAAATGTTTTTTTAATTCAGTATTTTTATAAACATGATATATGATTTATGATATAAATATGACTTGCATATATGATTTGTATCCGATTATTGTATATAATAAAAATATATAAAAATACATGTATATAAAAAATTAATAAATTTTATTGTATAAAAAAATGCAGGGGGTAATGATGTTGGACAAGTTAGGAGTGAGGAACCAACAGATTCAGGATAGCCATTGAATTAGTTAGGAGCAAGGGAGGAATCCCGATCATATGTGGCATTCTTTTAAGAAAGGGAGTGGGAAATGAATGGATGTCGAGGGCACTTTGTCAATTGCCGGCTGGAAAGATTTCAAATCAAATGCAATATCTCAGACAAATGGGAACACTTGTATTGAAGATATGAAATTATGCTCGTGATGGGGTGCATCTATGGAGGGCTGGGGTTGTTGCAAGCTCTTTGGAACCAGTGGTTAGAGGTGTGGGTTTAAACTGTTAGTAGATAGTGGTACGGGAATTTGAGGAAGAAGGTAATAAAAGTATGTTTGGGGGAGAAAGGCATTGGCGAAATGATCAGGGAAAGAAAAGGGCCTCAAAATAACAATTCACTTACAGTATATTACACTAACAGTAGAAGTCCAAGAAATAAAATTAACGAATTAAATGCTCTTGTCTGCACAGAAAAAAAAAGATTGCACTTGCCGAAACGTGGATCAATGTAGAAAATAGAGAACTATTAGCCGAGTATCAAATAAATGGATTTAAACCATTTCACACAGATCGATATATTAGACGAGGAGGGGGAGTAGCCATACATGTTAGGGACTATTAGAAATGTAGTCTCAAAGAGGGAATCAAAACCGAGTCACAAACTATTTGGATAGAATTAAATGAAAAAGCAAATAATATAAGAGTTATATATAGGCCACCAAATTTAGACAATGGAAGCAAAGCATCTATGGGATGAAATATCAAAAGCATCTAGATCTAACAGTATGTCAAGAGCGACTAATTTTAGTGGAATAAACTGGTTGAACAAAACAGGGAATGGTGTAGCAGAAGATTTCCTAGAATTAATTGACGATTGCTTTCTTACACAACACATTAAGGAACCAACGCAGGAATATAATATTTTAGATTTTGTGTCTACCAACAGCGAAACAAATTAATGACATCGAAATAAGTGGTGAGCTAGGGAACAGTGATCAAAGAAATCAGATTTAGCATAGAACGGAATAGTTCTGTAGGAGAAAATTCTGTTAAAGTGCCTGATTTTCGAAAAGCTGATTTTAATAGCCTAAGAAATTTTTTTGGGTCAAATAGATTGGAAAGTCTTGGGTATGGGGTGTGGGCTGGTCTTTGAGCGAGACATGAACCCAGCGATAGGCGACGTAAAAAGGGATTTCGATGTAGATTTAATATACAACTTTAAAAATACTCTAAAAGCACAGTAACGTAGTATACCATACAAATTTAATAAATCGAATACTAAAGACCCAAAGTGGATAACAAAGAATTTAAAGAACCTTATAGGTAAAAAGAGCTTTGCACAAAAGGATTAAGAATGGGGAAGTCAGTTTAGAACAGGAATTCGTATAACTAGTTAAAAATGTTATAAAAAGATATTAGGAAAGCAAAAAAAAAAAACTGAAGTTCGCATAGCAGAGCAAGCAAAGTCAAATCCTAAAGTTTTTTTTCAGTTATATCGAACTAAGACTGGGGAAAGGATAGGTCTTAAAAACCGAGACAGGTCAAATAACGGATAATGACAAGACTAGTAGTATTTAACAAATATTTTATATCTGTATTTACTAAAGAAGAACTTTATATGCCTTCAGCCGAACAAGTCTCTGGGTGGGGATGAGGACAGGTTGACTAGTTTAGCAGTTACCAGGGAGGATGTAATTAAACAATTAGTAAAACTAAAACCAAACAAATCCCCAGGGCCGGATGAAGTGTTTGCCAGGGTGCTTAAAGAATGCAAAGATGCGCTTTCCGAGCCACTGTGTACCATATTTAGTAAATCAATAGAGTAAGGCAGAGTGCCAGATTCATGGAAGGTAGCTAATATGGTACCAACCTTTAATAAATGAGATAGATCACTTGCGTCAAACTATCGGCCAATAA